>NW_020799117.1:3184759-3194852 GCF_003259725.1 Athene cunicularia | reverse complement strand
CAGGCCTCCGGCGGGACGGGCGAGCCAGGCCGGGCCCTCTGCCCGCACCCGCCACCGCGGCGGCGAAAGGCCCCGCAGCCTGAGGGTGTCGGTCGCTAAAGCTTAGCTCCGCGCTGCAGCTTTAAATCCAAATTTTCAAATGGAATTAATAAATGGACAGAGAACGGTGATAAATCGGTGAGCCGCGCTCCTGCGAGAGACGCTGCAGGGCAGCTCCCAGATCGGGCGGGAGCAGGCCTCACTTAGGGGACCTGGAGAGAAAGGCTGGCAGGGACCGGGGAGCGCAAGGAAATCACAGCCGGGTGAGCGACCAGTAAAAATAACCCTGGTGACTCCTTCACGCGGGTGTCCAGAGGCTGCGGGAGGAATCCCAGCCCCGCTGGCGAGGAGGCCTTCCCAAGTGAGTCATTGGTGGGAAGAGCGAAGTGGTGGCATGTTGCCAGAAGTCGGGCTAAAATCTGTTTTAACGGACTTTAATCTGGGATTATTCCGGGGATGTACTTTGGGAGGGCGTGCAGGAGGTGCCAGTGCTTTTTCCCCCTCACGGGCAGGACACTGGGCACTTGTGTGCTCCCACCTCAAGAAACGCCGCTGTCTCTTTACCAGCATCTACCCGCCCCCCCCGACTGTCATCTGGAAAATCGATTCTCACCATCCTGCCCTTTGCAGTCAGATACCCCCGTCATCACACCGCCTTAACGCACAAAATCCAGTCCAACGAGGGAAATCCCTCCCCACCATACACCAGGAATACAACAATGACCTGTAGGATATCAGGACATTTTCCACCCAGACTTCAACTCCTCACCGTAGCCTCCAAGTCCTGCCTGCAACTGAAAACACTCTTACACCTTGAAACACGCATGTGGGCCCATATGTTGTGGGTCCCTGCCCAGGCACAGGCAGCCTGATCGCTAATTAAACCTCCTTCTGCTCCAATTCTGTTTCCCCAACACACACTGCCTCCATCCCAGATACACAAAAGCATTTTCTGAGCTTCATCAATCTATAACTAGGCTAAACTGTCTGTTCAGGAATAATCAAATTAATGTGGACTCTAATGAAGGGCAAATCTCATCTCATGCATGTGGTAAAGGAGGAAAAATAAATACTGAAACAGGACAGAAAATTTTTTAAAAAAGCTTCAAAGTTTAGGCTAGTTCTTAGAAACAGGAAGCTTTTCCATATTGTATTTGTGAACAAAAATCTTTGCACTGATGCTGCTTTAAGCTGCATAACCCGGCTTAGCTAGTTACAGTAGTAATTCCACCACAGTCAAAAGGCAAACTGGATCCTTTGGGGTTTCTGTGAGTAATTATACATAGTTTGAAGAAGTTTTAAACACAGACTCACTGACTTAAGGAAAGCATGCTGACTTACCAAGATTGTAGTTTAGTATTACTTCGCACAAGCGTTTCTAAGCCTTTGCAGAGTAACTACAAGTTTCTAACAATTCTTATCTAAGGAGAAACAGTTTTTCTCCACAAGCTGTGAACACAGAGCAGTCTGACTGCAGGTTCCAAACATAGTAGTGCTGCTCCTGTAAATCACAAAAGAACTTTACGAGCAGCTTTGAGGTGTAAATTGATAATCCTGTTTCACTGCATTAACAGAGACTAACTTTTAGTACGAAGTATTGCAAATAAACATTTTCTCTTCTAGCTGAAATAAACTTCCACTGCTTTTCAGCCAACACCAAGCTGTATTTTGGTATGGAAATTGGGGGTTTTAACACATACGAAATGCTGGATGGAATTATGACAAAGGGATTATAATTTTGCTGCTGGGAGGAAAAAAAAAAAAAAAGGCCTAATTCTTTACTGTAGTCATCCAGCCGGGTTTACAGAACACAGTAAGAAATTACCAGTGACATTTACAAAAACAAACCCAAACTTCTTTAAAACCAGCAATTTAAGAGTATGTGGAACCTCTGTGATACACACTAGACCCGACCAGATGGTACACGCCTGGTTTTAAAGAATAACTCCATTAAATCTGCAGGCATGTTTTCGTCTGTTGGTGGTGATTTTTTTCCCCTATCCCCAAGGGAAGCTAATGGGATACCTCTTAGAGGATATTCAAAACTATATTACAGTATCAGTATGTGAATATAGGACAGATTTTGATGACAACATTTTACAACTTGGTAAAATACAATCTCCCCGAAAAATAAAAGTTATTAGAAAACATTATCATCAAGCCTGGTCATCCAGGTCCTGTTTGCAACTTTGCTGCTGGTTTAAAGTGGGACTTTTAGCAAAATATTTACATCTGTTTCCCCGTCTGTAAGTTGGCAGCCACAAAAGACATTCCTCATACAACTGAGGACACAGAGAATCAAGTTAAGCTCTGGTGCAGAAGCAGAAACATCCAGTGAAGACAGTTACACCATGGATTAACTTTCCTGTTTGTAAAGTGCATAATATAATCCACATGTACCAAAAGGAAAAACTGACTAAAAATGAGCCCTTTGAAAGAGATACAGAGTGAGAGCAGAATGTCTTGCACTAAGGTTATGTATTTAACAGTTTTACATGAAATATTTATATATAAAAACTTTAAGTGCTTTTTCTCCAATTTAAAAATCTAAAGAATTCAAAAATAAGGCATTCAATATTTGAAAAAGTACAGATTTACAAAATGTGTATATTCTGTCATGAAAACTCCACACCAACATTATACACTTGGAAAAAAAATACAAACAGGATATATTACAAATTTATGTAGCAATAACTTAGTTCATACCATGCAATAAAAAGTACGTTAATCAAGATACACAAGCTTTTAAGGTTCCTAAACGGGAGGGCTTAATTTTGTTTGCAAATGAGTTTTTATGCAAATTCTTAGAACTGTGGCACTTGAAATTTCTGGTAGCCTTTCTACTGAGAGTTAAATTGTACATCATGATTATGAGGACGGAGAGTAACAAAGCAGCTGTTACGAATCATTCCAACTTTGTTCGACAATAGCTGAAACTCTTTTCTCATATTCACGTTTGTTCTCCTGATAAAGTTGTGCCGCCTGACTGTTTGCTGGACTGTTTGGATTAGGTTCATCAAGCAGAGACTGTAAAAAGGGGAAAACAAAACGTCAAACTAACGCATTTTACATCAGGGAAAAATCACCTTACAACCTTCAAATCAAATGTGTTTCAGGAGGCAGACATGACTCAGAAGAACCCAGTTTAAAAAAAAACAAACAAACCCAACAGTTAAACTCATGGTTAGGCACCCATAATTACATTAGCGAACCTCAAATTATACACTGCATAAGCATTAATACTGCGTACACTTCTAGGTTCAAAGCTGTCTGTGCCAGGCAGCAGTATTGCTAATTGATTATTTGGTAATTACACTACTATTGTCATTCAGGACTAAAGAGGGGCTTAAGATGCCTCCTACAAAACTTCACTGTAGAAAAATAAAAAGTCACACAGGAAAATGTGCATTTTTGCTGTTGCAGGCTATTTTTACTTATTCCAAGTGAAGTAGGTTTCAGCTGTGTTGTCTCCTTGAGGACTTTGTAGAGCATGGCTTCACAATAAAGGTTAGCGTTTAAACACCAGGCAAATTTCCACCTGTCATGTCCTATCTTAACTAAAAACAGTTAAAAAGCAATCCAAATCAGTCACTGTTTTCCCGGAAAAAAGTATCTAGTTTTGTGGCTCAAAATTAGTAATTACACAGGTTAGCCTTTATTTGATCTAAAAAGCGACTGCTTAGCTCACAAGTATTTGGCTAGCCCCATCACTGAGCCGTGTATCCTGGAGCAGAGACTAACAGCAACGTAATTACTTGCTAAAATAGATGCAAAGTTACCTGAATTGAAGTTAAAATAGATGAAACATCGTATGTTGGACTCCAGCGATTCTGAAGAATATCTAAACATATGCTACCATCCGCATAAACTGCAAATACAACACAGATACTATTTAGAAACGATCAGATTTGGTTTATAGTTTGTTCATTATATACTGTTCAAGGCAGTTACTGTTCTAATTCAGTCTGTGCTTAAATTGATGCTTTAGGAAAGAGGACAGCACTTAAGCCTCACAATCCTCTGTAGTTTGACACGTTGTATTTTGAAGGAGATACATTACTGGAAATAACAGAACACTTGAGGAGAAGGAAGGTCTAAAGATCTGGTTTCTTGCTCCTCTTGCGTGACTGGTGCAGACACAGAGAGAGGAGAGGCTCCCCAGAGAGCAGCGAGCCACGTACTGCAGGAGTGGAACCCAGGGCACCAGCCCAGGACCTCAGTCAGAATGGACTCACACCGAACGCGGGGAGCTCTCACCCCATTTTCACATCCTGTGCACTCACTATGAGACACACTAAGGCAGATAATGGGAAATACTGGAAAGTGTGCCTGAAATCCTCATTCTGTCTGGATACCTATCAATAGTCTTAATACAGGAGCCTGTATGAATCCGATTCGCAGCTCGAACTCCTACACACTAGTCTTCTAGCTTGTTCGTGTCGATAAAACCCAACAAATTACCAAAAGCCTGTCAGAGACACGCTGGCCTGCGCGTTACGTGGCAGACGGATTGTCAGACAGCACTGTCTAGAAGGTCACAGAACTGAAGGCAAGGTCAGCCTCTGTTCAAGGAGGGCTCAGGCCACAAGAAATGCAAGAATCACTGAATAAAACCTATCAAGTGCTGGAGCAGGAGCCACGGCGCACTCTCATAACGCTGCCCTCACCACTGGGTTGGGCTCAGCTGCCTCCTCCGCACTCCCACCTTCTTCCCTGTGCTAGTACTTCTTGGTACAGCGAACCAAAGGCAGGGACTTGGTTAAAATCTCACCTGACAGAAATAAATAACACTTGGCTCAATCAGTTCCCTACTCCAATTCACCATGTGGCTGCACATACACGATTGCTGTGAAATGGAAGGGGGCAGGAATCTGCAACCAAAACTGCCTCTTTAAGCCAACCTAAAGTGCAGCTGCTGCTGAAAATGCTCCCAAGCTTTGCTACTGCGGCTATATATTGATTAGAGAGAGACAGATAGCTGCTTCTTAATAGCATCATAACTCTTAATTTTTCATCAAGCAGTTGCTGTCCTAGACATCTACTGAGGAGGCGGCAATAAAGAGAGATGGAGAGCTGTTAAGCATTCTGGCGCTTCGCAGAATACATGACCGCACCATAATATTTAGTGGGTATTATGGCTAAATAAAAATGATTTACTCACCATTTGGATGGAACATTTTTGATAAAAACCTAACAGTTGGAGGCTTATTTGGATATTCTTCGGAAAATTCTATTACTAGTTTAAAAGTACCTGTCCAAACAAACATAAATACAATCATTTAACTAACAACAATAGAACAACTCCAGGAACACATACAACATAAGTCAATTTATGTGCTTCAGGATCAATATTTTTTTCTCAACATTATATAAACAAACAACACAGTCTGGTTTCTTTTCATGTATTTCAAGTTAGAATGGAATATGACTTAGTGACAGTAATAAACCCAACAGCAGCAGCTTGGCAGAAGCCTGGAGACTCACTGTACACATGGCAAAGGCAGCGAGACCCAACATCAATTATCCCACTGCCCTCCTCTTTTTCTGTGACCCAACAGGCCAGTTCTGTGGACACTGGTGACTTTCAGATGTTTCATTAAGAAGGCACAAAGAAACACTGGAATTTCGTAATCAGCAATCTCATTGGAGAGCTCGTCTTTGGAGCTCATGACTGATTCACTAAAAAACTTTATTATGGATCAGTGAATCATTTACTCTAACTCCTCCAACCCAACACAGAAAAAAACCCATCTGCTGCTGATTACTGCAATAATACTATAATTATTAAACTCATTATTCCTCATATGCCTAAGGGAGGTTCATTACACACCAACTTTCATGTTTATGTACAAATTTGGTATTCCCTCCCCCTCACCAAGTTCTATATTCAGAACAATTGAAGATTTTTCACCTGTTCTTCATTAGGAGAACAGAGACAAATCAAACATGCCACAAAGATGAAGCCAGAGAAGCCCACTGTCTTGTTGAGCTTAGCTCTGGAGACGTGGAAACACATCTGGCAGCATCAGACCAACTTCCCCCACTGAAAGCTCTAGTGTATATGTATAAACAAGTCTTAATATAAGCATTGCTTCATAACTTCCTATCAACCACTATGACAAGACACTGCTCACATCATAATACATATTTTTATAGCCAACAAGACCTTACTCATTCACTTGCTTAGTTTGTTCCAAATTCTATGTAGATAACATCTATTAATTTTCCAAAGCAGAACAATGTTAATACCGGCAATATTTATAAGGATAACAGAGGATATAAAAGTTAGTGGCTTACCATCTTCAAAAGGTGTCCCTTCTGGCCTGAAAGGTTTAAAAACAAACTCCAGTTAAAAACGGTCATTACCTACTTCTAAACAGGCATAGTAAATTTGTATCTTCTTCATTCTCCCCAAGTTATAGGTAGAGGCAATAATTTAATATTTAGAGAAGTATCCAGAGGCAACCTCTGAGAGTTTTGCCATATCTAAAGACGTTCCCACAGTCAATCTGCCAGCTGAGATATCGACTTTATCATCATCCCAAACAATACGTGTGCCATTATGTGACTAGATTGGAATTAATGAGCTAATTACTAGGAAGCATAGTTCAGTTTTGTGAGAGGATACCGAGCCAGTTCCTGTTCTGTAGGATATGTAATGTAACTCCTCAGACAGAACCTGTACCTCGTTCTACTGGGAATCAATCCAGTCACTAATACATCTGGATTTAATGGCTGAGAACATGCAGCTCTTATGTACTTTAAAGACGAAGCTTGCTTTTTCATAACCTAACTCCTACAAACTCTAACCGATTTATTAAGCCATGTGCAAGCTTTATTATTTTTTTTTCTAAATTTTAATTTTTTCTTTCCTATGTGTTCTATATTACCCCTGAAAACAGATTTTTATCACAACAGCACACAAGTAATTTTTCCTAAGATTCCTGACTTTATGTACATAAAAGAGAATCATTGTAAAAACAAACTTCAAGTTTTGTTATATTTAGTCTTTTGATATAAAATTTTACAGTGATCAAAACTCTTACCCAAATATAACTGCATTCCATTGCATTATATTATTCTCAGATGGTGCACCACTGACACCCACAGGAGGGTCTTCTTGCAATCTAAAAATTACAAATACAGAATGACAAGCCTTATATAAACAAAATACTTCCACCTGCAAGTATAATTTAACAGTAACCAGATTTTGTAAATATTTTCTCATTCCAAATCAGAGAAGACACAAAGCATTACACCCAGATTATGAATACTCCAAAAAACAAACCTCCAATTCATTCTCAAGATTTTTTTCTCAAGATTTTCACCAACACCCTACACAGCCCAACAGGTTAGATTAAGTGTGCAGGGAGCAAAGCATTAACTCTAAGAATAATTTAAAGCTGCACGTACAGCTGGGATTTACAGTACTAGACAGTGAACCATGAAAGAGCGATTGCTGCTGGCTGCCACAATGAAGAAGGGAACAAATTGCAGCCACAAACAGGAGCTGAAAACCAGAAACCAGGCCGGGACTCTCACCCGGCACACCTGCTGGGACTAAGCACAAGGGACTGTCAGCAGAGCTTGTCCTGCCCTCCCAGATCCATGTGCATGACGCAGTTAAATGGGGCATAAGCCTATTTTGACTAGCAAGCTGATTGCTTCAAAAGAGAGCAAGGGGAAAACCTGGGTACTGCTCCCTCTTACCAGTTCAACAAATATGTTTATCTTTAAAGTAATCATGGGAGCATTTAAAATTCTTTTTTAGTTCCTTAATCCTTGGGACTAGGGAAAAGCATGTTACTTACTGAAAACCACAAAACCTGGGACTAGACAGAAATACATATCATAGCCGGGAACAGGATCCAGATACCCTCCTGCTGCCCACCCGTCTGTGTACCAGTGTTTCTGCTTAAGGATCACACGAGACCCCGAACAACATAAACCAGCAAGACCCAAGCACTTTGTCCCATCAACCCTCTTCAGTGACAGCTCCTACCCACCCCGCCTGTTCAGCCTCTTGAGTTACGCACGAATAAAGAAAACGAATAAAGACTGCCCTTGCTTCAAAAGCAATTCTTTGGTGTTAACATGAGGTTTGACCACACGGCAGTACACTTAGGAACAAGTCGCCACCAAAAGCCCTGCAGACCAAGGGACAAATTCTGACTCGGCCTCGGCGTGGAAATGCAGATTTATTCAGAGCTGGCACTGGTGATCCAGCCACTGCATTCCCCTGCACTTGCACCGTGCAAAAAACTTGGCAGTTTTATCACTTACCTGTGATAAAACTGCACTTGTACACAGATGCTGAGCAATACAGACACAGGCCGGGAACAGGGATCAGGGCTTGCAGCTCGGATCCCCTCTCAACTCTCTGTTTACATCCTCCCTCTCCGAGCACACGCAGTTCTGGCAGCTTAGTCTCAACAGCCTAATCGCCTACTATTTTGGTCAGGGAGAGCAGGAACAGGACTTCTCCCTGCGTGACAGCCAGACTGCACACCAACAATAACGCCTGAGCATTCAGCCTGACAAACGCATCTGAAGGATGGCTTTGGTTTGGGGATCAACTTGAAAGCTCGCGTGCAGCCTGCTGTCAAAGGGTCTAACTAAAGAAAGGCTGTGGCAAGGACTGGAAGTTAGACTGAGCCAAAAAGCGCCTGGAAATCTTAAACAGCTAGGGAAAAATGTAGTACTTGTAACTCCTTTTTAACAGCAAAACATCCCCAACTTATTCTGTTGGTTTAATCAAACAAATTCAATGAGATACAAGATCTGTTGAGCTGTGTTCTCTCTTCACTGCTCTCGACAATCACTGTATGCAAAATATGTTTATATTAAATAAAGTGAATCAAGAGTTCACAGCGACGGTCTGCTTTTTTTGCATGAGGTACAAGTAACAGAAGACTAAACCAAAATATAACATAGTAGAAAAAGTAAAAAATTTGACCCGAAAAAGTCGCATGTCTTGGGGTACTGAAGTTGTCATATATTCAATAAATAAATTTGGTTTACTTTCTGTTTATTTGGTTATACTTTTCCACGGCTTTAAAGTCTTCTCTACCTTAAACTTCAAAATTATTAAACCAGTCCTTCTACGGTTATAAAATCATAAAAATCATGTTTGATTGCAATCCTAAAAAATTACTTAGTTCCTCACCCTGAAAAAAATCACTGGTTCATGTCATCTGTGTAATTGAATACAATAAAAAGACTGAATATCCTGTTTTGATTTGAACAGGAATCAAGCAACACCCACTTAGCAAACACTAACACCCAAACACAACAGAAGAGGTTGGCTCCACATCTCAAAAACATCCAACTTTCTGTAGATTCACAAATCTGGCTTTTCCCACTGCAGTTTTACATGCAAGTCACGTAAAGAAACTACAATAGACATCAACTGTTTCCTGATGTATTTTCAGGTACTGGTATAACACAGCTATGCTAAAAAAAAAAAAAAAAGAGACACTATCAAGGCTGACTCACCTCCAACAACTTAGGAGAGACTCCAGTCCAGAGAAATGATCCGACATACTGTAAAGCTTACAAAAGAACCCTCCACCTTTTTTCCATGCTCTGTTATGTGTTTACATGTCAGACTGGAAATAAATTATTCTAGAGTCTGTGGTTCAGTCATTAACATTTAAAAGAGCGCAGCTAATAACTGCTTCTTTAGCAGTTCGTCTGCATTATACAGAAGATTCCTCCTGATTGAAAACTTTAGACAGAATAGCACGCACGTAAAAACATTACAGGGCATTTCGGCTTTTATTACATACAGACCAGTGAAGTGTTTGCTAATTGTTTGTGCTTCGTTTTGAGATGTCCGTCCCGAATTCTACTTATTTTCGGAGACTGCCGGCCCACCGAGCCCCAAGCGCCTCTAAAGCCTGGTCTGTTCAGAAAAATGGGCCAAACACCTTCGGTATTCAAAAACCTGTGCGAGGAAAGGGGGGGTGCGGACGGCCAGCACAAACCTCCAGCCTCGGCCAGCTCCGCACCGCCGGGCCCTGCCAGGGGGCACCGGCAAGGGGCTCCCACCGCC
>NW_020799117.1:3181267-3184709 GCF_003259725.1 Athene cunicularia | reverse complement strand
CGTGGCGGCGTTTGGAAGAGCCAGCGGGATCGGACGCCCGGCTCTCTGGGTCCGTCGCCAGAACGGCCCTCCGCCCTCACGGGAGAGAATGTTTAATTTTTATTTTTTTTTTTAAATAACACTTTTGGGGTTTTAGCAGCGGAGAAACGGCAGGCTCTGCTTTTAGTTTGGAGCTGCTGAAGGACCTTGAACTGCCTCAAGCGGGGCTGGGGGCTGGCAGGGCCCATAAATACATGGGGGGGCTGAGGGGGGGCACGGCAAACTGCAACCCCGCGATCACTTAAACCACACAAGGATTGAAACCGCACAACGACTCCGGCATATGAGCACATGGAGGATCAGAAATCATTTTACAAAACGTCACTTACCCCGCTGGCTCCAAAAGAAGGTAGTGGGGAACCTGGGAAGCGATGTTAATTTTCAATTTTTAAATTTTTTTTCTTTCCAATCCCCATAACTCCAACAGACTCAAGCAGATCTCTTTGAAGTCGTGACCTAATTCTTACACCAAGCCCTGGAAGTTGGCCCCACAATTTAGCTTTGTGTGATTACATGTGCCTCCTTGCTTTTCTTTCAGATGATTTTAAGGAGGTCAAAACATCATGAGACTCATAATGAAGTGACAGAAATAAACATTGTCTTCATCCTCTGCCCATTTCTTCCGCCTCTGGCTATCCCTGTGCTTGAAGAGCATCAATCCTGGGTTTAATATAGCACAAAGCTCATAACTGCTTTTTGCCAAAGTCCGTGCCAAGCCCGCGTGGCAGCAGCTCCACTGACACGGGTTATTTTAGATGCAGACTGACCCCAGCGCTGCTCTGACCCGGTACCTCCCCCAGGTCAGGATTTCACTCTGCAAGGGCTTACGCTCCCAACAGTTTTTAACCCAAGGTCCCACCTCAGGGAGAACATTCAGACACAAAATGAGAGATATATGAATTCACGTAAAGCCTGGTACTTCAGGGGGGCAAGCTTTTCACAGAGGCCCGGTAACAAAACTATCATTCCCCAGACCAGTGAGAAACGGTTCCCTCCAAGCAATCCTCACTTCTGCATTTTCTTCCTCCTCCATCACACAGACGTTTTGATTTTATATTCCACTGCTGCTCCTCTAGCTTTATACAGTTTATATTTAGCTCCAGCTAATTTGTAAGGGGGGAGGCCTACTGTAAAAAGCAAGTACAAGCTTGGACCTGTGTAAATAATTACCATCATTATTTTGCTGTTAACTCGCGCTCTGCCGCAATTGCCCAGGCAGGGCAGCGAGAGCATCCCTGACCCGAAGGGCTGCTCTACCCTTGGAAGCTCAAGCCCCGTTCAACACCCCCCACGCTCGGAGCCCCCCTGCACTCACAGCCTGCAGAAAGGAAAAACAACCCAAAGATCAGGCACCGGACAAGAGTTAAGTCTGAAATCCTGTGTTATTTCCACCTGGCTTGGGAACTTTTTCAACAACATCTCAACAGCGACAGTATTTCTCCTCTGACACCACCGGGGAGCAATGTGTTGACATTATCTAACGGAACATTTTTAATCCTACCTGGCAGTTACACAGGTGGGGCTGGTAGTTTTATTAAAAAAATTGAAAGCTGTTTTTTTCTCTGAAGAACCAGCTGCAATTTCTGCTCTGTTGGTCGTATGGCACATGTAGGTTTTAAAAATGAAGTTAACTATAACCCAAGCTAGTTTTAAAAAAACCCAACCAGTCCTACTGTAATGATAAAAGTGAGGCTCTGCCCCTGCTAAGGTGGTTTAGCATGTCTCAAAATTAAATCTGCACTAAATAACCACTTTAGATTTATATCTGCTGATAATTATTGCCAGTACCTTCTTGCTTAATGAATTTAAATGCATCACTGCCATTGTTTAATTTCACTATGGGCATTTTAGTTCAAACATTTTCAATTTATCACACACTTGTAATCCACCAATTTCCAGAGCCAGGTGGAAACAACAATTTCAAACTAACTTTTTCAGTTGGTGTCTTGAGGGTTTGTTTTCTTTTCTGTGCAACCATTAAAACTATCTACTATAACAATGCTTCAAAAACTTGGAAAAAATCCTTACACAGTGTGCAGTCTAGAACATGAATGAATGTTTTCCTTCTACAAATTTCCTGAATAGTCCTGAAGTAGGTATAACAACTTCCTGATCAGAAAGTTGTTTCAAGTGCAGTTTTTATCCCTATATTCTCCCCCAAAAATGATATTTGGTGAGGGATGGCATTAATAAAAAAGTAGCATTTTGCAGCATAGTCATTCTATATGACTCTTGAGTAAACACTACGTATTTTTGTAGCATTTTGCAAACCCAAAACATTTCCAGGCTTTGTTCCATCGTGAGCTGAGAAGCTTGAGAACTAACAGTGAAAGCAAACTACTTGCTTCTCTGTTTGTTGAAAAAATCCATCCTCCTCATAACTTTTTTTTTTTTCTAGGTCACTCTCTCATGCTGCAGTATTCCTCTGGGAAGAGTTATTTATATGACCATCGCCCAAGCTCAAGACTCCAAAATCAGAAGAATGAATAAGCCAAGTCACCTGTTAGAAACTGGTTTTGTTCTCATTCATTGCAGCGGCCACTGTGGAGCGACAAGGGGAGACTCTGCCATGGCAGGTGCCATGCCACACTTCTCTTCAGGGAGACAATTCTTCTTCCCAAAGTACTCGGGAACAAGGATAGTGCGCCAGGTCATGTGGCAAAGAAATGACTGATTCGCTCATCCTTAGCTCCGATATAGGAGCAAGTAAGTGGAGACAGTAAAGAGAATTAAGGATCTTATTTAATCTGCGCAGCAGCAAACCTAGAAGCAGCCTCTGAAACCCCACAGGTTATTGATTTAAGGGTGTTACTTCAGTGCACCCCGATTCCCAGCCCCTCTTCTGGAGTCTCTGAGCTTCCTCTGTGCCCGTTACAGCCTCCAACCCCACTTCAGGTTTCCAAGAAAAATACCAGACTTGGAAGAAATCCCTGTACAGGCCTCCTCAACCTATCCTCATATTTTATCAGGAAACTACTGATGATTATTCTTTGACTATATTTCTGCAAAGCATCCACTTACTTAAGGGCATACTACCTACAGGAACTATCATGACAAAACCCCTGAGGTACTCCACCTGCCTCACTCTCCACTAAACCGCCTGACCAGACGGTATCGAGCACCCATCCTAAGCGACTCCACTTCTCCACAGGCTCAACGCAGCCACCTACTTTTTGAACACCTACTGTTCAAGAACCTAAAGGAACACCCTCACATCTGATGCATGTATTGATTTATTTCTGCAAAGAGCGAGGCATGGAAGATGGCAGTTCTGCCTCTGGGGGCAGCAGCCGGCGCTGCTGAACGCCCGCCATTACCTGACGCCACAACCCGCGGAGGCAAAGTCACATTTAAGGACCCGGACCCGGACCCGGACCCGGACCCGGACCCGGACCCGGACCCG
>NW_020799117.1:3156052-3181217 GCF_003259725.1 Athene cunicularia | reverse complement strand
GGAGCGGCGGTGCTGAGGGGAAGCGGCGGCCGAGGCCTCAGCGCAGCGTTCGCCGTAACGGCAGCCGCGGGTGCTGGGGGGCCGCCCCCTCCGCAGCGACCCCGGCCCTGGGCCCGCCGGGCTGGTGGCGGGACCAGGCCGCAGGCGGGGCCGTTTTCAAACCTGCCATTAGCCGTTATTGGACCAGTGCGAAAACACAGAGATCCGGGCTTTTCCCAGTCCCGCTGGTCGCACCTTTTTTTTTTTTCCTAGAAAATGGGGCCGTGTTTATTTTGAATAAAATGTTCATTACACATTTTAAATAGCACGTGTTTAAAGGTGGGGTTTGGAGATGCCTGTATGAATGTGTATGAGTATAAAACTGATTCTTGTCTGTCCCCATATATGTTTAAAGACAGATGGACTGAGGGGTTGGGAGCTTCAAGGGCTTGTAGAAACGTTCAGGATAGGGTGAGTGCTGCTGCTTGCTGGAGTTACTGCTCTTGAAACATTAAATATGTGTTTAAAGAACTGTATGTGCCTCAAATGAATTAAAACATCCTTCTATGAAGAAATAAAAACAGATGAAGATGTACGAGCCTCTTGCCAAAGTGGGAGGGGAAGTTAAGGAACAGCAGTGAAGTGCAAGCACGAGGACACAGGACAGACAGAGGCCATTAAAACATTGTATAAGAAATCAAAAAAATCTGTTAAGAAAACCACAGTGAGAGATGTAAAGTTTCTACAGCTTTAAATGTGCAAAACATTTCAATGACAGGCAAAGGCAGCAGCTTTAAATGTGTAAAACAAGGCTTGAAAATTAGACCCGCATCATTGCCAGAGTGTGTGGTGACTTGTAGGCTGCTTTGTGCACACACCAGCATGAAAACAAATTGTTCCTACAATACTTTGCTGCCAAATTAAAATGAGCATCTAAAGTACATTTAAAATTTGGAGACAAAAGTTTGGAGATGATCTTGACAAAAGCAATCCCTGTTGAAACTGGGAATTGGAAGAGTGTGTGTGAGCTTGGCTGAGTTACTCATTACCCTGCCTGGGTGTTGCTGCTGTGGGTCCTTCGTGCCAGGGCTCTGCCTTCCTCAGCGTGGGGCAGAGGGAAAGGAGAACTGGCTGAAGGGCTTCCCCTCCTGCTTCTGCGGCTCAAAGGTCAGCGTTGCGGCTCACACCGCGTCCTGCCCCAGCTTCCCCCGGGTGGCCTTTTTTTGTCCGCTGTGGATTACATCACTTTGCTTTGGCTCCCTTCCCAGGATCCCCAGGGCACATTGGCCGCAGAAGGGGTGGTGTATTTATTATACCCTCCCTAAACAGAAGAGGGATTATCTACAAATATTTCCTAGCAAAGATATTTCAGCACTGTTATGGTGCAGTGGGGAGATCTCCCCCCAAAATCTCAGGGGTAATATTTGAGTTTAGACCCATGTCCGTGAAAGCTCTGCAAGAATTTTAGTCCGTCCGTAGGTCGTGTTGGATTTTCTCCTCGCCACAGATACCAGCTCAATCTGATTTAACTGAATTTCAGCAAAGTATGGGAACAATAATTTGATTACAAGGTTATAAATTTGGATTCTTACTTTTATGCTGTATATTCATCCCACTTCCGCTCTTTGCAGTAACCAGACACTTTAATAATTTAGTTCTTACTGATTTTTAATTAGACACAGTAGCACTTTTTGCTGTATGGGTCCCTCAACTTCTCTCAAAGTTAGTGTATGCAGAGGCCTTACCTCTAAATGCAGACTGATGTCCCGGGTCTCAGTGGCATTAAGGAGATGAGGTACCAAGGAGAGTATAGCCCTGAATTAAAAAAAAAAAAAAAAAGAAAAAAAAAAAAAAGTAGTTAAAAGGACAGATAATTTTGTACTGAGTTAAAGCTAGCTTTGTTTTTAACCTAAAACTGCTTCAAAATATTAACAATAATGCAAAAAATAAATGGTAAATGCACCTTAATGTGAAATAATGCATGTTTTTAATGTGATTCTTTTAATCTATGAGTTTTTATCTATGATTTATTAGTAGAAGTAAAACACATTCAGGAGGATAATTTTTCAGCTAATGAAAACAGCTGCTCATTTCTTGCTGTATTCTTGGCTCAGCAGTATTAATTCAGAGCCTGGAGATGCATTGTGAACAGTAACTTGGAAAATATGTCTGAATATCGGAGAAAGGCTGATGGAGCAGAAAGAAAGACTTTTAGCATATTTTCAAAATAACGTCAGTCTTTAATTAAGCAAAGTATAGTTCTTGTTTTGAACCTTTTAAAGTGGAAGTCTATAGGAATTGAAATAAAAGCCATGGTAGAAAGTGTTTTTCTTCTTTTACCAACAACAATTTCATCAATATTGTCAACCTGATTCATGTATTTAGGCGGGGAAAAAAAAAAAGATTTCACTTGGTGTTTGAATTTATCGATCATACAATTCTAGATGACCTTCACAGTTATTTCCATGGATAGGATGACAAAAGCCTTAAAAATACCTTTTCCAGTTACTACAAGCAATCAAGTACCTTCACAACAATAATGTAAGAACTCACCTGAAATACTGATCATAGATAAAATGTTATTGTTTTCAGATCACACCTTTTTTTTTTTTTTTTTTATATAGGGTTTTGTCATACGGATATCGAAAGTGTTAGTTCTTTATCAAGAAAAAGGTTTTGTTTCCTGGTTTAAGATTTCCAGTTGGCTTGTGATGATCTGCAGAACTGGAACAGCACAGTAGAGACATCGGACTAGATGATCGGAGGGGTACTTGGATAGGAGTAGTACTACTGCAGAGTATTTGGACCTCTCTGAAATTCTACAAGCTAAAAATATTCAGTACTTTATCCAGCTCATCGTGTTATTGCCTCGCCAGCTGCCTTCCCTGCTGCTGCCGTAGCTGTTTCTCCTTCCCTACTGCCACCTTGTCCTTCTCCTTTGGGCTGTCTCCCCTCTTTTAATCACTTTTGGTTTGTCCTGCAGTCGGTGGGTGGGGTCCTGGGCAGAAATCTGTGCTCTACTGTGCAGAAATCCGGCTCTCTTTTCGCCTACATTAAGTGATTGCTAATTGGGGTGCATCAGGACATTGATGACTTTGGGAAATGAGGGCACTGTGTGCCTCAGAGTCAGTTCTGAAGTAGCAGGAAGGTTTTTTTTTTCAGTCCATGCTTTCATGTCTTTAGAACTTTTAAAGCAAACAGAACCTGCTTTTATTAAACTGTTTCAGGGGGAGGGTTGTGGTTTTTTTTCCTTTTTGCTTTTTGTTTTTCCTTTATTATACACCATTATCTCACACCTGACACTATTTTGTGAACACAAAGTGGAATTACTAAACTTTGTGATTCTGGTTTTGCTTAAACTTTAGCCTCCCCGGGTGATGTTTATACAGATTATGTGATTACAGGATGGTACAGGGCTCCTGAATTGGTTTTAAAAGGTCCCACATATGGCAAATATATGTGGTGTTTTGTTTCTTTTTTTGAGGGGGGGCATCTGTAATTCAGCTGGTGTAGGAGAAGCACTTTCCTTCACATGAACTTCTGCATGCAATGCAACATTAGCAAAAGGAAAATGATCATATAAAAGCTAAATTAAAATGTTGACCTATAATGTGCCTACATATAAAGTCAAAGATACCATTACAGTCTGGTCCCAGATTCAGTGAAAGCAGTGTAAGGGTTATCTTTACAGCACTGTCATTGCATAAACCAAACAGATCAATCTTCATTTATTTTATAAATCTCTAGAAGATGGTAATCTACGTTATTCCTAGATAACCTGTGCCCGTTTGCCCTGCAGATGATTTTCCATATTATCCATATCAAAAATGTCCAGCAGTGTTGGCGCCGAGCCCCTGGGATGGTCAGTGAGAAGGGATGCTGTAAAACTGAGGAAAGAAAGATGTGGAACTTCGGAGATGCATCACACGTGGTTGAGAACGTGGTAATTCAGAAGTGTTAGGGGTTTTCCAAGTGTGCAATTAATTACCACTAAAGATTTTACTTTGTGTTTTATAAAATTTTGTTATTGTCCACCTACTGTATTGAAATTCTGTAGAGGGGGTTCAGAATTGAGGAGAGGAGTGATGATTCCTGTCTGTATGCTCTCATTCATGCTGTTGGATATTTCTTACTGTTGTTCTTAGTAATTAACAGTGTACTGCAGTCGTTATTCTGGTGATGTTGAACTATAAACATGAAGGTAAATAGCTTTTTAACAATACAGGATAATCCCTTTATTCTCAAACCTCAGATATAGTTTATAGAGCAGAATGAGTCAGCGGGAAGGATCTGCTTTTACATATCCCTCTCCGAGAGAGGAAGCACAGAGAGGAATACAGCCGTGTTGCAGAGTTGGATTCATTTCAGGTTTTAAGATAGCAGGCTTTTTGATGAGAGATTTTTAATGTGTTTTAGCCATCCCCATGTGGATACTAGAATAAGAATATGGTATACAATCTTTATTTTAATCTCCTGATTTATTATCTGTTCATAACGTACTTTTTTCCAAGCAGTTGGACACCTCATCTTCAGGGTATTTTATAAGGAGCTTGAGTTTCTCAGGGATGGTATTTCCTGAAGTGCAGCATGTTAGAAATGCAAGGAAAAAGTTTCCCCAGCTCACTGCCTTACTGGCAAAGGTGGCTCATATATGTTAGAGAGGGTCTGAGTTTCAAACTTTGTAACAATTTTTACTAGTAATTATTATAATTTGTAACATTACCAACAATGAAGAACCCTCTATCTAATACATAGTGATTGCAATCCATGTTCCTCAACAGAAATCTGGAACACAAACCTGTTCCAGGGCGTGCAGCTTCCCTACCCAGGGTCTGTCCCCGAGGAGAGCTGTCCCACAGCTCTGTCCTTCTGTGCTGGAGAGTGACCCTGGCATCGAAATGGGCAGCAAGGCTTAGGACACCAGGAACGCATCCATTCAAAAGCACTTCACTAAGATGAGTTAAGATTTTCTCACTTGGACTAAATTTGAAGATTATTTTAACGCGACTAAAAAATGTTAGAAGTTTGTCAAAATTCAGCGTACTTTTTTCCTGTTAGTACAGCTGAATATGTGAATTCTTACTTCTATGTGAATACAATATGTGAATACATTATTCTAATTAATCTGCAAAATAGCATGTTCTATTAGAAACCCCATCCAGTTACGGTCTGTCGCACTAACTCATACGAGGAATCCAGTAGGTTTAACTGTGAAAGTCCACACATGATGTATGTGGCACATTAGAGACTGCTAATTAGAGAAGTTGGGATTTTCAGAAATGCCAAGGAGATTCAGAAGCATAAGTGCCAGTCCACAGTTTCATACACATTTAAGTTAATTTAAATTCACTGACATTATAATTACTATATTCACTGAGATGCAGTTGCAGACACTAATGGTTTTTTAAAAAATGTGTTCTGTTCAGACATCAAATCTTGTTTCCCCTGATGTCAGTGGGAATGGGAATGGATTTAGGTTTTGCCATTTCCATTAAGCAAAATCAAAAATCCAATAGGCAATTTCCTGTCATAAAAAGATCTGAGAGAGCAGATGGAGGAAGAATAATCTAATTGAGATGCATTTTTTTTTTTTTACTAGCTCACTCTATTTCATTTTTAAGAGCATACCTAAAATGTCTTCTTCCACAAAGAGAGCTTGTTCATTAAGTCTTAAAATAAATGACAAGCAAAAAGCTCTTTTACAAATCCAGAATGCTAGTGGTGATACCAGGCATTTCTAATAACCTATTAACACCACAAAAACTCAAACAAAAAATGATGAAGCCCTCTGTTGAGTAAAGACCAGCGAAGCTTTCACCAGCAGCAGGCTTTTCTGACTCATTCTTTCTCTGGCAATAGAAAATGCAGTTGCTGCAGAGAAATGAAGGATCTCTTTCATTTGTGGGGGACAAGGAAAAGGAAAGACCAGGGGCCAAGCTTTCCCCCGTGGCTGAATTACAGTGCTCGAGAGGGTTTACTCCTTCCCTTTCTGGTTCTGTTATGTCCTTCCAGGTCTCACATAGTGGGAAATGTGTTTAAATCTCTGGAGCCATTGGTTTAGTTGATGATGGGTTGACTTTGTGTTACAGATATATTTTCAGAAGGTGTTATGATACCCAATATACTTAATATGAAAAGGAGCTTTGAAGTGTATGAGAAGACAGGAAAGCAGTTTATCCATTAGGCTACTTTGATTCCTCGGAAGTCTTTGTAACCCTTCAAAATCCTTTCACAAACATTTTGAGAGCTTCCAAGAGGATTTATTTTATTTTGTCTTAGTGTGTTTATTTGGGTTTCTTTTAGGTTTCTCATGTTTAAGATGAATCACACAGAGACAGCATAAAGGGATGTTATAAAGTGACCCACTTGGGAAGTGGCCACCATCATCCAGCTGTGGTAGCTGGAAGTGAAATGGAAATACCTAATGGAAGGAGGGAGGATGTTCTTTCCGAATGAGGACACGATACAGGAAACCAGTCTCTCCTTATGCATTTAGAGGGGTTTTAGCCCACCCATTTCAGACATCTGATTTATTTGTTTTGGTTGGAAGTGTCTGTTTTTCATCTGAACAGCCAATGAAGCAGAGATTCTCAGAAAATGCTTCACATCACCCCAATTAAGCAGTAACTTTTAAATCAAATGTTCTAAACTGCTTGTGGAAGAACATCTCTATCTACTGGGATACGGATCCTGCCTTTCTCACCTGGGGCCTTTAATTTAAGAAGCTCCAGGCAGGCGGTTAAAGTTGGGCGATATCCTTCAGGTATGAAGAGGAACATATGAATATGAGATAAAGTGAAATCAGCTCTGAAAACACTGCTGGCAGAGAGCCTGGATCCCCCGGAGCTGGGCTGCAAACCCCTCTGTCTTCGGATACACTCAGAGATGATGTCACGTGTTGGAGGAAGAATCTGTAGTTGGAGATGCTACAATTTCCTGGCTGGCCAGAAGATCGGAGTTGATGATCTTATGGTACCTGTCTCTTGTTTCCTGTTCCTGTTCAAAAACTGCACGTCTGTAACAACTTTATGCTCTGTGCATGTGAATCCAATCTGCAGAAGCATAAAGGGCAGGGCAGCACATGTAAATGCAATTTGGAAATAAAGATATAGGGACAGGTCACCGGCTATAGAGAGGAAGGGGCAGCAGGGGAGGTGAAAAAGCCTTGAGTGGAGATGTAGTTGCCACAGCTACCTTAATAGTCCATTCATAACCCCTGTCTAACAAATTAGAGGAGTATTTTGGGACAGTCCTCAGCCAGCAGAATGCTCCTAAAGGGAATATTTTTTCCAGTATAATTTAGCTAAAACTCTGGGGCCCTTACCTACCCTAGAACTGGGAGCTAAAATAATAACTCACCTTCCACCCACCCGCTGTACCAATTCAGAAAGATGAGCCAAAAACTGTGAACTAGGTTACACAGCAACAGAATAAGATCCAGACACCCTAGATGTTACTGGAGTAGGTGCAATGACAAAAAAATTGAAGTAGAGAACGGACACCAAATAGCACTAGATTAAAAGATTCTTAAGAACCTAATGCTATGAATTTGTGAATAATATGATGTCATGAACAGACACAAATTCATACCTATGCACATGCTGGTAAACTAGTCACTCCTGTAGATTGCAAACTGTCCTTGGTTTGTCTGATATTCAGTGATACTCAGAGATATTTAGAGGAGCCTGAATATGTCCTGAAAGGTCCCCAGAAGCCTGTATTTTCCTAAAGTTCTAGAAGATGTCTCACAAAACGTTAATTATATGTTCTCCTACACAAGAGTAGGTTCAGAAACCAAGTCTTCACTGTGCTGAGCCTCAAGAGGCATAAATTTATCATGGAAAAGCACTGGATCTAGCCCTTTGCAGAGAGAGGAGAAATTACCCAGTGAACAGGGAAGCAAAAACCATTTTGCTGCCACGCAGACAGAGGCTGAGTAAAGCAAACACCCCGGTCAAAACAGCAGATAACATGCAATCACCTCTTAATGTATAAAGAAAGGATTTTAACATATGTCAAACAAGGGTTTATGGTAGCTTAGGAAATGCAATTTCTAGCTTTTAACTTGTCGAATGCTTGGCTTGGCCACAAAGAGGATTTTACAAGAACCTCCATACAGCCCTTTGTAAAATACTGTTTAAAACGTTTAACATTTTTCTTTATGGCACACTGAGGGCATCATGGTGTGATACAGCACTAAGCATTGTTTTGGAGTAATTTCTCTAAAAATGACTGTTCGCTTCCTCTGTGTTGTGCTGAGCCTGCCAGCCAGCAGGTGTGGCTGTGGAGCCTTTTGAAATCCACGGGATTTCTTCCAGCAGACCAGAGGTTGCAGAGAGATGTCATCACTGTACCCACGTCTAACAAGGATATAATAACGAGTTTTTCTTCACCCTCGGAAATCCCAGGGTGACTGTAAACAGAGTGCCATATGTACAGGTGTCTTTTATACAGACGTTAATGTCGGTATTTTTTATTGCAAAGGACTTGAAACTATTGGTTATGTCTTTCGCTGACAAGCTCCATTTTTAATGTATACAGCTGGCATTATCCACGGAACTACTCAAGAGGTATTTGGCTCTCTGAGTTGTTAAATAACAGATTTACTTTAGATGCTGGCATATGATTTTAAGAGAAGATATTATTTAATATAACTTTAAAAAGATCATTTCACTTTTTTGCTATCAGATTCTTACCAGAGCTGAAAGCCAAGTACAAGAAACAAAATTAAATTCTCTTTCAAAGCACAGAGGGAATAACAAATATGTAGAACTATTGAAAGATGAGAAGTGCTGTTTTTAATGCCTGTCAGAATGGTCCAGGATTTGGGAAGGCAAGAACCTGGTTTTCTTAAAGTATTGCTGCGTAAAAGTGACATTGTAATTACAACACAGTGGTGCTGGACTAGCTGTGTGTCTTCATGGGGCTGAATCAAACCAGTGTCACTGCAGTGGAAAACTGAACGTGGATTTTGAGAGAGAAGTATTTCCAAAATTAAATGGAGAAAAGTTAGCAGAGTTAAATCTGCTGTCTTGCACTTTGGTATTTCGGATTGGACCTCAATTCAGTGTTTCATTTGTATTTAGCAAAAGAATTGAATCACAGAATCACAGAATTGTCTAGATGGGAAAAGACCTTGAAGATCACCTAGTCCAACCATTAACCTAACATTGACAGTTCCCAACTCCACCAGATCCCTCAGCACTGGGTCAACCCAACTCTTCAACCCCTCCAGGGATGGGGACTCCACAACCTCCCTGGTGCGACTGAGCACGTATCCAGCTACAACTGGGTTCAAGCACACGCTCACCTGCTTTTATAGCAGGACGAGCGGACTGTAGGTTTAAACATGCTGCTGAACTACACACCTGTAGACAGAGTAAGTGCAGGGGGGAAAAACGCATGCAGGCTCCAACCTCAGACACTGCTCATATTGATACTTTCCTATTTTTCCTGTCTAATGGTGTTCGTGTTTTACAGGTGGTTTTAAACACGGGCACCAAAACCTTCTTCACTTGTTAAAGGATCTTCCAGCTAGGGGATATGAGACGTCCCTTGGGGGCCTGTGCATTTTTATGGAATACTTCTGTAGCAGATGATCATTTGCTATTTTCTTCCAGGTACGTTGGGAAAACGCTGAATGGAGTGTTCCAGCTGATGTTTTGTCATAGGTTCCGAAAATAAAAGAAAGTAAATGAAGATTGTAGGAAACCAGTCATGATTGTGGAGTCAGCAATTGCTGAGCTGATTTACACTTGGAATAACAGTCAATCAAAAAACCCAACAAAACTTGGCTCATAGAAATTTCCTGAACTGGAACAGCTGGCAGGATTATTTTTAGCTCAGGTTTTAATGTTTTATCATTTAAAGGGAAAACAGTTGCCAGATGAAAAACATTACGTACAGTTTGAACACAAGGTATTTTCTTACGTGCTAAATTTTAAATGACAGGGTATGGTTTTTTTACTACCTCTGTTTCTTAAGTTTTCCAGCCCCAGCACCATTAACAAAAATAAAGCTAATGTGAAAAATTGAGAAAGGACATTTTAGCCAAAAGCTGTTTTTCATGTGCTTGTACAATGATGTGAGGAGATGCTAGAGTCAGCGGTCCACCACGGCCCCCTAGGAAATCCCTGTACTCCTGAACAGTGATTACCAGGCTGTAGCTTGGCAAGCAGGATGACAGGCATGAAAGATTTTAAAATATTTACTTAATAGTTTTTATTGTTAAATATCTAGTATTTAAATATTCACTGTGAAACTACCTATTTAGACTTCACCGAGCCTAATTTTGTGTCTGTTTATTCTGTAAAATTAGAAGCCAGATTTAGCTTTGGCTGTAGCCTTTTATCCCAACAACTAAACATGTTTAATCTACAAGTGTTCTGAAACTTTATTTCAAAATTGTTTCAAAACAAATATTCGGTACAGCTTGATGAATGTTTCTTTTGGCAGCAGCTCTGCCTTACACAGCCCAAAGTCATGTTGTTTGTTTCCAGTCCCACATCTTTCCCTAAGCTGTGCTGGTGCTAATTGCATGTGGGGTTGTGCAGTGAACCTGGTCAAGGACTTGATCTGGACCAAAATAACCTGACCAAAGATGGTTATTTTGAATTTTGACCCCTTTCCTGCATGACAGCCTCACGAGGATGTGGTGGCACAGTGAAACCAGCCTGGGAAGAGTGAGAGTGGCCCAGGGGAAAAGAGGAGCTGCTTCACCCAGGACATGAAACTGCAGCTCCAGCTTTATAAACTGAGACCCCCTACAATGACTTTGGCCCCTTCAGTATCTAAAGAAAAAAAAAAAAAATTAAAAATTGCATAGCTATGATACTGTAGTCATGTTTTAATTAGGTTTCCCCCGTATCCTTGTCTATATTAACTGAATGTGCAATGAATTAATGACATGCTACAGGGATTAGTATACACAGATAACATATGAGGAATCTGCATAATAATGTAAGATTAGTGAAAACATGCAAACATGCATTTCTGGGAGGAAAATCTACTTAGAGAATGTAAATTACCACCAAAAAAAAACCCCTACCAGAAAATTAATAGGTATTTTATAGTTATCTTGCTGTTTTCTGTTCCCAGCCCTGATTGATGATGGGTCTGCAGCAAGATGAACAGTTACTCATTAACTGCCAAGCAACGACAGCCTGATTCAAGAGGCCAGGCAGTATCCTTGATTGTTGGTATTCGCTGGGTATAAATACCTGCAGAGGCAGAAAAATAAGGTGGAATTAGAAAAACTAGCAAAAAAACTGCTGTTCCACATATTTAACTGAAACCGGTAGGGTTTTGGGTTACATGGAAACTGTGTTATTGGGGCTCTCTTGTCGATCCTGTATTTTTGGGGAGAGAAGCAATTTGTGCCCAGTTGTTACATTATCTGGTATTGCAAGGTGTCTGTAAAGTATTTGCAGAACCTTGCTGAGCAGCAAAGCTAATACGGCAAGGGAACTGCAAGAGTTCATCAGCTGTGAAGTCTAGAAGCCTTTGTTTGTCATAGGAATTGGAAAGCAAATTCCAATTCTTACTGTGATAACTTTTCCTATTGCTGTCACATATTTAAAATTCCTCATTAGCTTTCCTCTGTTGCATTTTCCAGGTGGTCACTGACATTGCTAGGAAAAAAAAAAATATAAACACCCTACACTAGAGAGTAGGACATGGCAGAAAGCTATGAAAAGCGTGGGATATTAAAAAAAAAATCCTAAAATATAAAGAGCTCTATTGTTATGTTTAAGTTTAAAACAAAGATATCTCTTGTTTTGGGGCTTTATAGCATGGCAACTACTTAAATTCAGCAATTACAAGATAAAATCTTGAAATATGATCAGAGTTTTGGATAATATTTAATGGCAACAATAAATTACACCATCAAATTTAGGACAATTTGGGCACATCTTAATTTCTTCCTATTTAACATTTCATTGTTTATTAAATTTAAGCATCAGAACTGTGCAGTCCTTCTGATTTTCCTCTCTGCCCTGTGCTTTGCTGCTAGCCTGTTTCTGCCTGAGCAATGTCCCTGCTGTGGCAGGATTAATAAAGCACTGCCTGACAGATTCTAACTGTAACAGCTGCTTTTATGGGTTATCAGGTGTGGGTGTGAAAAAGCCGCACTGGCCCTCTCAAGAAAGAAGATCTGCTGTAGATAAACCTTTGATGACATCACCCGGGTGTAACCAACACTTCAGAATGCTTCAGAAATCTGTAAGTATTTGTAAAGTGTATATCCTGCACATGGCCCTGTCCTTACCTACACTAGGCTGGTACAGCTCCATGCTCTGCACTCAGTACTGGGACAATTACATCAAGATTTGGATGCTAGGCTATTTTAAAAATCTTTTCCTCTCCTAATGCATTTTTCCATATAAACTTATTTTGAGGGCTTGGGCTAAGCAGGGAATTTGGGGCTTAGTCATTAAACCCAGAAAAATAGGGGTTAGAGCTGAGAAAAGCAGATTTCATTCATTGCATCCCAGCTCAGGAGGTGGAAGAGCATACCCTGAAGATCCCAGAAAGAGAACCAGTATCTATGAGGCTCAAAAACCCCAAAATGGGGTGAAAAGGAGGCAGAGCTAGCAAATCCTCTAAGAATCAATAATAAAATATTTTCCATTTTAAACGGCCAGCTGGATCTGACACTAGCCTGGGAGATGGTTGGATCGTGTTCCTTCCTTGCTGTGCTGCTGGCTGAGATGGTTTGGGGTAAATAATCTTGTTGCTGAACACGTCAGATTCCTTATCTGTGAAGTGGTATTGACTTTGCAAAGCCCACTGAGAGCTACTGATGCAAAATGCTCTTCTGGAGTTGGTCTTAAAATATCAAGCTTTTCCCACAAAAGACTAGTATTTGAATTCTTTTAGAAATGTTCTCAATTTGTTCAGATAGAAACAATCGTCAGGTTTTAGAAGGGTGGTCAGAGAAAAGCAGATATTCAGCTAATCTCTGCTGTTAAACGCTGGGAAATTGGTAATGATTTGCCTATATGCTGTATGTCTCCTGTCATTCTGTGGAGTTAGCAAATACACCACCACTGAAAGGGGAAATCATAACACGAGCAGGAACCTCCTTGCTGGAAGAAAACAGGGGTGGGAGGAAAGATGCCTCTGTGAGCAGTATGGAAATAACTACCCAATTCAGAAATATTTATTGCACTTAGTGATGCAGCTGAAGGCACGTCCTGACTGCAGCATCACCAGCCGTGGGCTGTGCAAGAGGATCTAGTGCAGTTAGACCAACCACGCAGCGCCAAGAGTTCTGCTCTTTGCCATCAGTTTATACCCGCTTTTAATTATTTTCTGCAGAGGAATTCATATTAAAATTGTTAAGTATTTTATTGCACATATGGATAAATGTTTAAGAAACATGCCACTGTGTGCTCAACTGCAGAAGTTGTATTTGCTAAGTGAAAAGATTGATTTTCAGAGACTGCGTCATACCTTACTTACACCAAGCATTATTCTGAAGTGTTTCAAACAGATTTCCTTTCTTGCTGGTTGCGGGGTGTTACTGATAGTAAAAGCCGTACTTCTGAAACCTCTGTTCTGCAGCATTCTTTAGGTTTAATGGAGAAAAAGTTGCACCAGCTGTTGAAGCAAAATAGTTATTTTCCTAGCGTAAGTATTTTGGACTCATTGGTTAATTCGTTCCTTTGTTCTGTTGCATAGAAAGCTTACGCAGACTGTGATGAGACAAAATTACATCAGATATACAAACATCCTCTCAAAATTCAGAACTCAAATCTTCCCTTGAGTCACTTGAATACAGCTGCTAATTATCTCATAGAATGCGTTTTGCTGCAGTTTTGAAGAGCATGTGATGCCAAAGGAGAAACTGCTCAGTAACACCCTCAGCCTTTACTTCAACTGTGCAAATGTTTCTCCAAACCACAAGCACCTACTTTTTGAAGGGGAGGAAGGATAAGCTAGTATTTAAAGTAGAGAAAGGGGAAACGGCCAGCACAGGAGATATTCCTCCACTGAGAGCTTGTAGAGGAAGTATAGTGCAAGTTTTCCTTCCCTGACAAAGGGAAACAGGGAAAAGGGAGTGATACGTCTCATCTCATGCAGTGGTGGGTGAGGACTTAAGTACCTCTTAGAATCTCTTAAGTTGTAAAGTGTATATCCTACACATGGCCCTGTCCTTACCAACACCAGGCTGGTACAGCTCCACGCCCCGCGCTCCGTACTGGGACAATTAGACAAGTTCCTCTTAAAAACCTGCTGCCGCTAAAGCAACGTTCTGCTTCGTTCTGGGAGAGGTGGGGTGTGTGCTACTCTGAAACTATTAACCCCCCAATTTGTTGTTTCCATACACCAGGTGAAAAAGTTTCTGGATGTCTGAAATGACATTTCAGCAGTCAAACGCTGCGAATTTGAAAACCTCAGTGAGAGACAAATATGTGCAGTTAATAAACATATTATTCTTTCATTAAGTCCTAGAAGCAAATGCAGCATTACTGAAGACGGAAACAATTTTGTTGATATCACTGGAGTTGAACACACTTAAGCCAGAATGCAACATAAATGCTCACATAATCCTCTGTGACCTCTCAATTATTGCCACGCAGCGTAACAGTGATTTCAGAGATTACACTGAAGGGAAGTGTAATTTAAACTTTCTATGGTATGCGCGCTCGTCCCTTTAACTTTCTTACTCAGTAGTCATTGAGGCAAGTTAATCTGTAGTGTATTTTAGTCGGAGTAAGGGTTGCAGCAGGGACACTTGGGCCCATTGTGAGTCTTTGCATTCTTTCTAGGACTATTTTCCATAATGATTTCATCCCTATCCATGTCTGATTATTAGAGGAATAGCCTTTGTGTGCAGAAGACAATGTATTGATTGCTAGCCATGGTGGAGCTGCGTGGGAGACCAGTATGATGTATCTACAGCTGGAGCTTGCTGCAGTAAAGAATCACCACTACAAAACATTTGCTGTAATTTTCCATCGATAAAAAACATTTCAGTAATAAAATACAGGATTCCCAAAAATGTAGATTAGATAAGTTTCACTTGAATATTTACAGCTAAGTATAAATATTTTCTGAGATTTAGGAAAACCTAGCAGTGTCCACTGCTGCATACAAAATTCATGCCTCTACCTTTGTATTTTCTTTTTCTGTCTTAACTATAGTAATTAAAAACCCTCTCTTAACAGAAGTGAGAAGGTTTGTTCACTGAACTTTTGAAATTGGTTGCCATCCAAAGAACAGCATCTTGATTCCTGGAACTGGCAAAAAATTCATTGATTTTTACCAGTATCAATGTTTGGTTTGGGTTGTCTGCCTTTACCTCTGAAATTGTGTCAAAAACAGCTCCTCCTGTTACGCCATTCTTAATACTAGACCAGCTAGCTTGTGCTTGCTAATAACTACTCTTTTTTAAACCTATGCAGTGAGATTACATTGTCCCCCTTTGGTGTTACATAAAACCCACAGGTGTATAGTCAAAAAAAGGTTCACTGTAGAGTGGCATGTGAAATATACTGGCGTGAAGAAACACCCTTTTTTAACTGGGTTGGTCATATGATTGCTATTTGGCAGGGACTTGTAGCATGACTCAGTGAAATCTTTTAACAGTGAAGCTTCTCATATAGTAAACATTCCCAAGTACTACACTGTATAGTTTTATTTCACTGAAATCCCATTATATTAAATTATAATGTGGAGACATTCTCTACGTTAATTTAATGGATGCAGCTCTTCAAGTTCTCACCATCTTTCTACCCTTTAATTATAAAACCAAAAAAGTACAATTCACAATCCCATCATAAAAAAGAGGACCAGAAGTGATTTGGATGCACAGGTATGTATTATACCCAGACTGCCAGCATCTGTTACCTCCATGGCTTCACTTGACAGTAAGCTGTACTTTGCTGGTAGCATCCCTGTGTTAAAAATACATATTGGTAGTTTCAGGTGGATAAATTGTTAGTCACTCCCTTACCTAGAAATTTTATTGTCCAGTGCTGTGGTTCTGATTTCATTTTAGATACAGCTGCTTTTCAGGATAAATGAAATTACCTTTGTGCCTGCAAGCCACGGAACACTGCAGAATCATCTGGGGCAAGAGAAGGTACAGAAATGTGGTAAGTGAAACGGCACATTACAGACACCCTTTGTCGGTATTTTTTAGAGAGGCTATCATCTCTAAAAGGAATATATATTTTCTTCTTCTGGATTATATTTAGAAAGCATTTACATTTACAACAGATGAACAAAATGCAAGTATCTGCATCCAGTGATACTTCCCAGAAGCTTTTTCATTGACAGAGATAAGAAAATAGTGAGTTTCTTCACCTAAAGTTGTGACTTTTCTGTTAAAGATACCTTATACTTTGAAGAAACTGTATTTGAGTTTTAAAAAATCTGCTCATATAACCAGCAAAATTAATAGTAGCTGTAACACTTCACAGCAGGAGAAGTGGGAGTTGAAATGGCCCTGAAAATCTTTAAACACATACAAGAGACATCTCCTGTCTCCTGATCTGTTCACCAGCCCATGGTGCCTCCTGCTATACTGGTTTCACAGTACAGAGTAAGAGCAAGAGTTATTTTCTTGAACACAGAAGTGTATTAAATAGTCACATAAAACCTGAAGAACTTGTTTTGGAAGAAGTCAGCCCTATCTCAAGGCAACTGTAATGAACACACCTCTATTGTCGAAATTCTTTCACTTGGTGTTATTATCTACACATGAGTAATTCTTGATAGATTTTGGTACATTTGCCTGACTGTCTCCAGTTGGACACTGTCAAAAAATTAGAGCAGTCATAGCTGTACCAATAAAGTTTTCTGGACTACTAAAAGAATTAATATTAATGATTTTCCACTGTAATAGATACCATTTTTAAAGGGAAGTCTAACTGTAGTCAGGACAAAGAGGGCAATTTATGAACATGTACACTGAGGGGCTACACCTAGGAGCAGCTGCAACACAAGAGTGGTAGGTTTAACACTTACGCTGTTGAGACTAGTATGTACTATAGCTTTGGTGCCCTGGAAGGTGCTGCTTCTGAAACAAACATTCTTCTGAAGAAATTCAGCCAGGCTTTTGGAAGATTATTTTTGTTGGTAACACGTGAATCAAAATTAAAGTTGCTGTGCAGTGTCCCGAAGTGATTTCATGTGAGAGAGCCTCCCTTGTGAAGCTGGCAGCCTCCTCCGCCTCGTCCTGCATCGCCTCTCCACTCATTCAGTCCTGTAATAAATATACATTCATTATGGAACTGAAAACTTCTAATTGCTCAAGTTAATGACAGTTTTCTGAAACCAGTTCTTCTCTCTGATAATACACCCGATATCATTATTTAATTATGGAGTAATTATTCATCCAATGAAAACAACAGTCAGAATTTCATTGATCTTTTCAGTTTGCAATCTGAGGAGGAAAACCACACTGGCAAAGTGTACAAATTAACATTATGCTTGTGCCAGATACGTACTCCTGAGAGTAAATCTCTGTGTGCCACGGCAGCAAGCAAGGCTAGTACTAGCGCCTGGCTTTGAACACATGGAGACCAACAGCTTTTGGATGGACTTACTGCCTATGAGTGAAATTCAGTTAGTTATTCAGCAAACACAGCTCGGGTTCAGCGTGTGCTTGGGCAACTCAGCACAAGCCCAGCTTTTAAGCCTGCAGATTTTTAGGATTTGTTGGCTTGGGCTTCCAACAGCTGGGTGTGGGAAGCATCTGTATGACAGACATGCAATACAATACAGTGGAAATGTGCTCTCTGGGGCTAACACAAGGAGAATGGTACTTTGCAGTGAACACACTCAGCAGTTATCACTAAGGCCATATACATCAAAAAAGAAGTTAGACACTCTATCAGAAAAATCCCAGTTCCAGCTGAAATACCGAGTTTTGGCATTCCCATCTACCAGTGAGATTAACAGGTCATCCTCATGGCCATTTCTCATTCTTTGGCCAAATGCAAGATTTTTATTAGTCGGATTTGTAACAGTGTATTTTTTATTTTCATTATATTTATCTTATGCACAACTTCACAACATTCTAAATATTCTAAACTGAGAAAAGCCTCTCAGTTTAGAATGACGTTTTCAGAGCTTATGAGGTGTGGTGGATCATTTGGCTAAATCTGATTCAGTGAGGCTAAAAAGGGGGAGGAAAGGAAGTTATGCACAGGAAAAGCGATAGAGGAGAAGAATGGCAATCAGGAAGAATGATGCTAGCTTTGATGCAAAAAAAGACGTCAATCAAGCCGGGAGGTCACAGCATGCAGTGAAATAGGAGATGAAAAAAATAAAGTTTATTATTCAAATAGAAGAGCTCAGGGTTTTGTTGTTACTGTGATCACTGGGAGAGCTGGGGAGTTTGTTACAGCTGAAGGGAGGTATCTGATGTTCTCAGGACTGACCACTGCCTCTTCTCAACTATTTTTCATCCTTCCCAAGTCACATGAGTTTGATGGATATGATGAGGAAAGGTGACCCAGCTCAGGGCTGGAAGGGTAAATAGTCTTAGCAAGTAAAAACGGAGACAGTACTTTGGCTATGAACACAGTGTCACTAATGAGGAAGCTCAGGTTTATCAAGTTGAGGAGGCTCAGGTTTATCAAGTGTAGCTCCATCTACCTGGGGATATTCTCTTTCAAAGTAATTTACCATTGTTATTTCATTTTGCATGTTTATATATTTACTATTATTACACTCACAAATATTTTGATTGTCATTGAATTGGCATGACTAGTAGTTTCTGCTTGGGCAATAGAGGGTTACCAAGGATGCTTACGCTCAGGACTGAGGTGTGCTGACAACACATGGCTTTATAATGCCAAAGCTGAGGCAGGCAGTCCACACATTTTTATTTTCATTTATATCTTTATTTTCATGAAACTTAAACTGGCTCTCAAAGTTCCCTCAAAAAAGAAGAGACATTTCTATCTAGGCTCTGTATAACTCAGCTACGGTAGTGCAAATAATTTCAGGTTGCTACAGTATGTTCTTCCACTCCACCCTTAAAATAAGGCTTTTGGTGAGAATGCTGTTATGTAAGGCTGCAAACGAGATTTGGAACAATAATAATCACCCAACTTGCCAACTATTTTTAATATCTAAGATGGAAGGCACTGAAATTCTGAATGATTCTCAAAGAGCAAAGCACAGAGTGAATCAACCTATTACAATGAAATCTGATTCAGTATTAGGTTAAAAATAAGGTCAGGTTATTATTTGTAACTAGCTATTACTAATAATACACTTGTTAACCACACTGAAGTGAAATCATGATCTAAGAATAAGTGTGCCTGTGCAGCGCATATATCACTGTTCTCCTTTGTCCTTTAGCACATATACAAATAGATTTCAGAAGAAAATTTCCCTCCCCAGTCTCTCTATTCAGAGGAAGCAGCCAGGGCACCACACTGCTTGGAACTGAGCTTGAGAGCTGATGCCGAGCAGGGTGGCAAGGCAGCAGTTTAGCCAAGCCATCTTTAGCAGGCTGCGTGTACCCGTTTCGTCACGCAAGACATCTGTGATGTCTCCAAAACCACATGGATATTATATTAACACACTTCTAGAAGTCATGGGTACTCCCCAGCTGGGTTCATGCTTGCTTCACTACAAGGTACTGGCAGTGCCATGAAGGAAACGTACATTTACCTGGCAGGAAAGCGAGGGAGGAATACCTCACATTTTCTTGATGCAATTCCTTTCTGCAGTCTTTCTATAGCTTAACTCTCTGGTTGCTTGGCCCAGATGAAGGTCATTATGACTGTAATTATGACGTTGTATTAACTGAAGAGTAAATATCTGAAAAGAAATATGCAATAGCTATAATATGCAGAGAATTGAATTCATTCACTCAAATAAATAGCCTACAGAATGGCTACATCACTTAGGTGCTGCCTGGTTAAAGTGTAAGATCTCCATGAAAAGAGAAGAGGCACAGAAGGAAAGTGAGAGTCCTACTGATTGGTTGAACTGCACCGTGTATCACTTTGCAAGGGCACAATTAAAGAGCAGAAACGCTAATGACAAGCACGGACAAAACACCTCAGAGAGCTCAGGCTTGATATCCCTAAGTCTGCAGGTACGGCGCTTGGTTCCTCTTGGATTTACAGGCATTTAGTAGGATCCCAGTTAGATTCCCTCGTTCCAAGGGAAATCATCCTCGTGACAATCCTTGAAGCCCCCCCAGCTACATTAGCCAGCTGCCTCCTTTTGGATTAGTTACTGTGTCTTGCCATAAGTCTGGGCACCAAGATGAGGAGAGAAAATATAACCTGCAGAGGTTTTAGCCACAATTCAGCTGTGTTTGAGATTTCACAGAAGTGAGCAGCGCAGCCCCTTGCTAAGATATTGCGACTTGAAAAAAAAAACCCACACCCTCTTACAAGTCCCACATTTTTCAGATTCCTAAAGCCAACCATCTGAGAGCCAGAAACAGTGGTTTCTCCATAAGCGTGCTGGCACAGAAAGGAAAAAGATATTGATCCCATCCCTAACGCAGGAAACACTATGTAGGAATTGTCTGTACAAGGCATGTGGGACGTGCCAAGTTTGTATCACTTACTAAAAAACCCGCTTTGGATCATATTATCTCCATGACAACTGCTTGTATGTATTAATAATTTGTTGTGTATTTAAAAAGTAGTTTATGGAAAGGACTGAACAATATTTCCAAAAAAAGTGCTTGTAAGGTGAGCTATGCTGATCAGAGCACCACAGCAGCAATCAGCGAGCCTAAAGCCTCCTAGCACAAGCTTAGCAGGACATTTCACAGATATTTACGTTATTTGTTTAAAAGGAAGGAGTTTCAGCATGTGCCCAAGGATCCATTGAACTGGGGTCTCTACTCTCTTGACTCTAAATTCTTCTGTCATGTTTGGAAAGTTAGTTAACTTCAGTATCCGTTTCCTCAACGGGGCTGAAATCATGTATTTGTCCATCTGGCCACGATAGTGATCGTGTTTGTCCTGGCAGTGGGAGTGTTTGTCAAGTGCTCTGAAGATTAAAGCTGTTGGATGATACGGAGCATTTTCAGAACTGAGGAGGAAGGTGGCCACGTGCTCAGGTGCACGGTGCTGCCCCTCTGTCACCACAGCTCCTGCCCGTGCCAGGCTGGGCACACGAGCCGAGAGCCACGCTCCTGGGGAGAGAGTAAGGCCACAAAATACTTGCAAAATATTGAAAACCTAATACACGTGAGTGAGCACTCTTTTCATAGCTTTTTAAAGGCTCTTGACTACCAAATCTCTGTATCCATAGTGATTTGAAAATGTGATTTTTCACAGTTACTTCGTAACTTCTTCTTTCAAGAAGACTGTACACTTCCTGCTTTCTCTACACCAGAGTAAACTATGACCCAGCAAATTTCAAGCCGTATGTTTTGTGGTACAGAAGGTGATTAATAACGAGATTCCACCCTTTACAGAAGCCATTTAATTGAACTTCTAAGGTGAGTTGGCCTCTGTTGATAGTGGAGTTACTGATGTCACTGATTTTGTCATGCACTCCCTGGACTCTGGAATGAGTCAAATACACAGAAATAATATTTGTTCATGCTGACATAACACAAATATCTGACATAAATAATTGCTTTTCTAGTTCCCGTCTTTCGCAATCATTCTACTAAAGATCAGAAGATTTAGCTAATTTAATGGGACTATTAAGACACAAAACGTATAGTATTTTGTCTCAGTAAGTGGCCAGTATCTGAATGTGCAAGAGATTACATGATGTGTACTTCTGACTTCAGCTGATCAGGAAAAGTCTCCCCATAGAGGCAGAGACACTGAAGTACCAGTGTCTATACTCTTTGCTTACAAAAACCCCAGTATTAATCGAAGGTGGTAGCCCCACATCAGAAGGCGGCAACTCATTATTACAATATCGTATAGCCTTGTCGTTCTGTATTTAGTATTAAAACACCATAGCAACAGACATTTCAGGCACACATCGACAGATAATTTAGAACCAGTAAAATATTCAGAGTGATAAGTGCGAAGAAAACTAATTTACGTCTTCCTTACTCTACAATGCTTAATCAACACTACATCCATGTAGTTTAGTTGTACGATGCCCGGCAATACATACCTGCGTAGTTTCAATGCCAACTGAGGTGTCTTGTACTACAGTGGAAATGTTGGTGTTACTGCAGTAACTGGTAAAATTATTGCAACTGCTAACGCACACGCCAATGCGTTCGAGATTCATTTCAGACCGCTATGGAATTAATTGGCACTATAGGTGGTTTTGCAAAAAAGCTGAATAACCCACCAACTTGACGTGTGTAAATCTCAGTGCAGTCAGCTTGAACAGTTAATCTCTTTAAGGAATGCCATACGTACAAAACACTTGTCACTGACTCAAGGGCTAGGATCGTGTACAGCAGTACGGGCTACCCTTGACTCATGGTGGCAGCCACACCCAGTCGATCTCCCTAGTTACAAACCACACACACAAAAGCCTGACATATATTCACATGCTAAATACAAAGTATTATTAGTGCCATCTCGCAATTCACAGTTTGATCTTGCTGCGTATCTGAAGTACTAACAACCCCCCAACTTATGCAACACAGCAGGTATTCTTTCAGTATTTCGTTCTCCTTTGAAGGCTCACATAACTAAGAAAGAAGAGAAAAGCAACTGTGATTCTCTAATCTATTGATTAGGACTCTCAATTAGGTGAGAGGAACGAGATCTGACCTCTGATCCACATAGAGACTATTTAAAACAATACCAGGATAAAATACAGAGCTAATGCTTGGGATGGAGATGGAAACCAAATTTTTCACTTTCTCTGTGAGCATCCAGATAGCCAAATCCTGAATTTCCCGTACCAAATTCCAAATTCTCTCCTAGTCAATGGCATGGCTTCAGCTGCAAGCAGGGAGCCTGAATCACCTGCCCCTTCCCAAGTGGGGTCTGTCCTGGCAGTCATGGGTTATGACTGAGTCCTTTCATAAAGAGGGCTCCTTGGCGAGCACTTTAACACTAAGCTCCTGTGAACCAGCAGCGGGCTTGGAGCCATCACAATTGCTCTGAAGACAGCAGTGATCATTACTGCAATCTGTCAGCCCTGTCTCGTCCACACTAGCTGGGCTTTCCTCACACCTATCAGATAAAACATCACAGGACTTTGGTTGTAGTTTCATAAGCAAATAAACCAGGTTAATAGTTTCCTGCTGCTAAGAAGGTTTTATTTTTCCTCTCTCACTCCATCTTTCCTATTCCAGAAACAGAGATGGGTGCAGGTGATGCAGTCCTGGCCCATTTTGAGCACCGGGATGGATACCCAGCACACCATCTTTTTCAGCTGGGTCAACTGTCTGCCCAAGGGTTACAGCCAGACTCCACAGTTCCCTTCACACCCAGCCCCTTCTGTAACCCTGGCCCACACAGCCCTTCTCGTGCCAGCTCACACCACCTGTACACCCACAGAAAGAAGTGGAGAGGGGTACAGATGCAGCAAAGAACACTTTTTTCCAAGTAGAGCAAGTTTTTTTTGAACACTCACTGCCACCGGTGCCATCTTACTGCCAGCCTGAAGTGACCATCATCCAAGGGCAGAGACCACCTTGTTTTGAATCACTCTGACAAGGTGCTGAAGCACTCGTTTCTCTCAAGACTGAGGCACAGAGCAGCAAACTGTAGGTTTAGATTTTTCTGAGTATTATGGAAAAATAAGTAAAAAATTAAGATTACTTATTTGTTGAGACAGAAGCATCATTAACTGTAAGACTGACACCCTGAGGAGTTCAAAGATGTAACCTACTCCAGTTTCACCATGAATTTCACTGTCTGTATGGGAAACACAGAGCTAAATGTGGCCTGAAAACATCTGACTATGCCAGAAAGTCAACAATTATTAAAGAAGATAAGCTTTAGCTTGGCAAGCTACACAAACAATGATGTTATTGCTTCACGGTTTTTGCATTTATTTGTTCAAGGCTATTTTGGGAGTATTAAGAAAGATGTGCTATGAAGTAAATTCTTGAAACTTTTAATTTTTCAATGATTAACACCTTTCCTTCCACAACTTTAAGTACAAAACTAAGAACATCTGAAGATGTAAATCAATGTAAAGACATTCTGGAAGAAAAACAAAACACCTGAGTTTGGTCATTCAAACAAACTGATGCGTACTAGGAAAGTATGACACCAAGAAACTGACTGACCTATGAAACCCAACATTCTTTTCCCCTTGCTCACTAGGTAATTGTTAAGTTCTTTGTCTACTAATGAAGCAAATGAACAATTTAGACTCTGTATTAGTCAAACCCTGACTGAGACAGTTAACACCTATTAACTAGGAAAAGTCCTTAGTGATTTGATCATTTCAAGAGGGTACATTTTGTCCAAATTTCGATCCATTTAAGTGAAAGAGTATTTGTTTTTACTGCTTATGTCTGTTGGAAGTTATTTAAGGGAAATCTTGCATTGACTAATACTTCTACAATTTAAGATGCAAATTGCAATAAAAATACATAATCCATTACAGATCACAGATGCATCTTTCATTCCTTTTTATTGCATCTTATTTGTCTCTATCTTACTGACATCTTTTCCTTTAGGTAGAAAACAAGTGTCCGAGTACACTAAAGTAGCTGAGGTTCACCACTAGTTTCCTGTGTTTTCCTGAAAGCTCATGCTTGCGCCTCATTCCTCTCTTAAAAGATCAGAATAAACCCAAGATTGAACAAGTCTTTCAGTATAAGTTATTTCAAAGGAAACAAACCCAACACACCCTTTTTAATCCAAGTACTGCATGGCGGTACAACCGACAAAGCATTTAAGGCTTCTGTTTGAGCTGAAAGGATTTATTTTTAAGTACTCAACACCTGCAAGTGTCCTCCACTTCCTTGTTCCCGGGGGCACAGAGCAATCGTGGGAGAAGCGCAAACACTGCGAAGCCAGACGAAGTGACCACGAACATCCCTCCCTCAACCCCCCCTGCAGAGATTTGCCAACCGGAGCGCCCTGAAGAGTCCGTGGCCCTTGAGGAGCCGGCGCTCGCCATATTGGGGCCAAATCGCCCGGCTCTCCCGGGGGGAGGCATGGGGTTAAGCCGCCCACAGCGGCCCCCTCCCAGCAGCGCCCCTCGCTCCTCACCAAGTGCTAGGGCAGAGCCTCACTTAGGGAAGGCGGCAGCCCTCAGCGCTGAGCGGCGCGGCCGGTCCCCCGCACCCCAGATCCCCGCCGGG
>NW_020799117.1:3132844-3156002 GCF_003259725.1 Athene cunicularia | reverse complement strand
ACTCTGACAAGGTGCTGAAGCACTCGTTTCTCTCAAGACTGAGGCACAGAGCAGCAAACTGTAGGTTTAGATTTTTCTGAGTATTATGGAAAAATAAGTAAAAAATTAAGATTACTTATTTGTTGAGACAGAAGCATCATTAACTGTAAGACTGACACCCTGAGGAGTTCAAAGATGTAACCTACTCCAGTTTCACCATGAATTTCACTGTCTGTACGGGAAACACAGAGCTAAATGTGGTCTGAAAACATCTGACTATGCCAGAAAGTCAACAATTATTAAAGAAGATAAGCTTTAGCTTGGCAAGCTACACAAGCAATGATGTTATTGGTTCGTGGTTTTTGCATTTATTTGTTCAAGGCTATTTTGGGAGTATTAAGAAAGATGTGCTATGAAGTAAATTCTTGAAACTTTTAATTTTTCAATGATTAACACCTTTCCTTCCACAACTTTAAGTACAAAACTAAGAACATCTGAAGATGTAAATCAACTCAAAACCTGTCCCAACAGAATCATAGAATGGTTTGGGTTGGAAGGGACCTTAAAGATCATCTAGTTCCAACCATGGTCAGGGCCACCTTCCCCCAGCCCAGGTTGCCCAAAGCCCCGTCCAACCTGGCCTTGAACCCTTCCAGGGAGGGGGCAGCCACAGCTTCTCTGGGCAGCCGTCGTGCGCGGAGGGTCGCGAGTGAATCGACGGCGTTATAATACGGTTAAAATTTTAAAGCAGCCCCAAAAGCGTTGAGTTATCACAGTGAAAATAAAAGCTGATGGTAATCAGTTGAAAATTACACGGTAAAGAGCTGCTGCAGGAACGTAACAGCTTTGATTTTTTTTTTCATGATCTAAATAAGCACAAGCGCATTTATAACTAATTGAAGGGTAGATTAGTTTTGGGACTTTGCTTTGAATGAGATTCTGGGTTTCATGAAATTCACAGAATAGTTGAGATTCCATATAGCTATTTATTTTTATGGTGACGGATTGGAAATGTTGAGATTTCAATGTTAGAGTACTGTGTTCATTGAGCCATTTATAGTTCAGAAAGGTCTTAAAATCAGCCCGGGATAGATTGCCTTTTGGAAATTCAAGGAAAGATTTGTTCTAGTAGCATCCAGCTGCGTTTTCCAATTGGGTTCTAATTCTGGATGTAACCTAATAGCTGAGCAGTTTTTTTGGTTACTGAAGGTTTTATGTATTCCTACATTTCTAGTCTGAAGGAAGTAGTATTAGTGGACTGTTTGGGAACTGGAAATTAAGGAATATAGGAAGTTACTGGTGTATTGGGTTAAAAGAAGCCTGCATACCTTCCATGAGAAGTAATTAGAATATTTAAAATTTGGCATCATGCCCTCAAATACTACAGCATGTTGTTTTGGAAGCACATTGTTTCCAGAGGACTGTCTATGAACTTATTAAAGAACTTGCAGTGGGTTTTGCCACAGAGGTTCTTGCTTGAGTACAGATTTTAGTTCACTAGTATTCCAGCAGCTGAAAATTGTTATAATTTGATACAGTTTGTGTATTTTAAATTGTGTTGCAAGCAAGTGGCAATGTCACTGCCTGGCTATTTTTCATGTGCATCTCTAATGACAACGGTCCAGCTTCTTCCTTGTATTGCTTTGTTGGAGAGGCAAGGATTCCACTTGACATCATTCATAAACTGATGCTGGTACGGGGTCCTGAATACCCACGGGTGGGTATGTTTTGTAATGTTGTACGTAACTTCCAGGAGCATGAGGAATATACAAAAAGCATTCACTTTACTGGAGGTTGATGGGTGAGGAGTGGGCACACCATTAGAAATTCCTGACAGGAGATACTCAAGTCACAGTCACTATTGTTGCACAAGGCGACATTTTCATTTTTTCTCAGTGAAGAATGGAAACGAGTTGTATTTCTGGATAAGTGTGTAATGCTCCTCACGGAAATAATGGAAGATAAAAGGAAAGGTCACAGAAAGTTGTGTGTAACATGTTTTGAGATGAGCGACCACAAGAATGCATGAGGAAAGTCCACCTGAAAAATATGATTTAGCAACAACCTAATGTTGGGTGGATATGAGCCAGCTCCAGTCCGGATTTCTCCGAGTAGTGTGATGCTGTGCTTGAGCTGAAATTCCCCATCTCTGACTGGTTTGTGGTCAGCACTTTACAGAGTACAGCCACATGGCTGTTTATGTTAAGGAGGGATGATTTGTTGCTGATAAGTACAGGTGGATTTACTGGGACTTCCTGCTAAGAGTAGTTAGGTTTCTACATGGTTGCTGATGCAAGGAATTGGAAGTAGGCCCCTGATGCCTGAGTTTTCCATCGGGATGCCTCTGCTTCCTCCAGTGGGAAGCTGTGTTGGTAAAAGCAGAGTGGTAGTTGAATTCTGGGCCCTCCTGCTGAGGGGCAGCGTTTGCTTTAAGGTCTTTCCATCCTTACAGCACCGATTCTCAGAAACTTTGCGGAGTTGTGTTTCCACGTTTTGATTGTCTTAAGTAGTTTTGTGAATGTAATCGTACCCACCCAGAGGTTATGTTTTTCCATAAATAGCTTAATGTGTTAAGGACAGCATCAAATATAGCTACTGTTCCAAAGGACAGATAAAGACCCTTCTAGGTATAAACTGTCATTCTTCACCATGCTGAATTGAAGCTAGGGCTAGTTAAAATAAACAAATCTTTGTGAGGGCTTTTTCCCCATAACACTGTTCGATCAGATGATCTTCCTGACTGGTATTTCTTGATCTGCTGGGACTTCATGGGTGCAGACTGGTGCCTATCTAATAAGAATAAGCCTAAGGGCTCTCTTGTATTTCAGTGTTGATATCTAAAGAACGTAACAGCTATTTACAAACAGGATAATTAAGTGTGGCCATTCATGCATCCCAGTTACTTTCTTACATCTTATGCTGTGCCTGGTTACCTGGGTGATGGCAGTGGTGGTAACTGGGCAGAAATGTCTTCTAAGCCTAGGAATAATTTGTATCCATGAATAATACATAATACTTTCACAGATTATTTGAAAGAACGTGAACCTCTTGAGTGGCAGTTAAGTTATTCTAGGCTTAATATGTGCTGTGTATTTTATGTTACATCAGTTGTGAGACCAGTAGTACGTGCTTTGCTTAAGGATTTGGTAAGTATAAATTTGGAAGAAGCGATCAAAATGTACCACCATACAGTCGCTGTTACGTATCAGTGGCATTTGTCCTGTTAACACTGAATTGTTTGTTGACTGTTGGCCATGAACAGAGGAGACAGTAATTCCTTTATACCCAGGTGAGGACTTTTCCACTGGCTGTTTTGAACAAAAGGGTGCTGTTTTGGAGTACTGTTCTTTTCCATATTTTGTGAGGGTAGAGGGAAATGGTCTTATCTTCTCACTGTGGTGTATAAATGCCCTTTTTCACAGGAGATGGGGGTGTGGTACATTGCTTAGAAAGGTGGGGTGACAGTCTAAAAATACACAAAGGAATGAGTCGAATTTGTGGATAGAGTCTCCATTGGTTATGACAGAAAGTATCTAGTGCAGGTGGAGGCAGAGGTATCGGTCTCTCCCCTGGAAATTCTAGTCTGTAATTAAGTGGGTTTGAACATGGCATACAGTTCTTAGAAAAACATGACAATTTGGTCATATATGCTGTGTAGAGTTCAGGGTTCTCTTTCCATGTACTTGAATTACTAGTAAAATATGTCTGAATAGACAGTGCTGCTATCCAAAATTTTTCGAACTAAGTGAAGGGCTGATACTGATAAAGGCATTCGAGAAACCTTGATTCAAGCCTTGTCTCCCGCAGCTTTTGATCTGTAACAATGATCTTGGTTGCATTTGCTTTTTGATTTGTCATCAGTGCTAATTTTCATAGTTCAAATATGTTTCTGGGCCATAATGTTCTTTGATAATGTACCTTGTTAATGGTGTATTTTTCTATCTTTTCTTTTTTTTCCCCCCTGTTGCAGAACTTCCACCTTCGTTTGACACAAAATCTTCCAAGTTAGATTTTCTGAGACAGATTGCAGATGACAACTAACCAAACATGCATGTACCCACTGCAGCTGTGTGAGCTGCTTCAACTGGATCAGCTTAAATTTGGTGCCTTAAATCTGGGAGGACAGTATGTTACTGATGAATCTTTTTTGGGTCCAAAAAAACCCCACCCTGCAATGAAAGTTCGGTTCCTCTAATGCATAGGATGGAAGTTGTACGGATATCACTCCTGTGTTTTAAGCTATTACTGTCCTGAGATGTCTGTCCCACTTCTTTTTCAGACAGAGGCAGGCACATGTTCCCTTCTGCTTCCTCTGCTGTTGGGGAATTACCTTTCTTAGCTGATTATTTTTGGCCAGAAGTGAACATTCTAAACTGTCCCCAGCTGCCTTTGCAAAGGCTTTTCCATGAGATAGCTTTTTCATTCCCATATCTTTACATGTAACCATCACATATAACTATTCTTTAAACAAGAATGTAAAAATGAACGTTCATGTCTGAACTTGCTGTAAATCAACTCAAAACCTGTCCCAACAGAATCATAGAATGGTTTGGGTTGGAAGGGACCTTAAAGATCATCTAGTTCCAACCATGGTCAGGGCCACCTTCCCCCAGCCCAGGTTGCCCAAAGCCCCGTCCAACCTGGCCTTGAACCCTTCCAGGGAGGGGGCAGCCACAGCTTCTCTGGGCAGCCTGTGCCAGGGCCTCACCCCCCTCACAGGGGAGAATTTCTTCCTTAGATCTCATCTAAATCTACCCTCTTTCAGTTTAAAGCCATTATCCTTTGTTGTGTCACTACATGACCTTGTAAAAAGTCCATCTCAGGCTTTCCTGCAGCCCCTTTCAGTCCTGGGAGGCTGCTCTAAAGTGTCCCTGGAACCTTCTCTTCTCCAGCTGAACCCCCCAACTCTCCCAGCCTGTCCTCACAGGGGGGTGCTCCAGCCCCCCGAGCATCTCCGTGGCCTCCTCTGGCCCCGCTCCAGCAGGTCTGTGTCCTTCTGCTGTTGGTGCCCCCAGAGCTGAACCCAGCCCTGCAGGGGGGTCTGATGAGAGCAGAGGGGGAGAATCCCCCCCTCACCCTGCTGCCCACCCAGCTCTGGGTGCAGCCTAGGCTTTCTGGGCTGTGGGCGCACATTGATGGCTCACAGTCAGTTTTCCATCCACCAGTACCCTCAAGTCCTTCTCCCTGGGGCTGCTCTCCAGCCACTCCTCACCCAGCTTGGATTTGTGCTTGGATTGTCCTGACCCCTGGGCAGGACCTTGCCCTTGGCCTTGTTGAACTTCATCAGGTTGGCACGGGCCCACCTCTCCAGCCTGTCGAGGTCCCTCTGGACAGCACATCCCTTCCCTCCATCATGCTGACCGTGCCACACAGCTGGTATGGCACCACAGAATTCCCAGTGAGGGAGAGTTTCCATGCAGCGGGCTCTGTATTGGACAAGATCTGTGTCCCTCCACTTCTTGCCGTGGCAGGAGAACAACGTGGGTCTGGAACGCACAGCATTTCAGTTCCTCCTTGCTACTACTGCATTGGCTTCTGGATTCACTAACAAGGAAACCCTTGAACTACTGCCAGCATCAGGAGGGCTCTTTTCAGTGGTTCTGGGGGCTGTGGGAGGCCAGAAGATGGTTGAGGACTCCTCTGCTACTGCTTCGTTGAACATACCTGGCGTTTAAGCCATTGATGGGTGCATATAGTTAAGCCTTCCATCTCTGAAGAGTTACAGATTTATTGTGAAAAGCTTTTTGTGACATTTTAATCGCTGTGTGTTAGATTATTCTGGAACACTTGCACAAAAAAAAATCCTTTTGCTCCCAGTGTTCTGTGGGTTTTATTCTGTGATGGTTGGTAATATAAAATGGAAATTGTCTCTACACAAAAGGCATTTAAAGTGTCAGCCTTGCCAGCGTTCTCATCTAGTCCTGATTATACTTAAAACATTTTGATGTCTGTATGAGAATATGGTCTTGTATGTGCCAAATCTTGTAGCATCAGCAGCTAATTTTTTTTCAGTTCTAGGAAATTCTGTAAAATTTAGTTGTGGTAGCAGTTAGGTTTTGGGGTTTGGTTTCTTTTTTTATTACAACATTAGTTGTGGTTAAATAGGAGTGCAAGATATTTTTGTGTTGTTTTAGAAGTTATTTTGGGCATAGCTTAAGATAACAGAAGTAAGCACTCATAAGTCAGAACAAGTTTCTGCTTGAGTTCTAGCAGTTGATGGATGTGGATGAGGCTGTAGATTGATGTCCTCTTCCAAATCTGCCTGTGGTGAGGCTGTTGCCTCCTCAGATCTGATGACAGTGCTGCTCTGTGATGGCTCCCTAGCCATTTTCAGTTTAGTCATCTGGGTTGCCTAAAACATTGCAATAACCCAACCTGGCTGGCTGTGTCTGGCAGGAGTTAAGGAGGCCTTGTACTGAAGGCTGTGTGAAGGGGATCAAGGGAGTAGGGACAGAATTTCCATCCATGCTTAGGGACACTACACCTACATTAAGGAGCACAGTTGTTGCCCTCGGTTCCTTTTCTGTAGGTAGTATGTTGAGCAGGAAAAAGTTTTATTCCTGGCTAAAGGATAATATTGAGCTCCATTGCTCAGTAGTCAGGTCTCCAGTGTTTCTGCTGGGTATATTGGAAATACTTTTTAATACAGGTGTTACATGCTTGCTGGTTGGTTTTGAAGTATGTTTCTTGAGTTTCACACACGTGCCTCCCCCATCCTCCAGTTGGTATCCTGACCGTACCTTATACGTGACTGTACCTAGCTGTGGTTGGAGTTACTTGAGGAAAAGAGTTGAAAACCTTTTGAGTTTATTGCATGAAGCTAGACTTGTGGATATCAGGCACAACTAGTTTGAGAATAGCTTTAGCCTGTTGTGTTTTTTTGTTTTTTTTTCTAACTTGAATGATACAAAACAAATACAACTTGTTCTACAGAGGACACTGAAGACCCTCTTTGTGTAAGTGTTCAGCTTCATACTTCACTGCTGTTGCTGTGTTTCTTGGAAATCCCACATAGAGAGGAAGGCATCTGATTTCCTGAGCTATGTGGCCTCCTATATTTTTAAAAAAGATTTTTCTAGACTTTGTTACTCTTCAAACTAAAAGTTAAAGACACTTAAGATCTTTTGTGTGAAGCAAAATAATGACATTGAGTTCTTCGAGAGGAGCCCCTTCCTATCCCATGTTCTATCTGGTCTTTTCAACTGCTGATACTTAAATAGCAGTGCCCCTTTCCTTCTCCCAAATCTGCCTCTGAGGAAAAGAACATTCCTTTTGCTTATGCTGAGTATGGAAGACTGATAAAGATTTTTCCAAATTGAAGTGTTGAGGGGACTACCAAGGCTGTGAATGGTGTCAATTCTTACTTTGTAATACCAAGGAATAGAGGGTTGTTTGACAAAAGCTGACTGCCTGACTGCTGTCTCATAGACCTTCTAGAATTTGCAGGAGAAAAAGGAAGGTTGTTGTCTCATTTAATCTTATGTGCAGTGTTGGCATTATGATCTATCTTCTTCTTGGCTAACACCTTGTGTTTAACTGGTCTCTCTTCTAACCAAACAGAAATAGTAAAAATAATACAAAATTAAAAATAATAGAAATAGTAAAGGAGAAGTTGTTGTTGAGTTGTGGAGCAGTGAAGAAGGGTACTTTGCTGTGTGTTTTGAAATACAAAGCTGAATGGTTTTAATGCTTTTTTTGTTAGTTAATTGCCTGTTCTTGTTCACTGACAGATAGTCATTGATATACAAGCTACTGAACTTTAATTCTGTGCATTTAAAAATAAAACTTTTGAGTTCCTTTGTTAGTTCTACTTGCCCTATCCCAAGAACATGAAGGGCTGTAAACGTAGTGATGGCATGGTGACACACTGTTCTCAGGAGTTGTGACTCTTTGACTGCTCATGCCTGTTTTCCTTTGAGTTATAAACCATCAGTGTCACTGGTAGTGAAAGAGGTTAGAAACTGGAAGTAGAGATGCTAGTCACAACCAGAGAGAAAGCAGATCAGTAATCTTGTGTTTCAGTCCTCGGAAAAAGAGTACTTTGCTGCTAGTGGATGGAAATCCTGTTTTTTACTTATTTTAGAATCCTAAATAATTAAATGTCAGTGGGGAGCTTTGTATTTTAATTTTGCTCCTACTTATGCATTCACATTGAACTCCGTAGTGGATTCTGAAGTTCAGCATAAATCATTTTGCCATTCATGTCATGTAACCTGTCTGCTGTCGTACCTTCTTCACAGAAGGGTGATGTTGGAGGCCCCACTTCTCTAGTTTTGTTTAAAATGTCAGACAGTGAATGAAAATACTTTTTTCTCTAAAAATGGTGAGCCCATCTTTTGTCTGACCATGCTCTCTTTCCTCTGCAAGTAAGGGGTGGGGGGAAACCCTTAAACTGAAGGAAGCAAATGTACTTGCTCTGCAGAAGACTTGCTGACTGTAATGGATGACTTTGCTTGGAACGGGGATCTCTTCCAGGCCACGATCTTTGGCCAGCTAAAACCAGTATTCATCCCAATTAGCTGATCATTGTGCCTTTAGTCACATCCTGTGCATCCTGATGACAGGAAATTATGGGTGTGGTTAAAGTCTTCGATCTCATCAAAATATCTTTTTGGTAACTACAAATACCTTTTTTTTTTTTTTTTTTTTTTTTTTTTTTCTTGGTTACAGTGGATGCTTCTCAAGACACACTTTACTAGACAGCATGGTGGGTTGCAGGTGTGAATTCTGGTCTGCCAAGAATGACACATTACCATCTGCAACCATGACTTCGGATCTGTGTTGTCTAATTAAAATAATGATTGTATTTACTGAGTTAGTGGTAATCTCTTGATAAGTGCCTTACAGCATTGGATCACCGCTGTGCAGCATTTTCAAGCATTGTTCTACAATTTTTACAAAGCCACGGTAATGTTTAATGCTTCTTTGCTTTTTTTTTTCCTTCGGATGTGCTGATGAGGTTTTCAGGGTAGATACTTGGTTTGAGTTATCCGAGCTCCTGCTAGAATGTATGGATCTAAGAAGGGGTAGGAGTAATTGGGAAGGAATTTAAGCACAGATGAATTCAGAAGATTTTTCAGAAATGGACCACTTGAATTCTGTGAGTCAAGGTTGATGATGTACTCTACTCATGAGGGAAACTTGCTTGTCCGCAGCATAGAGTGAGTTGAGAAAGAGAAGGATGGACTATAGCCTTTATGGCACTAGACTCTGAGCATTCATCTGTGGCTTATAGGATTAAAATACTTGCAGGGAACAGGGGAAATAGGAGAAACTTCTGTATACATACAACCCTGCATCTCATTAAATAAAATAGTGAAGATCTGAAAATCATATGGTAGTAGCTTTAATGGTCATACAGATTTTAATTCTTATCCTGACTATATTATAAAATGCGGAGTTTAGAGTTTACACTCGGATCTTGCATTGTCTTAAAACAATGCAGCTAATCTTTGTATTTTAAGAACAGTGTTTTGTGTAGAAGATGTGCTTTGTAAACAAAGGCAACAAAACAGTGCTTAACTGTTCATCTGGCCATTGAGATGATGTGCAGCAGTCCAGGAATGTTTTAATTCTGAAATACTAGGTTGTATTTATGCAGTGCTAATTGCTTTACAGTAAGGTGAAAGTATGTTGGTTTCTTGTGTGTTTAAACCAGTACTGGATTTATTCCTGTTGTCTTTCGGCTGTTTAGGGCTTGTTGCCTCTTTCCAACAAAATGGCTGAGTAAGCCAATACTTCAGATACCAAGTAGGAACAAATTCCAGTCACTGTGACTAAGCTGAAGTGTATTTGATACGTGCTTATTGTTTAATTGTTACTGAGATTGCTCTGAGTAAAATACATGACTTTCCACCTCAGCAATTGTTGATTATGACAGCATTTCACTCAGTTCTTCTTGTGCGGCTGTGTCTTATAGCTACATGGGGTTTTTTCTGCATGAGACTTTATTAGTGCTTGGCTGTAAAATTCGCTTTTATCAGTTTGAAGTATTTGGTTCTTTCCAGCCTTTATCTGTTTGCCCTTGATTTTAATCAAGGTGTGTAATGCTGAAATAGTTAAGCTGATTCGGAGGCGGGGTTTTATAACTGTAATGTAGTAGGCTGTTGATAGCAAGTTTTTGCTTAAGTTAATTAATCTTATTTTAAATACCACAAGTTAAACTTCCTGTGCTGTGGGGTACTTACAAGGGTTGAAGGCATACAAAAGTTCAGGGCTTTCTTAATACTAAGAGTTTTTAAGAACTGAAAAAAAGACCGAGAAATAAAAGCAGTGGTAAATGTTCAAGAAAAATCTCTTTCAGAATTGCATAAATGTTTATCCTGGTGATAGGCAACAAAACCTGGATGTTTCAAAATGTCGATGTCCCAATACTGCTAAGTGTTGCATTAGTATCCTTCGTGGCAATAGGTCACTGGGTTTTTGAAATACAAGAAATGAGGTGTGTGTGTGTCTCTCCCCTAGTTCTTCATGGGATAGTTTGATCAGGGAGTGCCCTGTCTTCTACTGCAGGCTGCTGAAGAATGCTCTGGTTCCTCTCCATGAGGGAATGAGGGAAGGGTAGGAGAGCTGCTGGTGGGAAGCCCAGTTTACTGGGGGGAGGATGGATGGGGATGGACAGGGAGGGAGCTGCGTGATGTGGCTGAACAAATACCGTCATCGTGGATCTCGGGGACAGGATCGATAAAGAGGGAGTGGGACCAGGTGAGGTTGCACAGGACGGTGTGTGGTCCAGTACAAAGCCAGGGTCACAGATACTTCACTAGTGTTAGCGATGGCTTACCTCTGTGAATCTTGGATTGTGCAATGGAAATATTACATCCACTGTTGTCTTACCAACTTGGGGTTTTGTTATGTATGTTACAGAATATTACACCATTTTTTGCTTTACCCTTTTATAGGGATTGGTTTAATGTGGAAATTTGGGGTATGGTTTATGGCCCACTTGGTGGTTTGTTTTCAGGGTATTATTTTTTCCACTTTGAGCTCTGCTGAAGCTCTTTTGTAGAGGCAATTACACTGCTTAAGCGCTTCAGTATATGCCGCTGTTAACGCTATGGGACATGATAAAACTGTAAATGGACTGAGCAGTTCGTAACATAGTATTTCATGAAACTTGTTTCAGAACATGGGAACACTGAAATCCCTGCACCAGCATTTCTCCACTGCAAGGATTTAAATAGAGACTGCTGTTTTGCAAGTTGACCTGGAACAGTCTTTTTTCCAGCCAGAGTAGCTGTCTGGTTTATCTGCGTGTTTGGTCATATGCATATCTGAGTGATTTAATATTTCAAAAACTGAGGAAGCAACAACTTGGTTGCTGAGAACTATGCCATTTTAATCTCAGTCAGCAGAAACGTTGCATCCCTTTGATGAAAAATTGAATGCTGCATTCTTTGTGCAGTGCTTGGAGTGTGTTGAGAAAATACGGCAGTAGAAAGCATTCTAACTGAAGAGTAGGGTTTTTAAATTGAAATGCTATAAGCACCTGCAACATAACATCTCTGTCAAAGGGAGAATTAATGTGGCTAATACTTCTGAATGTAAGTATATTAGAAGAGGCTAAGCCTGTTAAAACACCTTCAAAACATCCGGTGAGTGTCACTGCATTAAAATGAACTTAAGTCAGGCTATCTTAAAATAAATCTACACTTTTAGCACCTACCACAAGCCAGCAATGACCTATCTTTAGTACTAGGCACGGCATGAGTGGAAACTGTCATATGAGATTGACTTTTGATGCAAATATGTCTGCAGAGTGATTTAACTCTGTTGCTCATCCTGTAATATCTAAAGCTCTGTGTTGTGCAGGGCACTTCACCACGACTGCATTTTTGCATTTCTTTAGAGTTGAATGAAATGTTGAATTTCACAAATCTCCATCATGAAACTGTGTTGCTGGCACTTCTCTTGTTTGAAGTGGTGAGGGTGGTGGTTAGCCTGGGCAACGTGCGTGAACAGTGGGACCACTTTTTGGGGTGGGAGCGTCCATCACTGTGCAGCTTGTGGCTTCGTGAATAGGGTGGAAACTTGGACACAGCAACATGTCTCTGAATAGCTTGGCTCGTGTCAACACCCAGTATTTAATATCCTGTTTAGATTTTCACTTCAGACACATCTTTCCTAACCTTTTAAAACCGGTGCTTTTCAGATTATGAAGAATTTTTTTCTAGTGTCTCAAAATACTTCTTTGCTTAGAAACCTTCCAAAAAGGAGTATGTTGCTTAAGTTGTCAGATTTGAGGAAGTTAAGAAAAGTGACCCTAAATTGAATGTGGTGTTGCTCTTCCATCTGTCTCTCATACTGGTGTGTGCTTCAGATTATTTTGGATTCAGTGTGACCTGTGCATAGGTGGCATTTGGTGCTGTTTCTGCAAGTCTTGTAGACACCTTGGGTTATAAAACAGAATATAGTTTTTATATTTTCTCTTGCCATTCCTGTAATGAGGTAAAATAGGGATCCTTTTTGAATAGGAACGTTGGTGGTTGAAAGGCATGGAAATCTTTGTAGATGGTAACTTGTGAATTTGTTACTATTTATATTTCTAATACCCTCTTGAAAATTATGGCATGTGTTTGGCGACTGCTCGGAGAACAAACTGTAACAACTGCCAGTGTGATGGTATGATTAGGGAATTGTGTTATTTCAAAATTACCTTTCTGATGCTGCATTTATCTTGTGCTTCTTACAAATTGCCTTTGTCTGCAAATTTATGTACACAATCTTGTGGGGAAAATGATGACAAAGACATTTCCCTATTTTGGTTTATAAAGACATAACTCGGTGTTACTTTTGTGTACTTAAGACACAAAACTTGTTCAAAAAGCTTGTGCAGGTAATGCACCTGCTCTGCTGTTGCTGGTACCACTGGGTGTTAGTTACGTTCTCACTTCTGCTTCCTGTCGGACTCCCTGCCTTTGCATTGAAAGATGTAGGTCCAGATGGGTGGCAAACACTCTTTTGAAGTGAGAGTTCAGAGGTGTAGAACTCCCCGAGAGCTTTTGCCGGCTGATGTGATTCTGCTGACCCAGGGAGAGTCTCGGTTATGGCCACGCCTGAGTTCAGGCGTTTGGAGATAAGACATTGACATGATTTTTAGATTTAATTTTTCCAAATACTTACAAACTTCTTTAGTTCCAGCAGTGATGATCATTGTTTTATGCTTCACGGAACCGTTTTTGTAGAAAGTCTGAAGTTTTTCTTCAGACTTAAGTGCTGGAAATTAATTCTGAAATACTCTCCACAAAGAGTGGAAAAAACGCAAATTTCTATTAGTAATACATGGTTGCATAAAGTAAAATCTTCATTTTAAGTAAAGATAAACTCTTATCTGAAGCGCTTCAGGCAAAGAAGGGACAAGAGTTCATAAAGAGTAGCAGAGAACTGGAAGTGGTAGAGTGTACTTTGAATAAAATGACTGTTCATAAACAAATTCACAATTTATGTGTTTCTTTTGTTTTATAGGCTAAAGAAATTTTGACAAAGGAATCTAATGTACAGGAGGTGCGATGTCCAGTCACAGTCTGTGGAGATGTCCACGGACAATTTCACGACCTCATGGAACTTTTCAGAATTGGAGGCAAATCACCAGACACAAACTATTTGTTTATGGGGGACTATGTTGACAGAGGCTATTATTCAGTCGAAACAGTCACATTGCTTGTAGCTCTCAAGGTAACTTCTCAGCTCTACGATTCAGTATAAAACAGATATAATTACTATCCTGACTACACTTAATACCTATTATGATTTGCCCTACACTGGTATTATAGGTACAAAAACTGAAGTGTTGGCTGTCTTAGTTTTCTAAGATACTTAAATTAATGTTTAGGTGCAAGCCTGAACTTTTTCTAAAATAAGTGCTATGTTTATTTGTTATTTGCCTAAGTAGCGATCTCTAAGAATTTGCTTGGAGGGCTCAGCTTAATATAGAGAGATAGTTAAGTCCACTAGAAACAATGATTAAAATTTTTAATTAATCTCAAAAGTATTTGGCAGTTGAAGATTTGAATGAATTATCTCTTATTTTCTCGAAGGTTATAATTGAATTTTCATCTTAAAAAGGGTTTGTTTTTTATTGTTTTACTGACATATGACAGGGAGTGAGGGGTGCAAATCCTGTTTTTTTTGGGAAGACGTGTATTTTGATGCCTCTAAATGAAACTGTTCTGTTTAGGTCCGTTACCGTGAACGTATCACAATTCTTCGAGGGAACCATGAAAGCAGGCAAATCACACAAGTATATGGTTTCTATGATGAATGTTTAAGAAAATATGGAAACGCAAATGTTTGGAAATACTTTACAGACCTTTTTGATTACCTGCCTCTAACTGCCTTGGTGGATGGCCAGGTATGTTGGTATTTGACAAAGTTAAACGTTACTAGCTGTAAAGGGAGCTATTGGCACTGTATTCTATCAGCTCTCAGCTTTGAAGGAATCTCTTGCAGATTATATAATAATTTATAGTGAACAATTATAATTGCACTGATATAATGAATATAAATTAATGAGATGAACTTCATATATCTAACTCTTCCAGATTTTCTGTCTACATGGTGGCCTCTCTCCATCGATAGATACACTGGATCACATCAGAGCACTTGATCGCTTGCAGGAAGTTCCCCATGAGGTACTGAAAAATATTTTTTCTATATTTCTGGGATTCATGATTCAGCATATATTGGGTATTTTGATTACGTAGGCCGAAAATTAAATTCAAAACAACTTAGCAATATGCAAGTGGCTGTCTTCCTGTTCTTGTTTTCTGAAGGAGAAGTAAGGGGTGTGTTCTTGCCTAAAGAAACTTATTTTAGTGTGCCTAGAATCTCAACAGATACGACTTACTGATCTCAGAGGTGACAACTACTCCTGTGAAAATGTTCATGTTACCTTCTTGGTAGTGTTTCAGGTGATGACTGTGCTAGCTGTTGTAGTTGATAAGCTGCTTTTTTATTTTTTCAAGTCGAAAAGAGATGCTGCCACAAGTTTGCAGGGGTGATGTGTGTGCAGGTTTTTTGTGGGTTGGTTTGTTTTTTTTGCACTCTGTTTCTGAAACATCTGCATCTTTTATAGGGTCCAATGTGTGACTTGCTATGGTCAGATCCAGATGATCGTGGTGGCTGGGGAATTTCTCCTCGAGGTGCAGGTTATACATTTGGACAGGATATTTCAGAAACCTTTAACCATGCTAATGGCCTTACGTTGGTTTCAAGAGCTCATCAGTTGGTAATGGAGGTGAGCAGGAGCCTGTGTGTTTAAACTTCTGGTTGCATAGTTGGTCCATTAATACCGTACCCTGTGTGTCAGATGTGCATGTGCTGCTGTGACAACCGATGATCCAGCTGAGAGTCTTCCAGAAATTCCACCTTGACAGTATTCATGTGCTACTAAAGGAGTTTCTCAATTTGACAGTGGAGTAACCTTTATTTTGGCCTTTTTTCTGAAAATTTACGATAAGATCCCAAAACAGACTTGAGTAGCAGAGATAGTATTGTGTTTCTGTGTAGATGAAAAGATTCTTAAATGTAAATGCCGAGTCCCTTGGTATGAAAATGCACACAAATATGTGTGCCTTGAAAAAAGATGCGTTTTTTCCTTTTAACCTTGGATGTGTGTTTTGGTTCTTAGTTTCTAGTTATCCCTGGCAGTTAAGATTTTTAAATGCATGTCTGGATTCTGGTCTTGGTGATCACAGCTGAAGATTCAGAATAGATAATGTACTTCAGGATTGCTGTTTTAATTTTTTTAACTCTAATGCAATGGAGAATGCGTGATGAATTATTTTTAGATATATGTTTAGCTCATGCTTACTAGTAAGAAGCAACATATGAAGGCGAAAATTTATTTTTACCCTTTTTTCTTTGAAGAAGACAAAGACACAGCCTTAATCTTATTTGAAATGATACTACAAATGCCACTTAGGGTTTTTGCACATTAAAAATTCAGTTAGTAGTCAGATGGCTGTAATTTTTTTTTGTTTGTTTTTTTTCCTTCCCTCTCCAGGGATACAACTGGTGCCATGATCGGAATGTAGTAACAATTTTCAGCGCTCCAAACTATTGTTACCGTTGTGGCAACCAGGCTGCAATTATGGAACTTGATGATACTCTAAAATACTCCTTGTAAGTATGTTTAGAAATGAGAATGATGTTGTTCATGATTTTAAAACAGTTACTGTAACAAGGTACCACTTAATCCTTGTGTTAAGGTGTGTTTCTTCCCTGTGTGCTTTTGGGGGGTGAAGTGAATGTGGATTTGTTGAGTTAGTTGCATCTAAAGTCTTGGAGACAAATATCTGGAACAGTTGTTGACATCGTGTCTGTCAGATTGAAGTGAGATTCCTCGTTTTTGTTTTGTGCAACTGGAGTTTAATGAAATACTGTGGAGGTCTGTGATTTGAGAGTAGGAGTACTCTGTCACATCAGAGGTAGTGCCCTCCTGTCAGTGTAGGGCAAGACACTTGGAATCTTGAAATTCTTCAGATGTTAGGATGTTGGCTTTTTTAATGAGGCTTCTAATTAACGACCTCAGTAGCAACTTTACAAGTAAACGAGGTAAAAGCATTGTGTAAACTGCCCTCTTTGACAGTTATTGGAGACTTTTAAATACATACTAATGTTTGACCAGTTTGAGTCATAAAGTTCAGATTAATTTTTCTCCAGTCCTTCATAGTAATCATAACAGGAGTTTAAAATATGGGGGTTATAAATCCATACTAATAGGAGTGGAAGAAGTTGAACACTTGTTCTAGGAGGCTTTAATTGGTTGAAAGAACTTGAAGAGACTTACATGTGTTAAGGCCACGGCTACTGTAATTCACATATAAAACATACCTGAATGTAAACAGAACTCTTGTGGTTTCATTAATATCTTTGCTTTTCAGTTTGCAGTTCGATCCAGCACCGCGTAGAGGTGAACCGCATGTTACTCGTCGCACCCCAGACTACTTCCTGTAAAGAGATTTTAGACCTGTACAGTATTGCCATGAACCATATGTTGACCTAAAGAAAATGGGAAGAGCAACAGTAACTCCAAAGTGTCAGAAAATATTTAACATTCAAACTTGTTTTCACATGGACCAAAAGACGTGCCATATTCAAATACAAAGCCTCTTGTCGTCAACAACTGTGACCACTTTAGAATGAACCAGTTCATTGCATGCTGAAGCAACATTGTTGGTCAAGAAACCAGTTTCTGGCATAGCGCTATTTGTAGTTACTTTTGCTTTCTCTGAGAGACTGCAAATAATAAGATGTAGACATTAACACCTCGTGAATACATTTAACTTTCCATTTAGCTATAGCTTTATTCAGCATGACTGTAGATAAGGGTAGCAGCAAACAATCATTGAAGCTTAAAGAACATTTTTAAAATAAGTACCAAGGCCTCATATTTGTTCTGAAACTGTTTGTTTGTTTTATTTTCAGGGAATACTGTTTAATTTAATTGTATTGATTTTTTTTTTTTTTTTTTTTTTCCTACCATATTGTCCCTTGTAATTGTCCAAGGATAGTGAATTACTTTGAACAGAACTGTTTTTTTTCTGTAAAACAATGTTACTGCAGGACAGAGCTGCAGTGTTTTTCATAATAAACTTGTGAACTAAGTATGGAAAAATGTCAAATCATAATTGCATCTCAGGTCAACTGTGGTTTAATAAACTAACATGTAGCTGGATGGGTTTTATAAACTTGCATAGAAATTTCCACCTTAAGTAACTAAAACTGTGAGGTGATTGGAGTGTGCTGGAAAACTCCTGACTTCTTGAATTCTGTCCCAGGGAGGTGCCTGGTCATACATTGTCATGCAGCTGAGAACAAAACTCGCTTATTACTGACGTGGTGCTCTACTGAAATACTAAAAAATGGAAGAATATAGGATCACTTAATTGATTGAGCGTGTAAAGTGTAAACCTTAAGCTTGAAACATTTACAATGTAGGTGCTACTACTTAAACTCATTTTCTGACAAACTAAGAATAAAATCAGTTTTCTAATATTAAAGGAAATAATTTGAACTTTAGTGCTACGTGTATTGCCCAAGCTTCCATTCTGAAAACCAGTGGTATGTGATTTATGTTGACTTCTGTTAAAATAATTTCCTTTCTACTAATTTGTTTCAGAATTTGAATCCTGATTTAATAATTTCATTCAAAACAAATTCAAATCTTATGCTTTCTTAAGGCTTGTGCTTGAAACTTTCTGGGGATATCTTAAAAAGATGTACCTGCCCGTTGTTTTAACGGAGGACTCCTAATATTCATGTTGTTTAAGAGACTTTAAATTCCTCGGGCTCAACCTAGATTCTGAAACAATGCAGGGGATTGCTTTTTTTTTAACACCACTTGTTTCTAAGGGGAAGTACAGAAATTTTGCAATGTCCAATTTACCTGGAGGCCTAGTCCTAGACACACTTTATGGGGCTTTCTCGCTTTTCTGCAGGAGGACCACTCAGTTCTCTTAACTTGCAAGGACGGTGCTGCGTTTCACCAAGTGTTACTTCATCCCTTTCCTGAAAGGCTTGAGTGGTTACCTTTTTCTTCAGCAAAAATTCAGACTTGTCCTGTAGATTGGGTTCCACGTGGTTTCTGGGGAGCACTCGGTCTTCTGCAGTTTGATCTCTTGCAGGAAGAAGTTAAAATGCTAAAAATAAGTGCATCTGAAGCGTCTTTTTTTAGTATGTCGGGAACTTTTGCTTTGATCACTATTTAAAAAAATCCTTTGCTATAGAGAGTAGGTTAACTTCAAATTCCTTTTGCTTGCCATTCTCTGTAAATGTTGTAGGTAGAGCTTTGTGTCTTAATTGACACCATTCCTTCAAGAGTAATGACTTTGCCCTATTTTCTGTTTTCCCTGTTATTTTAATTGGCGTGACTCATTTGCTCTGGGGGAGGAGCAGTGGTTCCTTTGTTCAGGTTCTGTACACAAATGCAAGCAGCTGTTGGTAAAGCCAGTGGAAAATGTTGAAAGTCACTCCAGTGTTTGCACTTTGCCCCATAATTGTGCTGTGGCTGGCTGTTTGAAGATTCATTGAGAATATCACGTTGTGAACAAAAAATTGTTATTCTGATGGAGACGGGCCACCCGCAGTACTAACCAGCTAAAAGCATCTTCGGAGGATTCAAGAGGAAAATGAAAACTTTAAACAATAATTGATTTCTTGGTAGCTGACTAGTTCACCTGAGCAAAAACTTCCCTCACTTCAGACTGTGATGATGAAATGAGCATGATTAGGATTTGTGCCTGTTTTGGAGATCAGTGGTGATGTTTCCTCCTTCAGAATATCGACTGGTGAATTCAGGAAGGGTGAAATGGGAGTTGCTGGGAGTCCCATATTGTGGTAGTTCAGTATTTTTTGAAGCAGGGTAGTTAAAACCAGTGTTTAGTGAGAAGGGTTGAGATTGGGGTTTAAATTGTCAGAAGGCAGTCGAGAAGGAAACAACACTTTTCTACAAACTGCTCTAAAATCTTTTCCTTTTTTCCTGGTTTCTCAGAATTTGGATAGAGGCAGTAGAATCCTGTTGTTGGACAGATGGGGAAGGGGTTTGAACATTCCATTTTGCATTTTCTTTGAGACTTTTATTTAACCCTGTCCTTTGACCTTTTATCTGAATTTGTATGTCAGACTTTGTGGAGACCCATCCTTCTGATCCAAGTCAAAAATGAGACAAAATTACTCTCCTACACAGGCAAACATCAAGTAACTTCAGTTTTGGAAGGAAAAAATAGATTTGAAGTGTCTAGATTAGCCAGGATTTTTCCCCTCCACTCTCCACCCTTCCCCCTGGATGGACACTTCTCCAAGGTAAACCAGCGCCTGCGTGTGTGTGTCGGCTTGTGCTCGGGTGGGATTGTTTCCAGCTGCTGATGCTCCTGCGTGTTGGGGATCCACGTTTTGGATGCGTGGGCAGCAGAAGGACCTCTTAGACCTTCTGGTTGTGCCCTGGGAGGATACTTGACGCACAGGCGAGTGGAGACAGAGCTAGTTACTTCGTTCTTCCCTGCGTGTTCAGATGGTAACGAATAAATTCTGCCTTGGGAAAAAGGGGGTGACTGGATGTATTGCTGATGAAAGCTTTGACATTTCATCTGCCTGGTTAGTATTCAAAATCCAACTGGAAATGTCAGAGGAAAGATTTCCGAGAGTTACTGATAACGGCCACTCCATGCTTCCATGTTCTGCGTGAGGGGATTTTTTTTTTTCCATTTTGTGGTAGTAACTTTAAATGCTGAAAGTTATTTTCATAAAATAATGGTGTGTTAAGAGCCCGGGACAAATTATTTGCTCTGGCAATTCAGAAATTAGCCTGAAACTTAAAAGGGTTTCCTCATGTACAATACAAACCCAAGCTGTTAACGCAAGGGCTGTGTTTATTTTGGGCTTTTTTTCATAGTTCAATAAACACATCCCTCTCTTTTTTCCCCTCTTGCCCCTTTATCTTCATTTTCTTGGTAAAAATAGAGTATAAAAAGACGGTAATATATTTCCTTATTAAAAAAACCCAAACGAGCACAGTTCCTGCTGTGGGAGGAGCTGTGACCTACAGAGCAGGAGGGGGCTGAAGGATAAATGCACTTGTTCATTTGGGAAAAATGGTCTGTAGGAAGAGGCAAGTGTGATCAAATAACAATTCTGAATTTCAAATTAAATGCTCCAAATTCAGTTAAATGAAGTTATGACTCCCCTCTCACCACTTCCTTATGCACCTGTCATGCACTTGTTTATCACTTACTCTTTTTAATTTTCTCTTGTTTTGTCAGTATGCTGAGCACTTGGGGAACTCAAGATTTGTTATAGTGGGTTTTGCATAGGTTAAAGCAAAGTTTTACATGAGAAAAACAACTTAAGTATTCTGTGGTCTTTGCAACTAAATGGATGGTTTATATGAGCTTAACATTTTGGAGCAAAATGTTTGCAAGTTGTGGTTTTTGAAAGCTTGTGGAATTCATAGGGTGCCTTCTGTATGCTACAGCGATCACTACGTGGAGTATTGGTTCCCTGCAAGTTCCAGAAGGTTGGAAACAGGTAAAATGTTCAGTAAAAATGATACTGGCCTGTGGAGAAATCTTTTAGTACCCATGAATACACTAAAAAAGCCCTGCAGAGTAAGCAGTTCATGAGTCAGCCTACTGTGGGGTTTTTTTTAAAGTTATTTCAGTGCTCTAATTCATTTGGCTCGGCTCCTCCTGGATGAGAATAAAGGCGAGCTGCTCTCTTGAGCAAGGGACCAGAGTTCTTTGGCATATACACAGGAAAAAAAGGCTGAAGCAACACTTTTGGTTTTAAATTAAGCAGTACTGCATGTTTTAGCCTTTGAAAACCTGTGCTGTGGCTTAAAAGCTTTATTCTTTCAGATGGGTTGAACTACAACTCCTGATCTCTTAATTACTCTACGGTGAGCAGAGCTGCTTTTGGTTGAAGATTAAACTGATTGCTCTGAGTGTATAAAACATTAATCATTAATAGTACCTAAATATTAAATATATATAGTTAACCAAGATATAAAACCAGGTTGGACATAACAGCATTTTGAGTAGTAGGGCAGTGTAGCACTGGAACAGGTTAACTGGCAAGGCTGCAGTCAAGTCTCTAGTCCTGGAATTTTTCAGGACTGGACTAGGAATAGCCCCAGTTGATGCTGGTGCTGCTTCAGGGGGGAGAGTGTGGTTGCTTCCAGATGACATTTTTGTGTTGAAAACAGCTTCTTACTGGGTTATGCTACACGAGATGGGATCCTTACCCTGTTGGCTTGTTCATCAGAGTGCTGTGAAGATGTCAGAGCTTTGGTTGTGGTTTGCAAAACATCGACTAAAAAAAAAAAAATTAGGGAGAGGGATGTTCCAATAGCTTCAACCCAGGATTGGTTTGTTTTTTCTGACCTTGCCAACAGCTGCATCGCGCTGCCCTGGGATTGGTGATGGAAGAGGAGCAGCAGGGTTAGGGGTGAGTATCCCAGATGAAAACCTGCAGGCTGGTGCTTCTGATGAGAAGATACTTGTATCGTTGCATAGGGTTGTATAAATCAAACCAATCCTTCGCTGTTTGGTCATCTTTTGGACTTCTGTATACATCTTCCTCATCAGCCTTCCTCCAAACACAACTGTTTTTTTGGAGGAGGGTTTTTTTTAGTTTTTTTTTTTCATTAAATTTATAAGATGTTATTTGGATTGTGCATTTAAAAACAAAAGTACTGAACTGTCAAAGAGGAGCGTACTGTCTACACTGATAATTGCACGATCAATTGGGCTGAAAGGCTTTTAGCCTGGCTCCTGACTGCCTTTATTTTTCAGGCAATTTGTAAAAACACTCCCCCACCCCCCTGCCTAATCATGAACCTTGCTGTGAAAGCTTCTTGTTTATCGTAGCGGTCAGTGCAAGAGTGGCCAGCGACCACTGCTCTCTTCCACCTCATTTTATAAAGGGGTTCCTGGAGGAGCCTTGTCCGAGAGGATCCTGTGGTGTTCATGCCGCCTTTGACCCCCTTTGCAGCAGCTTCTTTCCTCTTCCACCGTGGTGTTTGTCCTCGGGGAAGAGGAGCAGCACGCTGCTGCTGAAATGGGGACCCCTGCCCAGGAGAGGGGGTGCTGTGGCTCCCTGCGAGCCTGTTCTTTCCTCACCCCCTCAGAGAAAGGCAGGGGATGGGTTCTGTGTTGTGTCTGGCTGTGAGTTTATCCAGTTTTGCCTCAGCCATCTCAAAAGGGCACTGGACTGTTCCTTTTTCCTTGCAGTTGCTTTTAAAAATGCTTTGAATTAGCCTGATGTCTGAAACACACTGTGTTTATTCCCATGGACTTTGAAACCTCAAAGCAACCGGTTTTTACTGCTGGTGGTTTCAGAACCAGCCCAGAATCTGCATTATGGACTTTGAACATCTCCAAGACAGGTGCCATGCAGCCCTTGAATAGTTGATTTACTTTCCCGCTTGGTTATGGGAGTTAGTCATAATTTTATACATTGCTGCTTCAGGTCGTTCTTAAGGCCGTTTAAAGCAGTTTTCATTCAGCTCGTAGAATGCACACGGTGGGTCATCTCCTGGGGACAGACGGACGGACAAGCCTTGCTGCCCGCTCCCTCGGAGCGAGCCCCGGCGCCACCGCGTGGTAGCCACGGAGCCGCTCTCCTGTCGCCGAGGCTCCGGTACGCGGCAGCTCGAACAGGCCGGGGGGTGGGGGGTAGGGGG
>NW_020799117.1:3128539-3132794 GCF_003259725.1 Athene cunicularia | reverse complement strand
GGGGGGGGCTCTCTGCCGGCAGCATCATCCTCGGCACGACGGCGGCCGCTGGAGCCGAGCTTGGCCCCTGCCGAGCACCCCAAATGGTTCCTGGGGGTGCGAGGGCACCGCCGGTGCAAAACGAGGCTGGTGGGGTGCACGGAGGTGGAGTGAGGGTGAGGTTGGGAAGTAGATGCTGCAAATATGCTCGAGGTAGGTGTGTTTCCATTTTTAATCTTCTTTCCCCCCCCCCAATCTTCAGTCTTCTAAACTATCTCGAATCCCTGTAGTTATGTAAGGAGAATATGAGTGGTAGAGAAAGAAACAGAAGTCGATAGCAGCCACCAACTCGGTTTTTTTTTCTTTGACAGGATTGGGTTTATTGAGTTTTGTCAGTCTATCGGGGTTAATTGGACTCTCATCCAACCGGTGGGCTCTGCCACCCTCCCTCTTGTGTTGCTGGGGTACAGGTTGGATGAAAAGCAACACCTCCTCAAGGATGCTCCTGTAATACAAGTTTTGATGAAGTGGAAATGCAATAATTAGCTTTTTCCAGACCTGTACTGAGAACAAGAGTTTTCCTCTTTGGTTGCTGCATTGTTGCAAGATTGCTTTACACCGTGGCACAGGCCTTTGAGCTCAGCAGTGTCTTTGCACCACTTATCTTACATGAGTAATTCGGATGTTTCCTGGTTTTACACTGAACCAATCACTTCATTTTTTTAACTTATTGATGTGGCTGTTTTAAAAAATGTTCCCCATCTATTGTATTCCTTAAAAAAAAAAAAAAAAAAAAAAAAAAAAAAAAAAGGATTTTTGCAGCAAGCCTCATCCTTCCCTACATGTAGGTTAGGTTCTTGTTCAGTTTTGATGGTTGCACCTCGCTTTCCAGCAACTCATGCCTGCCCTCTCTTCTAGAGCAGCTGTGCTCTCAGGACCCTCGAATCCAGCCCTCACTGGTCCCCCATCCTGCAGCTCAGGGACTGGCTGAATTTTATGAAGTTTCCCAACTTGTCCAAGCAGCAAAGCTGACCTCTTTCAAACCTGGTTCTCATTAGGCTCTGACAAATCCCACATGACACTTGTGGTATTGAAAAATACCCAGCGTGTTACCTCCATCTTCTCTAAACCAGCAAAGAATCCCCAAACCAGTTTCTATGTAAAAGTGGAGAATGTGAGGTGTTTTGAAGGGTGGGGGGCATGCTAATTTTTGTCTGAAATAAAAATAGCAAGGCTGCTCCCTCTTGTTGGGCATGTTGATGTCCCCTTCCCCCTGCGGCTGCGGCGCTGCTCAGCGGCTTCGCCTGCAGCCCCGGGATGCTGCGAGTATGTAGGTCAGAGCTCTTCTGGCTCTGGTAAGCGTTAAATCAAGCTTGTGCTGATCTTGGTTGCTCCAATCTTTTCAGGTATTTGCTTTAGCGTTCAGCTTCCCCCTTCCTCCTCTGGGTTATCAGTGGTAAAAGGCCCTTAATTGTAATTTATCTGTGGCTGGTACACGGTGGGATTATCTTTAGGGCTCAGGGTGGCAACACTTAGGTTCAGGATTATTTGCATTGCAGTTATTACCTGTGGGTGTAACAATTGAAATGGGGCCACCCATTTTTTGAAAAATCTCATTCTTTGCCTTGCAGCTTTAGCAAAGGATGGGTCTCTTCTGTTATTAATACTGACTTACTCGCAGGACTTTGGCTATCAACGCTGCAGCAGCTGCTTTTTCACCACAGATAACAGAAAGCATCTGGACTAGCTGGGGAGTGCATTGTACGATATGTAGGGCACAGTGGGAGGTGACCATCATGCGATTATGGTATATCTGTGACAGCCATCTGCCACTTTTTTTGGGTGTGGGGTGTTTTTTGTTGTTTTAACTTTCCCAGACTTCCAATTCAACAGCTAAATTCAAAGTCCACCATGGACTGAAATTTCTCCTTCAGAAAGCTGTAGAGAACTGTATTAAGTCTAAAGCTCATCAACAGTATCACTTTGAATTAAATTCATACACAGATCATAATGAAGCATGGAATTTAGCTTTCTGCCGGTTCCTAGATTTTATTAGATTTGCCTTGTGTAGAGAGCAAACCCCATCCCCCCCTCTGCTGAGCCTGATTTGTAGTCTGAGAGCTTGTGCTCGCTGATCACGAGCCAAATCAGAAACCTTCATCTTTGGCAACACTGGGAAAGGGGATTTAGGATTTGCAGATATGTTTTTCCACAGCCCACCTTCTGTCATTGTTTGAGCCTCTAAACCAAGGAGTTTTAATATAAATAAAAAGAACATTTAAGGAAAACGAAGGCAGCGTTGTTTCTTTTTTTAGTGCAGTGAATGTAGTTCTCAGCACTGGAGTACAAGATGGAGTGGCTGAGGAGGAAAGAGGTAAATGTGATGATGGTATAATCAAAAGGTCACATTGGGCAGAGTTTGGAGGCTTCACACATCAATATGTGAGATTATATATATATATGATAACTGGGTCCTAATAAATGGTGAACAAACAGCTTACCTGGTTACTAATACCAGGATCTTTGAGGAATCTCTGTTAGCATCGATGTCTGCTGTATAAGTTTCACCTGCCATCTCTGGATGCTCGCTCAGCTGTCACGAAGACCTCTACAGGTTTGCCCAGAGTCATCTTCAAGTGTGCGGTAACTAATGAGCTGCTCAGCATCCTAAAGCCCATGAAACAAGATTCCCAAGTCAGGCTCGTCTCCAACAGTTCCTTAGAATTTATATAGAAACCTATTTAAGTGATGGGACTTGATACAGAATAGCCTCACTGTCACCTGACCTCTAAGAGGTTCGTGCTGGCTGAGAATCTGCATCTGAGTCTCCCATCTCTCCAGACAGCCAGCCCTAACCAACAGATTATTTAAAATATTAAGAAATACTTCTAATATTTATGGTCTCAGTGGTTATGTCCCTCAGAAAACTAAGGGAAGAAGACTTTATACTTCTGTGGCTAGGCTACTGTTCTGGGCTGTGGACTCGGAAATGAGCAAAGCAATCTTCTGAACTGAGAAGTTCTGAATGTCAGGAAAATTCTTTGTTAGAAGGTATTTTCTAGAGGGTATGGCTGTCAGTTGTTCAGTAAGGTTTGTGGTGCTCAGCCTGGGAACCTCTGAGACCCCAAGGAAAGGGAAAGCTGTGACTTGCACTGCAGAGCACAAGTGCAGTGTAATGGTGCAGGTACCAGTCTGGCTCTGTCTGCACTGAAGTGCTGTGAAAATATACTCTGGTTCTAAAACCACTTTTAATTAAGATTTGAAGTAAAGCAAATTGCCATCATCGTGGGTTGTCGCTGTGCAATTATCTTACCTACTTAAAAGCTACTTTGTCATGGACAGCTGATGCAAAACTGGTCTCAACAGCAAGGTATGGACAGCACAAGGCAGCGACTGGACACCTCGGGGGTACTTGTGGACTCATACCCTGAACTGCCTTCCTCACTGAGCAGAAACCTTCAGATCAATTTTTTTTTCTGAAAACTTAACGCCAGTCACTATCTAGCAGATACTCTTGACTTTCAGGAGCTGTTACCTGCGCTGGGGCACACCGCTCCGGTGTGTGTGTGTGGGTTGTGCTAAAGGCACCGCTGCTCTGGCTGCATTTCCGTGGTTCCTAGCTGCTGGTCCGCTCCTCCGGCTTGGTGCCTGCTCTCGCAGCTGGCGTTTGGAGATGCTTTAAAGGGCCCTGGCCACGGGCAGAGCTGTGGCTGCTTGAAATTCCTGGGGGGAGCCGGGGTAGGTGTTCAGTGGTTCCTAAGTAGACCTAAACCCGTTTCTAGCCCTGTGCACTGTCCTCATTGCATTGCCACTTGAGGAGAGCGACCTGTTGTTGTAACAACTTGCAATTAGCCAGTTTTTCAGTGTTATTTTTTGGGGTTAAAATGTTTGCTGCTGCCCGAGCAGAAGATCGCACTTCACTGTATTTACAGCCGAGGCGCTGCCACAAACCGATGCAGCCTCTCTCAACTCCCTGCTCTAAGTTCCCCTCGCGGGGATGCCGCCACCCCCCGGGCCTTGGCCTTTCTTCCCCCTAAAACCCCGCTGGAAGGAAAACACCCAACGTGGGCTTTCTGGGACGTGCCTGGCTTCCTCTGAATTACCGTTTTTAAGCACACACGGTGACAGCCGTGCCCGCGGGCCGGTTGCTTCCCGAGAAGGGCACCGGGCCGGCCGCCCCCTCCCACAGGCCGCTCCGGCACCCTTCGCCATCACGGGTGGTTTCAGAGGGACACCCCGGGCCCGCAGCCGCCTCCCCCCGCCGCCGCGCCGAGGC
>NW_020799117.1:3116064-3128489 GCF_003259725.1 Athene cunicularia | reverse complement strand
GGCCTGGCGCGGGCGGAGGGCGGCCGTGGCGGCGGAGCTCCCGGGTGGTGGTCGGGGAGGGCCGCTGAGGGGTTGGGCCGAGGTCTGAGCAATTCCTGGGCTGTGCGGGGCTGAACCGCCCGTGGGCCCCTTTGGGGGGCGGGTGTATGTGTGTGGGTGTCTGGTAAATAAAGCAGAGGCGCTGCCCCCGCCGCGGGCCGCACAGCACCGGCGGAGCTGGGCCCTCCCCCGTGCGGCTGTCAGGGGGCTCCGGGACACCCCCGGTATCTCTGCTAGCGAGGGGAGTCTGGAGCGGCAGCGCAAGCGGAGGGGCTCAGGTGGGAGTTTATTAAATAAACGCAGCGTTGCACACCCAGCGCCCCGGAGAAGTGGCGGGGGAAGGAGCGGGCATCCATCCGGAATCGCTTTGGGAGGCACGGAGTTGCCTGGTGGAGCTCTTTTAGATGGCTGAGCTCTGCATTTTGGGCTTATACATGCAAATTACCGTCGTAATTCAGGTTTGTCTTTTGACTAGCTCCAAACCTGTTTTGTTGTTGTCGAATAGAGCTTTGAGGACTCGTCTGCTTAGTCACCCAGTCGTGTTGCTATCCAAGGCCTCCCCATTTCCAGAGCTGTATTGCAGTTTGCTAAAAATGACATTTTTTTTTTTTTATTCTTCTAGGAGACTGAGCACTGTGGTATAAAAATAACGAAATTGGGTTGAAATTGTGATCTGTTACCAGTCATAAGGCAGTAGATTAACTTCCTTCTACCTGATTCAGACACTTAACAGTAACCTGAAGGTCTTGATAAAAGTGGGTTTGGGCGATACAAGGGTCTCAATGCAAATATTCTTGCAGGAGCTGGACTCGCCAAGGCAGCATCCCTGTCGTGCTGGCTCCCTTGTGCAGCATTATGTAATCCTAGACACAAGCACAGGAAGGCTGGCATCTGAAGCTGGGTTTGTTCTCGAGTGCGCTCAGACAATCACTGCAAGAACAGATGCATTAAATCTGAAATACACGCCTAGATAGATAATATTGTTCAGCCCATCAGCTACCAACTCATGTTTTAATTCAAATTTTATTTTTTGTGCGTGTGTATATATATATTTGTATCTTTGGAGCAATCATGACTGTGTCCCTCCAGAACACCCATCTTAATTAGAAGTAGCGCTGTCATATAGGGTTACATTACAGTGTAAACATTAACTAGCTACTCGCTCTGCCAAATGGAAATTAAAGCATTGAGGGCTTCAAGCTGGTGTGAGCTGCTTAATAATGTGCTTTGGCTGGCCTCCACTGGACTGGGTTTGTTGCAGTACTGTCAGGCTCAGCCATACTGGTGAGCTACAGGAGGTTTTCAGAAAGGAGTAATGTGAGTTTACTGAAAGTGGTCCAGCTAATTAAATTTTGGTAGTTCGGGTACTGCTGTCAGGAACTAGCATGCATAGCTCTTAGGTTTGGTGGGGGAAGAACATTTGAAAATTAACTGAAATGAAATTGAAGCTCTTTGTTCCTAGAGCTTCTCTTTACAGTATCTTGCAGGTTTTATTTATAAATACATGCTTTAGAGATCTTTAAGCAGGTAAGGAGGAAAAAAAGTGCAACTGTTGCAATGATCTGCTGTTAACAAATATTTTGAGTGGTACAGGGACTTAAAACGTATCCTACTAGTTTGTTGAGAACTGAATTATTAAATTTATATGGCCAAGCAGTTATATTTATCATGTCCTTCAAGTCAGTTGGTTCAAGTGCAGTGATGCCCAAACAGATTTCATGTGCAGGTTCAGGCAGAAGTTCTAACTTACTAGATGCTGTATCAAGTGCACTACTTCTGGGTTTGAGTTGTTAAATATTTGGAAAGATGCATTCTTGTAAAGTTTGATTATTTTTCTGCTCCTGATATCTTTGAATTCTGCTGCTTCTGTTTATTGTAGGTCTTACTAGAGTTTATTTGAAAAACTTCGTTAAAATGCACAGTCATCTTAGCCTTTCCTAATGCTAACAAAGTGCTGATCTAACTTCCTCCTTTGTAAGAGTAGTATTGAGTGCTGAAAGCCTTCCTCGTAGTGGTGTATTGCTTTTTGATCTCTTGAGAAAACCAAACACTTTTTTTGAAGGAAAGTCTTTGATCCTGAGTAACTTGTTCTGTTTGACTCTGTTTGGAGCAAGGGAGGCTGGACTAAACTCTGTGTAGAGGGGTTCCTTCCAGCCTCAATTTTGTGATCCTGTTCTAGGGGCTATCATTTGAAAACTGCTTCTGAGATCTGACTTCATTTGAGTAGTCAAAATAAGTAGCAGTTGTTTGGATTTGAAGACAAGTAGTGTTTTGGAAGCGGTACTGAAATTTAATTCCAGAGAGAGATAGCTTTAGCATTGCACTGTGAAAAATACAAGCATTATAAATTTTTGGTATTTTATGCTTTCAAATTCAAAGAAAAAAATGATCTTAAATTGATGTTAGGCTTTTATCAATCCTTGTTTCTTAAGCGTGAGGATTAATGAATTCAGGCCTGTTGATTCAAGCAGTGAATAATCTGAGCATGCTTTAAGTGGCGCTGGGTTATCTGCTGCTGGTAAGAAACAATATAAAAAGTAAAGGTAACTTACATCTTTGAGTCATCTAAACCTGTAACATCTGCTGAATATGGTGTGGAAATAACTGTCCTTCTCTTGTAGATGCCTTCAATTAAACTGCAGAGTTCAGATGGAGAAATCTTTGAAGTTGATGTTGAAATTGCAAAACAGTCTGTCACTATAAAGACTATGCTGGAAGGTAAGAGTATGAAGCCTTGAGGATCACTAGCTATTGCAGAGCTAGCAGGGTGTTCAAGGAAGCCTCCTGAACAGGATTTGTGTCCAAAGGAGGCAAACTGGTACCGTGCTGAAAAGGGATTCTCAGGCCCATAAAGCAGCTTGTTGTCTTATGTCAGAACAGCTGGAACAATTGCTGTCGTAGCTGAAACTGTGTTTTGGGTAGATGTGTTCTCACAAAAAGCTTCAAGTTCAGCCCTCTTGTTAAGAGCTCTTACAGGGAGGCTAGTAAAATATAAACACCCCACTGCCTTGCCTACAGCCTACTTCAGTTTTGTAAAAGTTAAGCAAATGGAACATCTAATAATATTAAAACCTAAGTTTTAATTTAGTCATACAAACCAGTCTTACAATGTAAATATCTTTTAAATGGGGTGGGAGATCATAAACCAGTTCAGTGAAGAGCGAAAGCAAAACCTATATTGTGAGCTTATGGATGTAGTTAAATTATTTGGGATAAATACTTAGTTCTGATCTCCTGCTGACATAAATTTGAAACAAAAGAACTCGTGGTGGGGGAGGGGGAATCTGCCAGATGGCTAGGATACAGAGCAAACTGTGTCTAATCCCCTAGTGCAAATCCTCATTGTTCACTGGTGTGTTTTTCCAGTTTTTGAGTGTATTCATGAATCAACTTAGAAGAAAACTCTTTCTGTAGATGCAGTTAAAATTATGTTCTTGGGTTTAAATGTTTCTCAGATTGTGACACCTTATATGTAAGAACAATAAAAATAAGGTTGAAATACTCCGGCCATTGAACACTTTGGTTCTGTTAATAAGAAGCTGTTGAACATGACAAGCAATGTGAGCAGGAAGTGTAGCAGTTGGTTGGAATACGTTAGGGAGCGCAGCAGTTCTCAGTTTTCTGGTGCAGAAGCTGGGTCACTGCTGGTGTTGGGTGACACTCAGGTGTTGGTGAAAGGGAAGTTAACACGTGGTGGGTGTCGTAATCTGGGTGCCATAAACTTAACCTCTTACTAACCTGGGTGAGCACCATTCTCCTCGTGCAGATGAAATGCGTTTGCAGTACAGCTGGCTAAGCATCAGTTAATAAACACGGTTTTGTGTGTCGGGTGCTGCAGCTGAAAGGGGGAGAGCTAAAAGGTGGGGTGGTGTTGAACATCCTGGGACCACCAGTGATACACCAGTTTTCTGGTAAGAGATGAAATGCCTGTTTTGGAGGTGGTGGGGACAAGTTGAGCAGAGTTGACTAAACTTAAGTCATTGCTTGAATTATTTCACCATGCCAACAGTTTTGGACTGGTCACTTCTTACACTGCTGTCTGCCACCATGTGCATTTGAAGTTTCCAGCAATTGGTCACACATACAGTGCCCTTTAATGTCAGTATTTTAGTTTCTGCATCTATGAAATTAATGATTCAATCGAAATAGTAGTACTGATCAATATCCTTTTAGTAATATCAGTAGCTGACTTGGTTAAATACAGAAGCACACGCTATTTTAATTGTGCATAAATTTGCTCAGTGATGATGGTGTGACAGTCGTCTGCTCTTAAAAACTGAGTTCCTTGGTGATGTAGAATTGGCTCATCTGTGCATATAATGAGTGAAGGTCTGTAGTTACTCAATTACATAGCTAATTACAAGATGTTAATCTTTGACAGCTAGGGTGTCATCCAACTGTGTTAGCATTTGTGTAATAAAAAAAGCATATTCTCCAGTCAAAAAATGGCTAATGTTCTGTGTATCAAGTCCAAATTTTAATTAAGTTTTTCTCTCAAGTTTTACTTTGATCACTTAATCATATCAAGGGGACAGAGTGACAAACTTTATCTGAATCTGTCTTGAGCATGCTGACAAGCTTTTAAAATAAGGAGTATCAGAAGCATGGTTTGTAAATGCTTTTTTGATACTGTCTTAGCATGTGAACTTCTTTAGCTGGTAAAAATTAGTCCAAGTGCTTCTGAGGCCAGGTAACTGGCATCTGTGGAGACAGTTTACTGCTCCTGTAGAGGACAAAACATTGTCTCTACTTACCACAGTAGATCTCAATTCTTATTTAATAATAAATGGAATGGGAGATCTTGGTTGGAAGACTTCGGTTTAACTTGTGGATCGAACTGTTGAAAGTGGTAAAAATACATAAATATTTGTCTGATTCTTCAACATACCCTATTTCCAGAGCACTGAACTAGCAAGTTCTGCTCTAACAAGTAACTGACTGCTTAACCTATGGTTTGTTGACCACAGAGCCTCATTGAAGCTTTCTAAAAGCTTCTGACTTCACCGGTCAGAGACCCTTTGGTACCGATCCATTCAGTCTTGGTGTTCAAATAGTGGAGAACTGGTGAAGCGGCCCGGTTTGGAGAAGAGTAAAGGGTTTTGCCTGCCAATTGCTTAGTCATCTTTCCATTTTTAGATTTGGGAATGGATGATGAAGGTGATGATGACCCAGTCCCTCTTCCAAATGTTAATGCAGCTATCCTAAAAAAGGTAAGATGCTGAAAGGGGTTGTGTCGTATGGCAGTATTGAAATGTGAAATTCACGGTGCAGTTGGGTATTATGAACTGTTGTATTAAAAATACTTCTCCTGTGCCCGCTACAAGCTTTAGCAGTTTGAGGTGCTTGAACACAGGCATCTGGGGAATGTGAGAACTGGGGTAAGACTGAGGGGAGGTAATGGCAGATGATCTACAGGGGTGACCTGGAACAGCAGCTGGAGGCCAGACAGGCTTCCGAGGTGTTGAAGTGGTGCTGGGCATCCGTGCACACTAGTGCTTCATGGTATTAAAGCACTGATTTTAATTAGGTTCGGTGGACTTGAGGTGGCTGTTTGAGATCCAGATGTTAGGAGAAAGGATTAAAGGACGGGCAGTGATGAGAGTAACTGGCAGTAGCCATGGCTGGCAGCTACAGTGCTTAAGAGCCACTGTGCACCCTTGGTGGTATGAAATCCAGTAACAGACCATGATTATTGTTGGGTCAAGTGAGAAAAGCAAAAAAATAGGCTGTTGCTGCCTTCTAAGATGCTTTTTGCTCTGAAGTAGAAGGTGTGCCAAAATAAGCACTGGACTGTTTTGGGGTAAATACAGGGTTAGGAATTATTTCCTAGTGAACATACACATAAATAACATCAGACTTGTGATGTCTCTTGGATTGGCAAAATGGAACAGGATTTTACTTGCAGTAGATCCCTACTCTTTTGTCTGGGTGATGAGATGGTCAGCTTTTTTTTTTTAAAAAAAAAACAAAAAACAACCCAAAAGAACCCTAAACCCAAGCCTGGGAACATGCAGGCTATTGCCAGGTGAACTTTGTACTGTGGTGAACATGGTAGCTATTACCACTCTACGCTCTTTCCCTATGCAGTATTCTGCTTGAGAAGAATTATGTTTCTGCAAACAGATTAAACATCACAAAATGAGGTTTAGGTTTCCTTTGTACAGTCTTGTGTTAGCACAGGATTTAATAACGGTAACTCCAGCAGCTGGCTCTTAAGATGGTAATTAACGACTGTCTCAGATGGAATTCTTGAAGGCTGTTGTACTTCAGGATTTGAAGTTCTGAGATGAGAATATTAGGTAATGGAGCATGTTCCTACAGGATTCTAATAGTAATCTAGAGAAAAAGATACAGTTCTTCTAAAACGAAGTTGTTGTAGTTGGGGCCTAATGGGAGGATCGTTTGGATAAAACTTTTTAATATCAAAACCATAATTAGGTGATTCAGTGGTGCACCCATCACAAGGACGATCCACCTCCTCCTGAGGACGATGAGAACAAAGAAAAAAGAACAGATGACATCCCTGTATGGGATCAAGAGTTTCTGAAAGTAGACCAAGGAACACTTTTTGAACTTATCCTGGTAAGTATTGTTTAAGAAGTGTTAAGGCTGCGCCTCTGAAGTGCGCTTGGCGAGTAAGTGCTGCTTTGTGCTTCTTGAGTAACTTCTTCACTGGGGGGGATGTGAGGAGAGGACAAGTACCTCTGGCAGCTACTGGCTGAAGTTGTTGATGTTAGAATGCTCGGTGACCTAATGCTAGGCATTAATCTGTACTTGCTCACTTATTAATTAATGTACTTTTCTGAATATGGGGCCCTACAGCTGTCTTTATTCTTGTGGCTCTTGAGTCTTAGATGAGGGCTTATTACTAGAAATGGCGATCTGCATACAAATTAAAAATCTAGCTTTGACTTTTGAAATTTGTACCTTGTATGGTACTGGGAGCCAACATTACTTGTCTTAGCTAGTTAACAGCACTTTAGCACTGAAGATCTCAGATGTTTGCAGGCTTCTGAAAGCTCTTTGTAAAAGGAGGAGCAGGGGTGTGCATCTTTCATGGTACAACTGACTTTCCCTTCTGTTTGGCAAGCAAGTCTTAGGTGCTGTTATTTCAAGGTTCTAGCTAGAAGCTTCTCAAAGTGAAGAGGATCTCTTTGCAGTTACAGTATTCTCCAGCTTTTCAGTATGAGCGTAACTTTGGTAGTACATCTACAGAGGCAGAATATCGATATGGAGGCTTTAAATTTGGAAACTCTTCTGCAGGCTGCAAATTACTTGGACATCAAAGGTTTGCTTGATGTCACATGCAAGACAGTTGCAAACATGATCAAGGGGAAAACTCCAGAGGAAATTCGCAAGACATTCAATATTAAGAATGACTTCACTGAGGAGGAAGAAGCACAGGTACTTGATCTGGGTTTAATTATAATTTAGCTGTTTTTTTGTGCTGAATTATTGTATGGTGCTTCATAATTTAATGTGTGAAGCTACTGACTTGTTAACAGTGAATGTAAACTAATGCATCAACTCTTTTATAATTGGGTTGCTACTAGTGGAAGACCTTTTGGTCTGCAGTGCTTACAGCCCTGAAAAGGTCGAAACAAAGCATATTGATTTCCTAGCTCAGATGTGTGGCTGGTAAGAAGGCATGTGGGATTGTTTGTGGCAGCCTTCGTTTGCTGTTTTGGAGTTGTCGTAAGAATGCTGAAGATGTGTTGTCGCATGTGGCTAGAAAGAGATGTTTGGATTCTTGTCTTTAATGAACTTACCGATCTTAGAACTTGAACAGCAAACCAACAGCACAATGGCAGAGTTGGGAAAGATCAGAGCAAGATTCCTTGTTTAAATACAAAGGCGCAATGAGCTGTGTGCTTTAGTTTGTCTTATGTCATGAAATGAGCCATTTAGTCTTAAGCTAGTCCATTTGCTTTGCTTGGTGTAAAAAAAAAAAAAAAATCAGTTTTGATCAAATCTAGACATGAGAAATCAATTTCTTGGTTTATATCAATAAATAGGTCAGTTTGGAAGACTGACCTTCTCATTACAAACCCTGCACGAAGAATTAAAGTTGCTTCCAAGTTAATGCCTTCCTGCAATAAGTAATTCTGAATGCTTATGGGAATTTAGAATTTCACTGCAACGTATTAATGGTTAAAATGTTCTTTCAGGTACGTAAAGAGAACCAGTGGTGTGAAGAGAAGTGAAGTATTGTGCCTGACACTCGAACACTGTAAGGATTGTTCCAAATACTAGTTGCACTGCTCTGTTCATAATTGTTAATATTAGACAAATGCAGCAGCAAATGAAGTTGTGTTAGCAGGATATTGTTCCCTTTGCATGTGTAGTGGTGGTTTTTTTTGAGTACAAATTTAAATCTTCCGAGTTTTTACTAGTGTAATTGGATGTCTTTTTACTTTACTCTGCAACGAATAAACCTGAACTAAGTGTGGATTCTATATGGAAAGTAGCACTTAAGGTTATAATTTTCATTACACTTTTAAACTGTTCAAGTCCAGTTACAATGTGAAGGATTGACTCCATTGTAAATAAAAACACCTATGACTTCTTCCTCAAGAAGAACAGAACACTTGTATTTACAGGGTATTGATAGCTTCAGAAAGAAAAACAAACTAGAACATGTCTTGGGGAACTAGATAAAATTTAAAAAAGCTACTGGATTTCTTCCAAAAACATTGTGGGGAAAACTAGTGTTACTTAAAGCTACATAATTTTCAAGATGGTTCTTGTCCTGCATTTAAAAAAAGGAAAAAATATTTGACCACTTCCTTGTCCTGTTAGTCTTGCTTTATGGCCTAGTGAGAGATGTGATCTAGAACTGAGCAAGCTCCTGACAGTTAAATTTGAGTACTTCAGCCATGTCTTGAAGACCTGCCTCTAGCTGGTAGCAAATGAAACGTCTGTTGCTTTATGCACAGGGTGGGTGTGTTTTTATACCTGTTACTGTTAAAAGTGGAAGCCAGATTTGACCAAAAATGACTGACATTACCAAAGTTAATATTATTGACCTGTGCATGCCATTAGTGGCTGGTTTTTAGGCGATTTTAAACAACCCTTGTGATGTAGCTCTTGAAAACATGGTTTCATGTGTCCACAGGAAATCTTAACGCCTCTGTATGTGATACTTCAGCTTGTAGAGACTTAATTATTGCATACAAAGCTAATGCAATATCAAGCTTAACGTCTTTGGACAAAGCCACTTGCAACTAGTTAAACAGTAACTGGTTTTCTGATTTTTTTTTTTAATTTTTTTTTTTTTTTTTTACAGTTCCCTTATAGGGAGTAGGGGATGGTTGTGTGGTAGCTCTTTGAGGTGTGCTCCTAGCTTGTATTGCATTCCATTCTCTGTATAAACCTTAGAGTAGAATGAACCTTAATAAACATACTTATCTCACTTTAAATATCAGTGTTTCACTTCTGAATTAATAAAGGGCTTTTAAACTTTTGTTTGCAAATGATTCTAGTTATTTGAAACTAGACAATCTTACTGTCAGTTATTACTGAGTCTACAAGGAGTAGCACTGATGTAAAGATTTTGTTAAATGACTTAATGCAAAGCACTAGTTAGATGTAGTGGGCAACTTCTTGAATTAAGTTGGAAGCTAAATATTAAGTGATCTAGATACTTTTTTTTTTTTAATGGCTTACTAGCTTTTAGGTACTCTTGCTTTGATGTAGCTGTTAGTGAAAGCATTCAGAACTTGCTCTAAAGCAGCATTCAGACCCATGCTTTGGATGTGGCAGCTGCTCACCTGCTTATTCATGAGGCTGCTGGGGTGCATATTATAGATATTGTATTGTCAATGGGCATAAAATATTCCAGCGATAGATTTGGACATGATGAAGCCTTTACAGCATCCTGTGTTGCAAACAATACGCCTCAGTTTAAAAGTGCTACCAGAGAAAATAATCTGTTGACAGTTGTTTCTGTGGCTGTGTTCGTAGTTTAATATTCAGCTTATTCTGGATCTTTACAAGAAATAAATCCATCTGTGTGTGAAGCTGGTGTTCTGGAGTATACTGGTTTCATCCTTGGAGTGCTGTGTTGCTGATAGAGAAGCCTGTACTGTAATTGTGTTCAGTGGTAGGAGCCTAGTCAAATGCCTTTAGGTGCTCGTCATCAGAATATCTGACTAAAAATAACTGATGATAGCAAAGTTAATATTATTGACCTGTGTCAATAGGATCCCTGTTCGTTACCTCGCTGGGCTGTAGGATGAGGAAGAGACGACGACACGTAGTTTGTCTTCGTTCCTTTGCCATACCTGCACAGAACACACCTGTGACCCTGTGGTAAAACTGACTAATTATTAGAACAGTTCGCCTCAAACACAGCCCTTGGGGGTCAGCTGCTGTAGTGGGGGAGCTTGTGCTGAAGCTCTGGGGTGGTGGAGGTGCAGCTTAGCAGCATGCAGAAAAGAAAGGGCTGGTCTGGGTGCTCAAAGTGTTATTTAGTTTTGACAGATATTTTCAGTAGGCTTGGTAGTCAGGATTCCATACAACTTAATCTCTCTAATTGAAATTCCCCCGTAGTACTGTCTCAGACTTCATCTGGATTCCAATTCAGTAGCTGCCTGACGCGCCTGTCAGTGTGAGAAAACACCTTTTTTAACCTCTGGAGCTGCGCTCTCTCAGTTGTTTGCCCGCTCCAGTAGGGTCAGCGCGGGGCTGCGGAGGAAGCTGCTTTTCACCAAGGCTTGAGACAGCTCAGGGATCCTCCTCTCTAGCTGAGCCACATAGTTCCTGCTGCTGTCACAGACACCAGCTGTGTGCTCTGAAGTTGCCAAGCGGGGGAGAGACTGCCTGATTTCCCACTGTTAAACTTGATGTTGCTGCTTAACTTGTATGGTGCTGCCTTAACCGTGTGTGGTTTTGTTGTGTTTTTTTTTTTTTCTTTAAAGTCATGGCATGATCGGGGATAGCTGCTCTTGGCTGGAGTGATTAAGTGTGAGGTAGGGAGAGGGAAGGCAAGGTGGCAGTAGGGATTGTAAAAGGTGTTTTTTCTTAGTCTTGGTTTGCTATTTGTCTTGCCCATTGAAGACTCTTGGCAATTAATCTAAAAGCTATTCACACATACAGATACTGAAGGGGGAAAAAAATAAAAGCAGGAATCCTCGTGAATTCTAAGAAATAGTTATTTGAGAGTTTGATAGGATTATAACTTCCAGTGGCCTATTTTGAATAGCCAGTCTGGCAATTACTTTATTTATAAAGCTATAAACATATTTTGAACATAAAAGCCGAAAAATACAAACTCAATGAAGTAAAAAAAAAAAAATTACAACAAATGATGGATAGTCATCGGACAAATGAAGTACAGCTGCAAAACATTTATCCCTGCTACATACATACAGTGGTTTTACTTGGTCTAATGAAGTGGTACTTCCATGACTTCTACATTCAAACTGATTTCAGGAATTCAAATACGTATTTCAGGAAGAGTTGAAATTGCTGTAAAAGAGCTAAAAAAAAATCCAAACCACCCAACTTTCTTGTTGCAGTAAAAACTTAAGGGCGAAGTTTTCCTTCTATTAAAAAAAAGAGCATTAACACAATAGTAACACTTCATATAGCATTTCTAAAGACATTTTTTTGGTATTAATAAAAGCAACTTTGTTTTGGCATTGGTTATCAGCCATGGGGCATGTAACAGAAGTTGATCATGCTCGCTGTTTCGTCTTGGAACTGGGCAGCTTAAAGGTCTTTTGTGTTTTGGAGAAGCAAAAAAAAAAAAAAAATCAAATTTTTGCAGTTACACCAGTATAAACTGACCGTGTTACATGTGGATATTCTGAGTTTAGGCTGCGGTAGCTGAAAGCACGGGGCAAGGCCTGGCTATAAACCTGCAGGTATAGAGCGGAGCACAGGGGCAGAAAACGGGGGCGACTGCTGAGCCCCCGGGCCGGGACTGCGCCGGGAGAGGCTCCCGGGGAGGGGGCAGTCGCTTTCCCTAAGGAGATGCTGCAGGAACCCGTGGGACGGAATCAAAATGGTGAGAGGAGGCTGCAGTGCAGGGCAGTGGCCTTCAAATCAAAGGGGTGAAAGTCCTCTGAAGTGAACGCCGCTGCTGTTGGGTCCTTGGTCAGGGGAGGCGGTTTAACACCTTTCAGGACTTTCCCCTGGTGTTATTTAGACACATCTGCTTTTTCTTTTATACCTGCCTTTGCTTTGCTGCCGAGCGACACGTTTCATCCCACCGCAGAATCCCCCTGGGGTGCTGGGTTGTGCCAGCTTTACACCCGGGGTGGAGTTACATGGGGCTTAGTTGGCCCCCGTGGTGTTCACAGTAGCTGACGCTTGTACAGCACCTTACGTCAGGGGGTCTCGGTGACAAATGGCGAGCTGAAACATGGCTTTTTTTTTTTTTT
>NW_020799117.1:3046686-3116014 GCF_003259725.1 Athene cunicularia | reverse complement strand
GGACACGCGTGTGCGTGCGGGGTCGCGGGCTCGGCGCCACGGCTGTGCCCAGGGGTGCCGGGGCGGGGCCTGTCACCGGTCTTGGCTCTTCTCCTTGGCCAACGCAAGTCAACCGCCATGTTACAATCCCCGGGACCGAGCGCCAGCTCCTCGGCGCTTCGACCTCACGGCGGTTCCCACCGCTGGTGGCGACCTGGTGACGCTGCGGAGCTCAAGGCGCTCGAGAGCGACTCGGGAAGACCACGGCCGGAGGAGGACGCGGCCTCAGGCCCTGCTCTGGGTGTTAGACTAGGCCTAAGCCCGTCAGAAGACTCGTTGGTCTTCTGAGGGTAGGTCACCCTTTGAACCGCAAACTAAGCGAAGGAAAAAAAACCCAAAAAACCCAGCTCTGATGCTTCAGCCCCGGGGCTTTTCCGGGCAGGAGGCGTTGGCTGGGATCTCCCCGAGGAACCAGAGGTACGGAACGCAACGGGGGCAGACGCAGATCAGGCAGAAGAAGGACCAGAACGGCCCTGCAACCCTGACGGACTCAGTTCTGTGCTCCCTTTCTTGGAGCGTGCCAAACCGAGCTCATCAGCTGGGGAAAGATTTACTCACAAAAAAAGGTTTTGGTTTTTTTTTTTTTACAGAAAAGTACCGCATCAGTGGCAACCCTCCTCCGCTAGCCCTGCTTTTCTAGCAAGAAGCCCTCTGGGATGGGGAAGGTCCTGCAGAGAGCAGAGCCTGGGGACAGGACCAGCCTCCCCTGGAGAAGAGACTCAGATTCCTCACTTGTTCCTGTGTCATTATTTGGGAGGGGGGGTGTCTGAAAAATCCCCCCCAAAAATCTCAAAAATTGTGACTGGATTTGGGCAGCATTTCTCCCCATGCCTTGACAATTCTGTTTCGTATCCAACCCAGGGATGTTCAGGCTCCGTTCCAGCTGTCATCTCACAGACCCAGACCCCTTCAGCTGCTCCCAGCTCTCCGCAGGCCCTTGCACTGGCCCCTGTTTTTTACGTACTCGGTGTGGAGCTGGTTTTCCTCCTCCTTGTGCGACAGATCCCTCACGTCACCTGCTCTGGGTCCTTGAGCATCTCAGTACAGTTTTAAACAAAAGAACTCTCAAGATGTCACCTTAACAGTAGCGAGGGAACAATTCCTCTGCTGGAGATGGTATTAATGACTTTATAGCTAAACCAGCTAAAAAGACATCTTCCCCCCGCCCGACTCCCTGCCTCGGCCGTCTCATTTGAGGAAAACAGATCAAATGGAGAACTTGCTAATGCGGGCACGCACCTTTCTTTGATCTTACTAATGAAAAACTAGACAGTGTTAGAATATGTATTAACTAGTCCAGTATTAAACATGCTTTTGCACTGGATGTGAACTAGAGAAGTGCTATCACTGCTGTCAGCGGCGTCGTTAGCTGTGGTGACCCAATTAACGCGGTATGAAACACGACAGCCCCGCCGAACTGAATATTTAACTCGGGGGGGGGTGTGCGGTTATTTTACACGGGCTGTAATTTCCCCGAGGAGCCGCTGTGTTTCCCGCAGACGTCTCAGGAGTAGCTGCGGGATGTTTCAGGGACCCGTTTAAGCTGGACACGGTGCTGGGCCATCTCTTGCTTATGACAGGTTGGCCCAGATGATCCTTGAGGTCCCTTCCAACCTGGTGTTCTAGGATACAAATCTATCCATCGATTCGCTGATTTGATTTAAAATAACGGCGAGGGGGGAAGAAAAAAAAAGCAGATCTGATACTACAGATTGCTGATAATGGCCCGGTTAGCAGGCTACAAGGTGGCGGTTACACAGCTGAAGGGATTTATCCCTCTCCCTTCAGGAACTACACACCCTGGGGCAGTTTGCCTGGGCAGGAACACCCAGTTTTAACCAGTTAACCTCTCTATGGAGTGGAAATCCTCCAGCGGTGACCAGAGCACAGACGACAGGAGCCCTTGAGCCAGCAGCAGCACGTTAGTACCAGGAGTTGCAGAACAGCTGTGACCAACCAGGGTTTGAGAGGCAAAGGTTAAAAAAATAAAAGCATGCTAAAGGTCTCCGAGCACTTCAGCAGCCGGTGTTAATCGGGAAGCGGCACAGAGGAGAAGCTGAATTAAGAGAGTTCACACGAAGGCAGAGCGAGGTTGGAGGAACTGCCCGCAGAGCTGCAGCCGTGCCCGGCTGGGGCTGGGGTACGGGGCTCAGTGCGGCGGGGGGGTCACAAAAAGCCCTCCCTGGACACTCGAGGTGAAGTATTAACGGGCCGTTACGGGACCTCCGTCCGGATTCTTAAATCCGTTAAAAAACGGACCTTGATGAACCTCACCCAGTGTCTGAGAGGCGAGCGGGGAGGTCTGCACAGCACCCCGGGGTGCAGGATGTGGCTCAGGGAGGGGAGCTCACCTCGGGCTCAGCCACGGGGACCTGAGCACGGGGTGCCAGCAAGGTCAGCGGACAAGCACTGCCGGGACCCTGCTGGGCTTCACCTTTGGTAGACTACGTGATTTTAGTCACTTCAAGCTGCAGTAATATTAAGCAATACTTCCAGCTTTTGCTACGGTTCTCAACACATAAAAATGTGCTACGAATCCAGTCTGGAGCCTCTCTGGGCTTCGGTGCCCAGGTCCAGAAGCCCCCCCAGGAGCTCTTTCTGCCTGGCTGCATTTCCAGACCCCCTGAGCCAGGTTGCACTTGGTCCATGCACTAAACTCCACTATGTCCTGGCTGTGTCCGTTCCCTCGAAGCCCAAGGCACAGGGCGCTTGCGAACTGTCTCGCTGCTTGAGGCTGTCCCACCCCACCCATGGTGGGTACGGCAAAATTTCAGCATCAAGAAGAGCTGGATCTTGAAATACATGGTTAGCCCCGGTATAAATAGGAAAAAGAAACCCATTAACTACTCACTGCTGGCCCTAGGGTGCTCTTTAGGTGCTAGGAAATCTCTGACAGGGGGAAAAAAGCCCCACATCAGGGTCACAGAGGTCTCCACCCTGGAAATAAGATTTTAACACCAGGGAAGTCCACCAGCCGTGGAACACATACAGCATTACACCACCACTGCCCCGGGCGGGGGTAAGAAACCCAAGGTGCAGCCTGACCTTTGCAGCTCAGACAACAACTGCTGATGCCCAGAGGAAAAAAAAAACCCAACCCATCCCCGCCTGGCCGGAGCAGCCCCGCTGGCAGGAGGACGCATGGAGCCGAACCCGCTCGCCCAGGAGCACCCCAGCAGCGAGGAGATGCCGATACACACCTGCACGGGCCGCACCAGTCCGTTTGTTGGTTGAGGCCAAAGCGAGCTCTGCATTTCTTAGGAGAGGCAGGATCTGAACACAGAAGCATGCGTGGCGGAGAATGGGCAAGGCAGAGGCAAAAAGAGGAGGAGGAGCAGGAGGAAGAAAAGAGGCAACATCATTTTAGCCACTTTAACACACGACTAACAGACTACAATCCAATTTTTTTCTTTTTTTTTTCCCCAGCATCACCTCTCCTGGAAAAAAGTGATCGTTAGGCAAATATCAGTGATCACTGCTGGCAGCTGGAGAAGAAGGAGGGTTGGGAAATGGCCTCAGCTCTGGGAAATAAGGGCAAAAATTCATGGCTCTTTGAATTCCTTAAGTTTGGAAAAGCTGCCAAATCCCAGAGGCGCTGCCTGCCTCCTGTGTCTGCATCCTTACCTGCTCCCTGCCCTTCCAGCAGCGACTAAACGGGGCTGCCAGCGAGCTCGGTCTGCGCACGGAAAAGAAGAGGAGGAAATGTTGCAGAAGCAGGCTGAAAGCAGAGTTAGCACCAAGGAGGCCCAGGTCCAGGTTATTCTACTCTGCCCCCCCACCATTCCCTTGCCAGGTTTTACAGAAAAGCTATTCTCTGTGGCCTTTCCTAAAATGTCGCAGTTTTGCTGTATAATTACGGATGAAGCTCTATTTGCTTTCAGGCACATCGTGTTTTTTCTCTAGTGCTGGAAATGGGGTTTGAACAGCACATTTCTGTGCTGGAATCACGCTCCCTCTTTCAGCCACCACCAGCGTCTCCTGTTTTGTACAACCAGCAGTTGGTTTTCAATCCATAACAGGGGAAATCATCATTTTTGTATCATACAGACAAGACATATATATGGATATATAAATATATATATACACACACTACATATAAGCCTAAAAGCTTGCACTTATCAGTCTAGACACTGCATGAGATCAACAGGGTTAACTAAACTGGAGATATTACCGGGACACAGTCACGGAATTGCTTTTTATGGACAATTCAAAGAGGTCATCCAACAGTGAGTCATTAAATTAATGAGATAATCTGAACTTACTGAATTAATGCAGGCTGCAGGATTTTGGTCGCATGGATGTGCAATCCACAGCAACGACCCCAGAGCTGGTTCTCCCCTGTCCTAACCAACAACTGAACTGCCCAGATGCAGCCAGTTGTGCACCTTGGGGTCCCCAAATCAGGTGTGACAGGTCTTTGTGTGGGTGTGCAAGGCCAGGAAAGCAACAGGCTGACCTGGCACCCTCCCAAGGGACCATTTCTAGAGGGAGAGAGAATTAGTGTTTTGCTTAGAAAGCCAATAGCCTATCATCTGGCTGACTTAATTTCATCCAAAAGTAAGTAAGAGCAACAGGCAGTAACAAAATGTTAGGCTGGAGAATGGGAAAAGCTCTTTGTAAATCTACAGGCAATCACAAAATGAACACACTGGAAAAAAACAGGCTAACTTCATGTATATGTGATGCCACAGTGGGCAAGGACAGTCTCTCGATGTTTTATAATGAATATTTAGTGGTTCGGGTACTCTTTATTCCTGATATGACAGAAATACTTCAGAAAACAGCACAGGAAGAGCCTTGGCTGATGGGAACGTCTGTGTCATCAGCTGAAATCTGTCAAAAGGGCCTTTTCTAATAAACAGTGTGGCGCGGGGAGGCAGCTGGTACTGGGTTTTTAGTATGACTTTGCTTGAACTCTAGGTTACTTGGAAACGAAAACCAGGTTTGGGGTAGTCCCATGGGTGGTCTTCAATCCTGACACTGCATTTAGTCCCACATGCAATACTGATGCATTTGAGAGGAGTTTTCTTTAATTCATGGTATCTGTAGGGCTAACGGGGACGTTCACTCTGGATGTTTTGAATACGTTAAGTTTAGTGATAGTTTTTAGGAAGTTACGCACTTGCCAAAAATCTATAATCTTTTCAGTTTTCACACACTACCCATGAAAACTCAAACATGTCTGTGAAAAAGTCACAGAAATGTTAATTTACTGTCTCTTAAAAAAAAACAAAACCCACAACATATGTATTTCTTTAGTTAAGCTCAGGAGCATAAAAGAAAACATGGTAAAACATGACAACTCCTTTGGATTATCCCCTCTGAGCAGAAACGGAGAGCCACCGAGCCACACGCATTTACCTGAGTTGGAATCTTGCTGCTTTTCCCGTGTTCGTCTCTTCTTTTTCCCCTGGGAAACCAAAGGAACGGCCGTTAGCCTGTGCTCTGTGCAGGGCTTTTGGGGCTGGACTGGGGAAGGGAGTCACCAGCTGTAACATCCACGGTGCCACCGGCTCTGCCCCGTTCCGGGCAGAGACGCACTGGAAATCACTGCAAGGGCACCTGGCCCTGCTCACTTCTATCTGTGTGGGTGCCCCTCTCCTTTCCCCAACTGCCCAGGTCAATGCTGCTGAGAAAAAAACCGGGAGGAACTCTCAGAGCAACCACCCAAATTTGTGTTTGCACACAGGCCGGTGGCTGCCTTTTACACGGCACAAATTTGCTCTGGGCATGCACCTTTTCTCAGGAATAACCCCTCATTCCCAGGATCCCCGGATCCAGCACCGTAGGCATTTTGACTCATCCCAAAACCACTCTGCACGAGATCTGCACGTACGTAGAAACAGCAACAGACACTCAGAGGAGACGGCGGCCACAGCCCTGCCACCACCTCCTGCCTCTGCTGCCTCTTCTTCCCAACATGCTGCTCCCCTGCTCTGTTTTAGGGGCCCACGACCCCGCTACAAATGCAGCTGAGACCCCAATTTACACTGCAGGCTGCATAAGAAGACGCCAGAAAAACTGTTACTGGATGCAAAAAGCTGTAATAAACCCACGGCCTGTGCTGCTCAGCGCCTCTGCCAACTCCTGCCAGTACTCCTCAGCCCACCCTGATGTGTCTCACCTGGGAATCCCACCTCTTACTGCTTTAATTAATTAAGAGATCATTCAATTAGGAGATTTACCCAGATTAACAGAACTAAGCAAGTTTTACTGCATGCAGCGGAGGCAGTACGATCAACAGCCGATCCTCCTGGTGTATTCATATTCCTCCTGCCTCTTTATGTTTTTAAAAAGCACGTGGCCCATTTTAGCACGTTCCCTGTTTTCAGTACGCGCTTTGATGTGGTGCCTTACACCTGAACAGAAATTGCCCCACAACGTCTTACCGGTAGGAGCATCCCTGATTTCAAACGGGAAAGAAAAATTTTAGGAAATCCCCAGAAATTTATTTTTAACTACTGCTTATCTATTTCAGGGCTTTTGCAGCTCTGGATCCATCTCTCATTCTCTGTTTTCTTCCCTCGCTAACAAGAAACCCCAATTTTATCCCCAAACTGCCTCTCTGATTCACAATCTGCAACAGCTCCCCACATCTACTGAGTTTATTAATGAGGGCACAGCGGCACAGGAGCAAATCTGCCCTGCGTGGAGCAGGCAGCTCGCAGGGCTGCCTTTGACCTGTCACTTTTTATATGACTTCTTGTGGTTTGAGTGAAGGTGGAAAGCTCCGAGCTGCGGTGAGCTTTTGCTTCGGTGTGGGAGCAACTGTATTTCCTGCCTGATATCTGCACCACGTGCTGCACAAGTGACCTACATTCCTCCTCCTCATCCTTGATCAATCTCTGGAGAGAAAAGCATCTCCTGCAACGACCACAAGAGCTTGAAGCAGCTGCTTGCCAGTGCTGGGAGAGCCAACGTCCACCTTTGGAGCCCACCATCCTCTCTGTCTTCTGGAGCAAGGAACCAGCCCTTGCCAAGATGAAGGATGCTACAGGCTGGAGATTTTCATGGAGGATCTGCTTGGTCTTGGAGGAAGGTGGTGCCTTGGTTCTCAGCGATGCTGCTGCCCTCCAGACCGACAAAGATGCTGCCCCGCTTTCTCTAAGGGCGGCCCTGGAGGGCGGCAGCATCCAGCACTGATCCTGCAAAGCTGCACGTGGATGCTGAGCTCCTGGTCTGTGCTTGCAAGGAGGCAGAGAGATCTGTCTGCGGGGACGCACGGGCTGGGGGCTTCCTGTAACCTCTGCTTCTTCTCCGCACCATCTCTGCCCTCTGGGGTTGTTTTTTGGTTGGTTTGTTTGGTTTGGGTTTTTTTGTTTTTTTGTTTTTTGTGTTTTGGGTCTGTTTAAGGGTGTTTTCTCGCCCTCGGTGGAGTTTGGGCTTTCTGGAAGGAGGGCTCTGGTCAGGGTGGGCTGGATGGGCGCTCGCTGTGCGGCTCCCAGGGGAAAACAAGCGGGCGTGAGGGAAATGACTGAGCCTCAGATCAAAGGGCAGGGCTCTCGAGTGGATGGACGGACATCTGAAGACTTGCGTGTGCTTTGCTTCAGGTCTCTAATGAGCTCGTTAGGCATGTAAGATCAAAACAGTCGAGAAAGCCACTAGAAAAGACCCAGAGTGTATCCTGTGCTTCTGGGGCACCACTACACCTATGCAACCTTGTTTAACACTGTGCTGCTGAAGTGATTAATATAGCTAAGAGGAAATGATTTTTTTTTTTAAAGACTAACCTTTAAATGTGCCAGAGAGTAGCCCAGAGGCTTCCCAAGTGCTGGCCCTACCACCACGAGCTGCGGAGCAGCTTTGTCCCTCTGGCCAGCCCAGGAGCTGCTGCCACTTCTCCCAGGAGAGCAAGGGGGGGGCCCTGGGAGCCCCGGTCCACCACAGCCCCCTCCAAAAAGAGCCATTATTTTTGATGTGGAGCTCTCTATAGAAACCAAACACAGTTTTTTCCTCTGCTCACACCTTGGGGATCGGTTTGGCATCGAGTGTTGCGGCAGCGTTACCTCGTTACAGCCAAAATGGGGAAAAGGCTGGAGCTTCCCTTCTCTCTCTTGTACGCAGGGAAAGCTCTTCTGGCTATGGGAAGGCAGGATCCCAACCCTCAGCATGATTCAGGGCCCTCTGCACTGGTTCATTTTTACTGCTGACAACCACTGCGATTCGCTGCTCCACTCAGCAGCCACTGCCTGGTTTGGGGGATTTTTTTTATTTTTTTTTTCTTTTTTCAAACTGGAAAAGGTTTTATTTCCCCTAACGGCAACATTGTTGTGCATCAGGCTCACCAAAGGGCTGGGTTGAGCTCCCGAGCTCACAGAAGGAGCAGTGCTGTTTGTGTTTGTGTTTGTACTTTGAATGTGGTGTGCTTGATTGGGTCAGGGTCCTCAAACAGGGATGGGTCAGGGTGGGATCAGCTTCCCGGAGGGACAAACAGAAACTCGGCGACCGTCATCCTGCGAGCGCTGCTTATGTGCCCTGCAGTACACGGGGCGGCTGCTTGGGATGCAAACCCCCCGAGAGTCCGAAATCGGACCCGAACAGCCTGCGAGACTGAGGTTTGCACTACGATTCATTCAAAGCAGCTTACACTTTCTATTTTGCCTTTTTAAAAATTATTTCCCACTATTATTACACTCCTGTGAACACGGCTCAGGCTGTGCTACTTTTAAGCCCTCAGAACGCAGCCAGCAGCCTGCAATTTGGCAAATCCTCCTCCTCCACCTGCAGTGTGTGCCTGGGCTCAGCATCACGTGCCCAGGGCTGTGGAGCCCAAACTACCCAGCCCCATGATTTAAAGCTGATAATGGAGGTGCTACCACAATGTCAACAGAGCTGAGCAGGCTGCAGGTGCCCGTTCACCCTCCTCTGGCCATCCCACCCCGAGTTTCCTCTCCTGCATCTGTCCCCCATGCTCTGCTCCCCCTGGGCTGATGTCTCAGCTGCTGCCTGAGATGCACAAAGCAGTGCGTTTCCATAAAATTGTATTTCCAAAGATCATCCACATCATTTAAAAGTTCCTCGTCTTTTCTACCTGTATCTACTTGGACAATAAGCAAACAAACGGTCGTGGCAGCTGCAGAGCTAAAACTTTTTTGGGCTATAGGGAAGCTATGAGCCAAGAGGATGTTCAAAATATTCCTGAAATGTGAATTTCTACAGCCGTTGTGCCATGAGGAAAGGTGTTACCAGGTGGGATGTTTGGCAAACACCAGCTGTCAGCCCCCACCCCGGGTCATTTCTGGCCATGCCCTGGGGAGGGGTCCGAGCCGCAGCAGCCACTCACGTAGTTGTCTCTGGCAGACCAGCCGGGGTAGAGCTGCATGTGGAGCTGCCGTTCCTTGCGTGCCAGCTCGTAGTACTTGGCCTGCTCCTCCCGGGACAGCGCGTGCCACTGCAAGGACAAGCATGGGGTGAGACGGGGCCCCGCTGTCCCCTCCCAGTCCCCCCCAACCCACTGCGGCCGCCCTGCACCCGGGCACATCCAACTCTGCATGTCTGAGGGATAGGAGCACCCGGGTGTCCTGGTTTTGGCTGGGATAGAGTTAATTTTCTTCCTAGTAGCTGGTCCAGGGCTGTGTTTTGGATTTATCATGAGAATAATGCTGATAACACACTGATGTTTTACTTGTTGCTAAGTAGCGCTTATCCTAAGTTAAGGATTGTTCAGTTTCCCATGCTCTGCCAGCAAGCAGGTGCACGAGAAGCTGGGAGGGAGCATGGCCGGGAGAGCTGACCTCAGCTAGCCAAAGGGCTACCCCATACCACAGGATCTCCTGCCCAGTATGTGAACTGGGGGGGAAAATCACTACTCGGGCATCAGTCAGCGGGTGGTGAGCAACTGCACTGTGCATCACTTGCCTTTTCTTAGGTTTTATTTATCTTTTTTAATATATTCCTCATTATTATTATTGTATTTTATTATTATGATATTATATTTTATTTATGAAACCATTCTCATCTCAATCCCCCCAGTTTTACTTTTTTTTCCCGATTCTCCTCCCCATCCCTCTGGAAGCGGGGAGGAGCGAGCGGCTGCGTGGTGCTTAGTTGCTGGCTGGGGTTAAACCTCGACACGGGGTTTGAAAGCAGATGCTTGGTACGCGCTTAAGAGCAGCTGCAAGGGACGGGGATGCTGCCCTGGGATGACAGTGCTGAGCCCCGCGTGCTCTTACCCTCCTTCCCAAGATCTGGTTGATGGCGGCGCTCTCCTTCAGGGTGCATTCGGCAATGACTTTCGCCCGCATTTCTTTCATATACAACATGAAAGCGTTCAGGGGCTTCTTGATAGTGGGCTTCTTGGCTTCCTTCTCTCTCTTTGGTTCTGGCTGAGGTTTCCTTGGTGGGAATGAAAGAGGTTATCAGAGCCGCCCTCCTTCCTGGCTGCCCGGTGGCCCCAAGCTCGGCAGAAAACTCGGCACCAAACCCACGTGATGGCACGAGGGTGGGGGGCTGAGATCTGCGCCTCGGATGCACGCCGCTGCCTGATGCAGGCAGAGCTCGGTGTTCATCCATCCCCCCCACACCATGCAAGCATTAATAGTGATAAATGAAAACGGGTGTTAAGCCTGTTAAGACCTGCTGGCAAGTCCAACTTACATGTTTCGGTCATAGTGCTCCATCTCTTGCTTGCCGGAGTGGGGCACGATGGCGGGGTGTGGGATGCCGGTGGTGTGCATGCCAGAGCCCAGCATCAGCGGGTGAGTGAACCTGCAACAGAGAGCGGGTGAGCCGCGCCGGGAGGGCTGTGCTGGGATGTTGGGGGTGCCGGGGGGCAGCCGGAGCGGCGCGTCTCACGAGCTGGCGCTCTGACGTGGCACAAGCAGACGGTAAGCGGAGGACACGGAAAGCAAACCCGCGGGTGCTGCCAGGCTGGCCCACGGCTCCTGGGTCGCCTCTGCTGTGCCAGTGGTGGGCACGGCTGGCCGAGCCACGGGCTCGTGGGTGGAGAGGGTCCGGGTGCCGCTGGGAGGAAACCAGCCTGCAGCAGGAACCAGCCTGGCCGAGATCAAGGGCGCTTTCAACCAGTGGTTTCAGCTACTCAGATCTCTGTTGGTGCAATATCTTATTAGCACTGCAGAAAGGAACAACAAACTCAACCCAGGGGTTGGATGGGAGAGATTAGGACCACCCTGCACCTTTCTTTTAACAGAAATAGCATAAGTCTGAACATGAACCAAACTGCAACTCTAGGAGGTGCACCTTGCCTAAGCAATGTTCTCCACCAACATGGGACTGAGATCACGAGAGGTCTCGCTCGCTTTCAGGCTTCATTAGCTCTCTTGAGAGTTTTAGAGGGTAAAGCCAGCACAGTCAGCTTTGCCAAGCTTGCCACTTTATGACTGCAGCTTGAGATGGCAGAATTGCCCATGGGAGATGAACTGTTCATTAGATATGCTGGCACAAAAAGAAAAGCTGTTTAATTTAATCCACCAGCACAGTCTGATCCTTATCTGACCAGGTGTACTTTCTCGGCTGCAGCAGTACTGCAAAATCCACCCCAAAATCCTGCAAGCGGGAGCTCCTGCACTGGGCTCGGGGAGGCTGCTGGGCCTCCCTCCGCGGGGAACCGTTAGCTCCCCTCTCTTCTTTACCCTCAAGCTGGGCAAAGCGATGCTTTGGCGGGCGAGGAGGGCTGGCAGCGCTCCTTCGCCTCTGCTGCAGCGCTAAGCGTTTGCCCGGATCCAGGGTTGCGTGGATTGAGGGTTGGTTTTGGGTTTTTGTTTGGTTTTTTTTTTTTTTTGCTTGGCTTGCACAGGTCAGGGTTCGCATGGTTTTCCTGGGGGAAACCTCCACTAATGGCTCTTCAGGACAACACGAAGCGGAAGCGAAAGCTGGTGCGTGAGCACACGCGGCGTGCACAGACGAGGATCCTTGCCGGAGCCACGGGGGCTTTGCCCACCAGGGCTGGGCTCTGCAATTTCCATCCCCAGGGAATGCATTTGCTCACCGGGACATCACTGGGGTCTGGGTATATTTACAGAGGGTAAAATTTGGTCCTGGGTGACCATCAACTTGCAGTGTGAATGCGCCGGGGCTGTGCTATGTGGCTCAACCCGCTCAGTATTTAGGGCGGGTGGTGCCGCAGGGCCAGGTCGAAGCAGGGCCGTGACGTGGCCGGCTCCTGCCGACCCCTTCCCGTGTGCAGGGTCTGGCCCGTGGCCGTGCCAGCCCTGTGCTGCCCGATGATGGGATGGGCGAGGCAGAAGCTACGCTTACACCTCAGAGACCTGGCTTGTGCCGATGGGACGACGGCAAATCGCTGCCTGTCCTGCTTTTAAGGCTGAGACCAAGCAAACCAGATCGGTCTCAGCAGAGCAAAAGTCAGCGTCAGGGATACATTCAGGATGAGGGTTCGTGATAAGGACCAAAATCCTGAGCAACAGATTTCACCCTGTTTTCCCAATGCTGAGCCGAAGGCAGGGGTTTCTGGCTTTGTTTTGACTTCTGCTGATTAAAACCCAATCGTTGTGCATCCTCCTGGGATGCTCCGTAGTCCCCTGGGCACCCTTGGGACCAGACACTGCCTAAAAGCGCCTTCTCTTCCCACGGCTGCCCCGGGGACAGTGTGTGGCCGTCCCTGGGTGGCCGCGGTCTGCTGCAAGCTCCTACCACACAAACTGCAAGCTGCGAGACCAGTCGAGCTGCTGCCCTGTCTCACACAGCTCATACTCACCTGGAGAAAGAAGCCCCAGCAGAAAGCGCTGACGAATACGGCTGTCTAAATCCACATGACGGGAGCGGATAGACAGACTGGCTCTGCCTGGGATCGGGAAGAAAGAGTCTATCAAGTATCTACAGCTATGTGGTATTTCCTAAAGATTCCCTTTGCTAAGGGGACTCAGAGCACCGATGCCTCTGGTGGGCTGCTGGGGGTGTCCCCAGGGTTTGAGGGGGCACTGAGCGACTTGGACTTTATTTTGGGAGAAGCTGGGCCTCCCTGCAAAGGTTGGCTCCAACTCTGACCCCCCCTCTCTGGCGTTAACACCGCAGCTTGGAGTTTGTCCTGTTAAAACGCAAAATGCGGAGGAGGTGTGCTGAAAAATTAGATGTTGCTATTGCACAGAATTTGCTTAAAAGAGCATGGTTTGAGTAGAAAACTGAAGCCTGGTCAGAGCCTCTCTCTGTGTAGTCACAGTCGTGGGCTGCACTGGGAGGATGCCCAAGCACGGGAACCTCCTGGTGTCCAGAGAGAAATCTTGCTCTGCCCTTGTACGTGCTTCAGAAATGCTCTGATATCCCCAGTGCATCATTTCAAGGACGCCCGTGATTTTTAAACAAGCCAAAAGCTCGGTCCTACATTTTGTTGGAAAGTTGTTTCACACTGGGGTCTGTACCAGACCTGGAGCTGGAAATTATTTTTGAGATAGTAAAATAACTATGCAGGAAGTTCCTTGTTGTTCCAGCAAGGGAAACCCCCCCACACACACCCTGTTTTCATACAGAGATTGCTCAAAAATACCTTGGTTTGACCTGCAAACCCGCCAAAAGATGATCCCAGCCTAAAACTGCGTGGAAATCGAGATGCCTGAGGAGAGCACGATGGGCTGCTTAAACCCATGCTCGTGCTCGTGCTCCTCTGCCCAGGCTGCACAGAGCTGTGTCTAAGACCAGCACCAGCTATTTCCAGCTCTAATTAGCAAAACCTAAAAAGCCCATAATTAAGTGCAGTGCCCTGTGAAGGACTGAGCTCCCGGATGCCCGGGATTTATCAGGGCTAAAGACAATTTCTGCCCTGAAGAGGAATACCGACAGCGCTGCACCAGTCAGGGTGCTGCGGAGGAAGGAGGTTTGTGTTCCTGCTGCTCAGGGAGCTGCTGTGTCTCAGCTTGACCAAAATCTGCAGGAAAGGCAGCGAGGCGGCAGGGCTCTGTTTATACCCTGCCAGGCAGAAGCCCTCTCCCACCCCTTAGATGTCGGCGGGTATAAACACACCAACAAACAGCCAAGTGCTACCGCACATCGGGAAACCGAAACAACCTTTGAAGTTGAAGGCGGCTGCCCCAGGGCCGAGAAAACACTCGGAGCTAATCCAGAAGCGACACGCGTTACTGCAGAGCCGGAGATATTGGGATAGAAAAGGAGCCGGGCACTCGCGGCTTCAACCAAAGTGATTCTGACGTGAAAATTAATGCACCCTGACGGGTCGGAAGGCACCCTATCACCCGGTGATGGGAGGGTGGCTGGAAAAAGGACACGGGATGGCTGTGGAGGGGCTGCCGTGGCACTGCTGCTGCTCGGCCTGGCGAGCGATGTGGATCGTGGGCCCCCGGCTGGTGTTTGCTGCCAGGCTGCCATGAGCAAAACTCACTCGACTGGACTCTCGGAGGCTTTTATCCGACTGTCATCCCAGCTAATTACAGAGAGAGTGATTGCAGCTCCTCCTCCCGAAGTGCTCGGTGAGAACAAAGCCCTGTTTCTGCCCAGCTCCTGCCTGACGGCTCGCGGAGGAAAAGCTGCTTCCCGCGCGTGACCATCCCGGCTTGGCAGCACGAACATCCCCGGCACAAACATCCCTGGCACGAGCATCCCCAGCACACAGCCCCTGGTGCCTCCCGCACGGGGTCAATGCTGCTGCTTCTGCACCCACCCTCACCGACGTGCTGAGCCTCGGCTGAGGATTGGGCACTTCAGGAGTGGTTTTGGGGCTCTTTCCGTAAATTCTGGGCAGGCAAAAGGTTGAGCAAAGGCTCAATTACAGACACACGCGCTTCGAGGAGCTCTCCGCTCCGTCGGGCCGTTTGTTGCTTTACCATATCTGCCCTATTAGTCACTAATGAACGTGTCTGACGAGGTTGCTTGAGGATGCCAAGCCCCGCAGACGCTGGAGCAGCTCTCAGCAACCCAAACTCCCTCCGCCACCAACCACCAACAAACCCTCTGTGCAAACCAGGTTTCTTTCCCTCCGCGCACCCAGGGCTGCCCTCAACAGCATCCCACCCCAAGAGCGGACCCTGCGTTTGGCAAACAGGCTCCTTTCTCCTTTCTCACCCCCAACTACTTCTTTCATGTTATAGCACAGTCACCCCAGTACTTGTTTTTCCTGAGGATGAATCACATCATATGAGGAGTTAAATCATCGCCCGAGAGTAGCAGATTTAGCACAGAAGGCAAAATGTAATCTCTTTGAAGCCAAACTCTGTATCAAAGGCCTCAGCCTCTGTTTCCTTGTGGTTAAATATCTGGAACATGAAATTCATAAACAAAACAGAAAGCTAAAATTCACTTTGTGTTTTAATATGCTTCGCCTCTCCCATTCTGCAGCATGTTATTGTACCTGGAGGTCTCTGCTGGGCTTTGCTGGGGTTTTATCAGCCGGCACCAGAGGGGATCTGGCCACGTGCCCCTGTCATCGCCCTCCCCACACTCTCCCCCTCTCCTGGCCACCCCAACCTGCCGTCGGCAGCCACCAGCGTCCCCGTGAGCCTCTGCAAGGTCCCTGCATCACCGACTGGGATTAAAAATTAACCTGAGGAGTGACAATGCCCACACGGCACCGCCAGCCAGACCTGCTCCCTCAGTGTGCTCACCATCACGGTGACAAAAGCCAGTGGCAATGACTACGGAGCACATACCCGTGTATGTTTAACTCGTGTCCCTGGGGCAGGTTTCGCAACAGGCTCTGATTTGCAGGATGCTTCCCAGGGCTGGCCCGTGCAGGGGGAACTTTTTGAGAGTGCTCCAGCTCACAGTCCCTCCTTCCCCATCCTCTCTGGGGCAACGGGTGCCACTGAGCTGGCTGTGCTGTGGGTACCGGGGTCGTTCACCAGGGCAGGTCTCTGCCATGATGTATTTTTCCCCTGTGTGTCAGACCCCCAGGAGCATCCCGGTGGATGGAGCATCCCATTAGATTGTGGCATGCTCAGGGAAAGCACCATTTGTGCTGAAAACCCCAGGGAGGGAGAAAATTACCTCCTAGTCAAAAAGAGAGGCTTTTCTTGTGATTAGAATAGGTGGGTAGGAAGCTCTCCCTGGGTTTCCTAATCCTCACCAGCAGCTAGATGTGAGGCAGGAGACGGTTTTGAATTGGGCAGGTTGTAACCCTGCTCCAGGGATGCCCCAGCTGGGATAAAGCCTTTAGCCTCTCCACGGATCTGCTCCCCATCTCTAAAGCAGAGCTAAATCCTCCTCCCCATCACACAGCAGGCAGGAGGGATGAAGCCGGTTCGCTCAGTAAACCATCCCCCGTACGGAGCGGGCGGCGGGCTGCGCGGGGCCCAGCCCTCCACACTCACCATCCCATCGACGGCGTGATCTGTCCGACTCCACCGGGAGGGAGCGGGTAGAAACCGGGGATGTCTGAGGTCTGGGAAGGACGATGCACTCCTGGGAGAAGGGAGAAGGAGATGAGTTGGACCCAGCACCGCGCTCCCTGCCTGACCCAGATCGCTCCCGACCTCCTGGCTCCTCCATCTACAGGCACTTGTGGGCAGCAGGGGATACAGGTGAAACGGCCGTCGTGGCAGGATATTCTAATTGCCCTGATATTATAATTGCCCTTTTTGTGGATCTCTCTGTGGGGATGCAGTGGGTTGTCCAGGTTGCTGCAGAATCACAAACACTCATGTAACGGGCTGGGGAAGGCAGCTTGCTCCTGCACCAGCATCGTCCCAGCTCTGTGTCACCCTGAGGCCAAGCAGCAACTTGCTTTGGTAAGGATTTGCTGGACTCTGGACGTCCCTTTGCCCTTCCCAGGGAGCCTGTTCAGGTGCACAACTGATAGCCAAAGCTGCTCCTACACCCCCTTCCCAGCAGCCATCCCCGGGACCCCCCACGAGCGGCCAGCAGGGATGCTCCAGCAGGCATCACTTCTATCTCCATTGCAAGCAATTTGAGTCCCCGTTCAAAGCAACCGTTCCGCGGGCTCTGCGGGTGCCAAGGAACAGCAGAGGTGGGTATGGTGCCAGCTGGGAATTCACCCTTCGCACGGGGAATCCCTGTGTGATCTTCAAAGCCACTGGCACGGGCAGCATGGCCAGAGGAGACAGCCGCAGCATCTAGCCGTTTCTATCTGGACTTAAAACCAGCCCGTGGAGCCCCGGGCTGCGGGTGGGACTCAGACAACTGTGGAGCTGCTGGCAAAAGCAGCCTCCAGCTGACCCCCCAGACTGGAAAACTGGAGGGGAGCTGGGGCTGAGCTCTGCCGCAGCATCATGTAACACTGACTGCTAACGAGCCTCAAAGAACCTTGTGCAGAGACTGTCCAGCAGCTGTCCTGGGCAATAAATCGGTGATAAATTGCAAACAGTTTCCAAATTCAGAAGTCTGGATTATTCTCCTAGGTGTATTCATGATAAACTATTAGTTAGGAATGACTCCAGCAGATTACAAGCACCTCATTAGGAGTTAGCTAAAATAAATCTGTAACTGAACTGAAAGGAATATATAACTGAGTATGAGATTTACCTACAAGTGGGATGCAGCAGCCCACTGCAGGTCAATCAAAACCAGCATCCGCGTTAGGTGGCTGCCAGGATTTCCTGAGATTTGGACCTCCAACAATACAAGTTGCGCAAGCCAGAGCACAAGTTATTCTCGCTGGCCCAGTGGTTGGGGCACCAGCCACTGACTCAGAAGATCCTGCTTGTATTTCCTTGTCTGCGTGTCCTTGGGCTACTGCGAAATACTTTAAAGGGATGCTGTGAGAATGAGTACGATGGTGACTCTCAAGCGTTTACGCTAGGTGATAATGGGAGATATTTCAGTGATGCAAACAGAGATGGGATGCATCCACAATGAACGGGGAAGGAAACCCCACCCCAGCAGCACAGGGATGGGGCGTGCAAAGCAACACAGAGGCAGGTCCCAGCTGAGGGTGATGGTCTGAACCTCTCCACAGACAGGACCTGGGGTGGGGGGTGTGTGTCTCCCTGCCTCCGATGTAAATATACAGGCTGAATGGGAAAGGGGAGACTGGAAAGTGCCTACACTGAGTGTGCCCTAGGCGGGTGTGCAGCCAGCTCCCCAGAATTAGTGACCCACGGCAGAGATTAAATCTTAGGGACTACTCCAGTGGCAGTGGTACCCTCTGTGGAGGGCTGTAACCAGCTCATCCCTTGGGTGAGCTGCTCCCGTATTGCTTAAGGCTTTCCAGGCTAACTTGAGTTGCTGGAGGCAGCTCACAGCGAGGGGCTTTTGAGCTCTGCCAGGCCTCTGCAAAGGCAGTGTGAAGGAAGGTGTGTCAGGTCGCCTTCCCAGGAGACAAAAATCTGCATGCTTCCTCCTGAGATTCGGAAGTCTGCCATTAGCTGAGCTTTTAATAGGTTTATTTTGTTAACTCTTCATATTCTTCTGCTGACTTTATTATGCTCTGGTGGTTGACAAGCAATGTGCTGGCTGGAAGAAAACCAGGATGTCCCTGGGTATCTCTTACACCAGACCTAAATCCTGACCATCAGCATCCCCGGCGAGTCCAGAACGTGGCCTCCGGGTTCAGCTCAGGGATAATTCAGCACGTCCTCCACCCAAGAGCATCCTCGACACCCCATCACTTTAGCAGTGACGTTAACTTGGAGAAGACGATGTCCCTGGGACAGTTTGGACAACTCTTGGCTGGAGGTCTTTGCCCAAATCACAACAGTTGGTTTCATGCCTCTGTTTTCACACTGATTTCTGGACGAACCCCAAATCCCTTCCTGCATGTAGTTTGACACAGAACTGTGAATTTGCTTGATTTCACATGAAATCAAGATCAGGTTTGTGCAAAAACCTGGGTAATCTGAACAGATACTGACAGGTTCTGTTGCACTAATGTAAGGTTGAGACAAGTCTGATACTGAGACAAGTCTGATGTTACACTCAGCTTGCCAGTAACCCACGAAGAATGATGGGCTGGGGTGAATTCCTGTGCACATACCTATATTTTACAGTTCAGGGTTTAACCTCTCCCTACTGTACTTTCCTCCACAGCCTCACGAGTTAATTGACGTGTCCTGGACTCACCCAGGAACCCAAAGAGCCAAACGGTGTGACAACCACATAACTTGTGGCTGCGGACACACACATATAACAATCCAGTTAGCTATCAGACACCCATCCTATTTAGTCAAAATATTTCCTGTTTTATTTTCTCAAAATGACAACCTGACAACAGTTTGGGTATGAGTCAAAGGAAAGATTACTTTCCATTTTCTGGTTGACTCTTATGCATCACCTCGCAGGCTCTGGTCTGGTCTCAAGCGACAGGACAGCTTGCACAGAGAATTGAGCACACTTGATCAGCAGGGTTGGCACTTTTGATATCAAACGTGTCTTGACCAGGATTACAAAGCACTGTCAACAAGCTAAATCAACTTTTACTGCTAAGCAACGCCCCAGTTGACCAAAGCTCTTCACTTTTCCCATTGATTTGGGACCAGGAAGGTGACAGCCTTGATCTCAGTGGTCTCCAGCTCTGTCCCCCTCCCATCACGCAAATCCCCAGCGGTGCCATTACCTTGTTTCTGGTTGATGTCAGCGGGCAAGTGGGGCGAGTGGGAGCCGTGGCTGAAATGGTCGTTGCTGTAAGGGATGAGCGGGGTGAGCGGGTGGACTCCGTGGGACGGCTGCACAACGGGAACTTTGTTGGACTGCAAAACACAAGGAGGGAGAGGGGTCAGAAGTTGTCAAGCTCCATGAGCAAGGAGGACTGATGCCCTTTGCAGTTCTGTCATTGCAGGCAAGGCTGGGAATTACTAAAAGTCCCCAGTGACTCTCAAGGACAAGGCAGAAAATGCCCTTGCCTACTTAAATAAACACTACAGCATCCTGCAAGAAAATAAACCAAGCAGTGACAATAGCTGAAGACGACTGCATGGGTAGGTGGAAAACAGCTCAAATCAGGATGAAATTCTCAAAATTCAGAACCTTTTTTCATTCATTTCCAGCAATTTTTTATTCCAGGATGAATGCTACGAGCATGTTACCCAGTGTATCGCTCTTGTTTTCTGCCAGTACAGGGTCTAAATCTGGACTTTCACATCCTGCACATTCACTCTGAAAGTCACGCTTGGGCTTTCCTAACTGGGGCTCTCGGGCAGGGAGAGCCACGCTGAGGGCAACGCCTTTCAAAACATGGCATGGCCCACCAGCGAGCCCTCGGGCTGAAATCCCCCTCAGTCCCAGCCCCAGCGCCGGGAGAAGGACTGCAGGGAGCTGAGACAGCACTGGGGATGGAATAAACTCAGGAAAATTTCAAAAATAAAGAAAAATCCAATCTCCTCTTGCAGCTACTCCTGGTTATACACGGTGAGGCCATCGGAGCCCGACATCTCTGTAAAAGGCACTTTTTTGTGAGCACAGCGGAGAGTACTTCTGCATGTTGGAGCAGAGAGAGGGGAACCTGTTCAAAAGAGCTGTAAGGAAAACACACACTCACACACACACTCACACGCCGCCGTCTGCTGCCAGCCTCCTCGCCTCGAGCGTCTCGGGCTGCTCCCTACATGCCTGGTTTCGCCCATGGTTGCCTCTAAACCCAAACTGACTTCGCCTTGGTGGTGGAATGTTAGGATTTGTCCCAGATAAAACCAGAAAGAGAAACAGGACTGACAGCACCCCAAAATGGGGAGAACGGACCAGGTAAGACAGCTCTCCAGGGGCGAGGAGCTGGGTATGGCTGACCAGACCTCTTGTGTCCCACCAGGACATCGACAGACGATTTGTTGTGTGACTTTTGACAAGTCATTTACAATCTCTGGACTTGATTCACTGGTGACTTTCACTATGGTAATGATTTTGCTGGGGCAGAGTGAGCACGAAACGCCAGCTGGCTTTGGCGGAGGTGGCGCAGCCGGAGCCGATGGCTCTGGAGGATCTGTCCTGGACCCCTCCCTGCTGCGCCGAGCTGCTTGCAAAGCAGCCTGAGATCCCCGGGCAAGTCCTGTGTTTTGCATTGCTGCTCCGAGGAGGAAACCCATGGAGCGGAAAGGAAAACAGACCGATGGAGACGCCGCTTTACATCTGTCTTTCCCACAAAGGTTTGCTTATGCAAATAAAATCCAAGAGGCATGAAGGTTTGCATTTTAGAATGAATGAAAACCCTAAATCCTGATGCTTACCAGGGTAGATTTACTGCATACAGCAGGATATTGGGAATGTAACCCCCCTTCAAACTGTACCCAACTGGTGTGGTACAGGCATTCCTGTCCTGCAGCAGGGCCAGGGGCTATGTGGTTTTCCCATCGAGAGCAGCGGTGGGCTGGCTCCTGCTTAGTTAAACACATGTTTGGAGCTCTGAGCTTTTACTATTCTTGCCCATGAAATGAGATGAGGAATAGCTTTTCAGTGATACTTCTAAAATTAGCTATGGTTTAGCTTATTTAAGAGCCAGAAAGCCTAAATTAAGGATATGCAGTTCTACATGTACATTTTAACATGACACTGGAGCAGGATGAGCTCGATGCTGAGCTGTTTTGAAAGCCTCAACTTAAGCATTTCTGCTGTTCGAAGTGGGGCAGGTCTTCCCTTCCCATTTGCACCGTGCCTGATCCAAAGCACAGCACCACCACCAGCCAGCCTCGCCGCCTGACGACGGTTAACAGCTTTCCGAGCGATGACAGACGACACAGACCACTACAAAGGCAGTTGAACGGTCCTGATGCCGATCCACAGGATACCTCAACACTGAAAAGCACAGAGCACGTGCGGTTACAGCAAAGGCACAGACCATCCTTCTTCCCCATCAAAGCAGAACGTGGTGACTTGGTGGTACAATAGATCGCAGCTCAGTTACTCAGATTTTCCATCAGTTCAGATGGGAAACATGATGTTGCATCAGTAGGAAGTGCTGGCCTTCTCCATCTCCCTTCTACATTTGCACTTGCCTCACTCAGAAACTTTTCTCCAACTCTTTAAAGTGGTGGGGAAGGATGCTCGGGAAGGAGGTAAGACAGAAATTTTTGCAAGAGGTTATTCATCCCCCTCCTGCTTCCACCATTAGGAAGTTTGTTACAGGAACCCATCCCCCAAACTCAACCAACCAAGGGAAGAAGGAAGTTGCACAAAGATCTGGGAAAACAGAGAAGACTCCTTCAGCGTTGATCCCTGGTTTAAACACCACAACCACTGACAGACATGATCCACCGACGTGTCTGCAGGTCCTGGTCTTCACCAGATGCGCTGTGGCTGCCACACGCGTCTTTGCTGTGAGATCGTGCCTTGTTTACAGAAATCTGTATGCCAGAGAAATGGTGTAAATTCCTCCTTTTTAGAAAGTCTAGATTTAGTTCCTGCAGATCAGCTGCAGCACGTGAACCCTGAAGAGGCTTTTCAAAGACAGAGCTTACCAGGTGACAGTGTCTGACACTGTAAAATTAACCTGATGTCAATGCTTTCTGCTGAGTGGACTGATTTAACACGGGGGCAGTTGGTTTGGTGTCCCCTCAGCAGGTCCCCCGGGAGGAGGCAGGGTGGTGCTGGTCGGGACATCATGGGGAAGTGAAGCACCTTACTGTGTCTCCTCCCCAAAGCTGCTGTTTCAGTAGAGCTCAGAGCAGCGACGATGACGACGGAGCCACGGGCTGCCCACCAACGCAAAATAACCCAGCCGGTGCCCAGCCTCACAGCCCCAACCCCAAGTCACCCCAAGTCACCTCCTGTCCTCCAGCAGCCGCGGGGGGACACGAAAGGGCTCTGAGAACAGTTTTGTCTCACCTCTCCCAGCGCAGCCCTTTGAGGGCAGGTCGGGGAATGAGCTGTGCAGCCACGACCTCGCTACAGAAATGAAGAGGCGCATTTACAGCAACACCAGAACGGTATTTCCAGAGGGGATGGAGCAGCAGAATGGGTTTTGCAAGCCTCGAGGGCTATTTTCTCTCTCAAATTTGCTAAATTGCAACTCTCCTAAGTGCCCACCTCCCCGGTGAGTGATGCCCACTCGGGTCCCTGCATGTTTTGTGCCGGCAGCCGGTGCCGCTCGGCGCTAGGGCAGGCACCGAGGCCGCAGTGCATCACCACAGCCACATCAACCAGCCCCCACCAACCTCGCTGAAAATAATTTAAAAAAACAAAACAGCTGTGAGGGAAGAAGCTCCCATTTTGAAGCCAAGAAGTGGCTTTAATAACTAGAGGTAACTGGATGAGCAAAAAGAAAACGCAGTCTCATTAATTATTAAGAAAGATTAATTGTTGGCAAGGCAAAATTAGGAGACCTCACCGCTCACGCACGGGTGTCTGACAGCGACAGAAGCTCGAGGCTAGCTAGAAAACTCTCTTTTTGCTGAGCACACACAAACCCAGCAGGTCTTTCCCGTGAGGATTGCCCTCACGATCCCAGCTGCAATGTCATTTGGCTCTGAGGAGCCTGACCGGGCGCAGCATCCTTCACCTTTCCTCCCAGCCCACATCACATGTGCCCAGCAAGGGCTGCAGCGGCCATGGGCAGCCACTGGGTTGGACAAGCTGGTTGATTAGAACTATAAATGAGGGGTTTTTGTTAATACAAAATGTGGGGTTTTCATTAGAAAATGGTGAAAGATTATAATCAAACATTTTCTGGAAAGCACCTCGTGTTAGCAAGTATTTTGACTCATTTTTTTAAGACTGATCTATTTAGTTGTAGCGTGCTAAGAATGAGTAGTTTTACTTTGCTGGCTTGACAGAGGATTTCTTTTAAACTTTAAAGCTAATCTTAGCAAAATGTAGCACAGAAGGTCAAAAGTCACTGAGTGAAATGATCAAACAAAAAAAATTTCCATGGCTGGCAAAACTCTAAGGGTTTTTAGCTCTGTGAAAATATTAGAAAACATGGTAGAATTTTTTCTGCTTGGATCAGTTTAGGAAAAGAAACAAATAAAAAAAAAAAGTGAATGTTTTGTAACCTGTGAAAACTATTCCTTGGTACAACTGAAAGCAGCTGTTAAAATCACCAAGCTGCCTGTGTGGCTGCTGGGGATCCCGGCATCCCACCAGTGCTGGGCTCCACCGCTGCTTCTATGGATGGGAATTTAAAAAAATTAATTTTCTGGTAGGAGACAATTCCTAAGTAAAATAAAGCAGCTTATTTCTACTGCCTCTTCCAACACTTGGTGCCCAGTTTAATGAAAAACGTTTTGTGAAATTTCGTGATGGCTGCGCCCAGCACCCAGGATCGGTCCTCGCAGGGGGTGTTCGTACTCGACCTGCACCACGGCAAGTTAATACATTAAAGGAGAAGAGTAAACCTGCCTGCCACAATTCAGATTGCACCAACCAAATACAGGAGCTCATCTTACAAGGCTGATCTTAATCTGCCCTGTTGCACACAGGCACAAATCATCCCTCCTAGGAATAACCCCTTCTTGGGTTTGATGAGTGTATTTCAAGAGTTTTTACGTTTTCCCCCAGATTTGGACCAAAACCAATCGAAGTGAAAAGCTGGCTTTTTCATGGTTTGTTTTTAAGGCAAAGTCACATAGATGATGCTGTTTTGTAGGGAATAAACTTATTTTATGGATTTCCCATATGTTTGAAATAATAAAATGAATTTAAGAATTTGCTAGCACTTTATAAAAGTCAACCCCAAGATGTACCACGCCGTTAGCCCATGCTGAAGGCGCACTATCACCCTCCTGCAAAACCAGGGTATTGTACAGCGTCACCTGGCTCCTCACTCTGAGAGAAGAAAACTCCACTCAAATTTCTTCCACAGCATTTCTGGGCATCTTAATCCTGCTATGTCGCTTCTGTATGGTTTCTTTTTACAAGATGTTTTAACAGCTACTCTGAAACGAGAGCCTGTGTGCTTGTGGATGAGCCAGCTGGGGCTTCGGCGTTCAGGCTCCAGCTGAGAGCAGCTTCTGCAGAGTCAGCGTCGGAGAGGTGGGGGGCTCCCAGCTGAAGGGGACCCCAAAACACACAGGGGATTTCAGAGGTATAGGGGACCCCACAGGCATAGGGGAGTTTACACACATAAGGGACCTGAAACCTGTGGGAAGTTGCAGGAATTGGGGGTCCCATAAACACAGGGGACCCCATGCATATACGGGGTGCCCTCCACAAAGGGGATTCCAGGCATAATGGGGACCCCACAGGCCAAGGAACAGGGACAGAGTGTCAGGACTCTGCACAGCACCAGTGTGGCTGGGGCCCAGCACCTCTGGGGGACATGACTCCAAGGGGTGCTGCGCTCCCTGTGAGGGATAACGGGGTGCCGCCTGCCCTGCACAAACCTCAGCTCCCCGCCACCAAACACACCCTTGCTTGATGCAAAAGCACCAGCCAACACCCTGGACAGTCAAAATTTCCCGTGGTCAGCCCCAAAACAATCCAAGCAGGGATGAGCCTGCTGGAAAGCCCTGCACTGGGGGAGCCACCTCCATGCCCCTCCATGGACGCAGAGGAGTTTGCAGGGTGAGGAAGGCTCTGTAACCCCTCTGTGGTGCCTGGAGCCAGATGCCACCATCACCCGGGGCTGTGTCAGCCCTGGCGGCAGCCTCCGGGATGAGGGGAGGCTGGGAGCACCCTGGGCACAGGGTGCAGGATCCATCCCCAGCGGCACGAAGCACCCTGATGCAGAGCCGACAGCTGGGGAGAGTGCTGTGGTTTCCAGCCTCGCCGGGGCGCCGAGCCGCGGTGAGGCGAGATTAGTCAGTCACTTTCAAATTTTCCCACATCGCCGGCCCCAGAAATAGTGAAATGAAAAAGCCATCGGCCAGCCTGGTGGTGGCTACTGAGGGGTGAGAGGCCTGGCCGAGGGATGGCAGCTCGGGCTGGCGGTTGTGCCATGCCAAGGCACAGCGGGGTTTCGGCAGCCCGAGAGCGCCGTGCCGCCGGCTGCGCTGTGTGTCCGGCTGCTGGGAGCAGTCCCCGGGGCCAGTCCCGGCTCAGAGCAGGCAGATGGATGGGGCGAGCTCCAAGCACCTCTCCGAGCTCCTCTGCCCCGCTCAGGTGCCCCCGGGGGGAAAGCCCTGGGTGCAGCACACGTGCTGTGGACTGCAGCCCGGCCCCAAGTTGCCCCAAATGTGTTTGCTTCGACGTCACTTCTCAGAGAAGGCGAGATGAGTCGACGCACTGGCTATGAAAAACAAAACCTACCAAGTTTTGCTGTTGCTGATTCAGTGAGGAATTAATTCCTTTTCACTGCAAAATTAGTCATCGTGCCGCAGAAAGAAAGGTATAAGGTCAGGCTGCACCGAGCATGCACCGCTGCTGGGGAAGGTACCCGTTACCAGGGGGACTGTGCCTTTTGCTCTTTTATCCAACAATCAATCCAAATTAGCAAATTATTGGGGACATATTAGTAGGGACATTATTTGGTACATCCCACAGCGTCAGATCTGCTCCTGGGAGGGCTCAGAGGGCAACGCTGTCATTTGGGGTGCTCAGGGACCCAGAGGCCATGACTCAAACCCAGCTCTGCAGTTTCAGGGTACCTCCGAGTGCTGATAAAATCTCCCAGCTCGGGGCCCCAGACCGTATCAGCAGACACCTTCACCCCTCGTTTCCCTGTGATGTTGCACCAGGAGATGCTATCTGTGATAAACGATCACCCCAAATACCCACTGCAGGCCGTTTTCGGCGCTGACTGCAAGCGCCGGGGCCGGAGCCCTCGGCAGCCCGCGGGTGAAGGCAGCGTCGACTCATTTCTCGTCTCAGCACGCTATTTTCTCTTTTCTCACTTTTGCTGCAGTCACAATCGCCCCAGCCCGCTGCCACAGCAGAAAGGAAACAGGGAAAGTTAAAGCCACCCACACTCAGGCACTGCTCTCGCCCAGCCGTGCACCCCTCCAGCAAAGCCAGATTTCAGCAGCAGCAGCATCGCCCTGGCCCCTGACTGGGCTGGGTCACCCAGCGTGGCTGCACTGAGGGCTGGAGCTGGCCCTTACCCTCAGCATCACCAAGGATTCCTCCAGGGACCAGAAGACCATGTCTCCCATGACCAGAAAAGCACCACTGCCCCGTGCACCCCATCTCTGGCTGGCCCAGACGTGCTTACGAGCAGCAGTCAGACAAAGGGGAAAGTAATAATACGAAGCTATTAATTCTTGCATTAATTCTGCATCTGAATTGCAGCAAGGAGCTGATCAGTTTAAGATATACGTTGCACATACAGGCAAATCTTGTCCCTGCTCAGGTTTATATCCAAATATTGCCCTCGCTCAGGTTTTTATCCCTGCACTCTCTGTTTTGTGGTTGATGGAGCGTTATTCCCTCAACTCTTCCCTTTCCCTCTGATTTCTTTCAGCTTTAAAATCCAGCTCTGCTTTGAAAATGCTAACGAGGCACCTGAGCAGCCCTGCTCTTTTTCACACAGTGAAGGGGATGTGCTCACCTTAGCGGCAACACTCAGCTCCTGTGATGCCAACTCTCCCCTGCGACTCAGGTGTGCATCACAGTGGTGTTAGGGGACTCTGGCTTGGGTACCAGGGGACAAGTTACCCGACATTTAACACCTTCTGTGCCCCAGCACTCGGGAGAGGTGGCCAAGCTCCAAAAACGATGGGGACAAATAGAGGGAAAAAACTTCAAAACCTTTTAAAAGTTCTCAGTGACCTCCTGTGCTGCTGTTGGTTTCTGTTTTTAAGCAATGATGGTTATTATTTTTAAGTTAAACTCTGCAGGGGAAATAGCCGAGCTTTTCACCGTTTACGGGCACAGGAAGAACCGTTTCACTTCTCAAGTATTTATCTTCTAAGAGAAAGATGTAGGTGGTTCTTTGTGAAAAAAAAAAAAAAAAAGAAAAAAGGCATGGAAAAATAAAGATCAAAAGTCCCTCCCAGAGGCTGATCTCTTACAGTGACAGGGGGCAAGAGTGGAGGCAAGTACACCCCATACCAGAGAGGAGAAAGCCCCCCTGAAAAATAAACCCCACGTTCACAGTCCCATTCAGCAGAAGAGCCACCTCACTCCAGAAGCCTCCTCACCCCTGCAGAAAGTCCCCTTGCTCGGGAAATGCTGCTGCCGTGATGCTGAAAGCAGCTTCGCGGATGCTCAGGAGAGGACAGAAGCACCCCTGGGTCCCGCAAAGGGTGACGGCAACATTTGGCTTCACGGAGACAAATGCCGGGGCAGTATAACCCAGGGGCTGCACCACAACACCAAATCCCAGCTATTTTCTCCCAAATGCCAGGGCAATATCACGGCGGGACTGCATCACCCCCCGCCTCCAGCTGTTTCCCCTGTTCTGCACCATCCATCCCTGCTTGGGTGTCTCTCTCGTGTTCTGGGCTACGGAGAAAAAAAAAATAAATTAAAAATCTCTGTCCCCTTCGTGCTATGTGGTTCCGCGAATTTGAAACAAAAGCTGCAAACCCTGGAGTTACCGGTAACATTTGAGGCTTCAAAGGAGAACTCACTTACTTGACCCACGGAGGTTGATAATATCTGACCTCCTTTATTTCGCTCTGCTTCTCAAACATGAGCGGTTGGTCTGATACCCAGAATTAATCAGGAAAGTGTCCAAGAGGGTAAGGGAGGAAAGCAAAATAGAAGTATGACCCAGAGCCAAGGTTGGCCCTTCGGTTTGCACTGTGAGAGCTCCCTCCCGGTCTCAGACACCGGCAGCTTGGGGGATTTTCACCCATTTTGAGAAACCTTTTGCAAAGCCCAGCCTTAGGTGGGTCCTGGAGCTGAACCGAGGTGTCTTTGGGTTCTGGTTGTCGCATCCCTCCCCACTGAGGATGCGCTGCAGCAGCAGATGGAAAATCCTGTGAGATTTCTGGGTGCATCTGCCAGCATATCAGCCCAGCGGGAACCCTCCAGGTGTCAGTGCCGCACAGTTTTCTGGAGGCAAATGTTTGCTTACACACCCCCCGGGCGGCCGGAGAGGGCTCCCGGCTGCTCCGCTGGGTTTTTTCTTTCCATTTAAAACAAAAACAAAACCAGCCCGTGTACTTGAAAGAGTGCAGGGGAGTTAACAAAACACAAAAAAACTCTGATGTGATTTAAGGCGTTTCAATTCTCCGAACATCAGAGGGGCTGAAACCTGCCCCTTAGCCCCGCAGTGGCGCCGGGGGCAAACGGCCACCGCGGGTGACACTGTCCTGCTGCTGTCACACTGTCACCCCGGGACCTGGACAGGGGACCCGTCCCAGGACGTCTGTCCCTGTCTCTAGGCTTGGGATGGAACAGCTGCCAGACCCTCCTGGCAGACACTATACTTCCTGTTTTGTTTTATTTCTATTCTATTCTATTCTATTCTATTCTATTCTATTCTATTCTATTCTATTCTATTCTATTCTATTCTATTCTATTCTATTCTATTCTATTCTATTCTATTCTATTCTATTCTATTCTATTCCATTCCATTCCATTCCATTCCATTCCATTCCATTCCATTCCATTCCTATTCTATTCCATTCCATTCCATTCCTATCCTATCGTATCCTATCCCATTCTTTTAAATCTGTTAGTCTCAAAGCTCAGCTTCAGGGGCTGTGAGAATGTCATTGGTTGGAAAAAAAAAACCCAAATCAAAAGTGTCTCACCCTGTCTGACAGTAAATCCCCGACTCAGTGACTGTGCTGTGAGAAAAGACTAGTAATAACAACAATAATAACAATAATAACGATACCGTAATGCTGCTGACTTGTTCGGAGAGAGCTTTCTCCTCTAGCATGCGGCCGCCAAGGCCACGCACTCGGGCAGCATCAGGCGACACCAAGAGAAGATCCTTCCACGTGTCGGAGGCGGCCGTGCCCAAGCACATGCCACCGGCTAATTAATAGATAAAACGAAGCAACCAGGGATGATAATTTGTAATAGTTATCGTCGTTCTTGGGTAGGCATTTCCCCGCTATGGTGAAACCCTTTGATATTTATACGGATGTCAAGCGCATTTCCACCACGGATGGCCACGAGTGAGTGAACTGCGGCGGCTCCCAGTCTCCCCCGGAGTCTCTCCCGGCCTTCCCACAGCATCGCTGCTGGGATGGCGCAGGGATGGCCGGCTGCGGCTCGGCGTGTCGCTCCCACCCTAGCATTAATTTTGTCAACCAGCTGTGAAGCCCAAGGGGCGAGGGGCACCCCTCCTCACTGGGATCCCCCAAACCCACTGGGAACCCCCCGGCAGGAGAGGGGAGAGCTGCCCGTTGCCCAGCCCGGAGCTGCCCATGCATTATCCTAATCTGAGCTCACACTTATTTCCCAGTTTCCATGATAAACAGCTCTCGGGAAGACAGGGAGGGAAGATAATCCCCTCCGGAGCCGAAGGGATGCTTTACTGACACCCGGCAGCTGTAAGGCGATAGCAGCTTTCCTTGTTGCTCACTTTCAAGGGTGACATGTTTACAAAGAATGCTACAGCCGCTAATCCTGGATGATACCCTGTGTCTGCCTGGGAGAAATCCTAATTTTCTTGATAGGAGGAATTAGTTCCTTTAATGCTTAATACTCCTTTTTTCCTCTGAAAGCAAGCAAGTGTTATTGTGCAGAGCGGAATAAACATTTTAATTAAAATGTGGAATTTATCTTCCAGTCAAATTCGTACGAGCCCCCGACAATACGTCAAACTCCGCTTTCCCATTTTGAATCTTTCTCTGATCTCTTAATGCGAATGGCTGAATTAAAACCTGGGCTCGCTGGATTTGCATATAATTAGAGAGCAAGGGAAATTAATAGGGAATTGAATGGTTTTCTCCTCTGCCCATCCGATGTTTTTACCAGATTAAAAAGAGTTGATTTTTTTTAATGACTGTAAAAATGTATTAAATATTATTGAACCTTTTTTTGTTGGGGGGTGGGGGGGAAGCAGACAGACTAAAGAAACAAACTTATACATATGATAATGAACGCCTCCTATCGTGGGAAGCAAATATCATTGTAATTAGGATTAGAAAGGAATCCTAATTAATCTTGTCCTGCCACTTGACTTCTAGAAGTTCCTTAAATGTTACCTCCAATGAGATGTAAAACAAGGAGCAGTTGAAAGGCTCGCCAGCTAATCCCTGCACACAGCAGTGGGGAGCTGCCGCGGCCGTGGCCATCAGCAGCACGGGGCAAAGGCTCCCCGAGCCTCCTGGCCGAGAGCCACCAGATTTAGGACTGAGTGGTCTGATCCCAGCACGTGAGCTGGGTTCAGACTGAAGGGGAACACGCAGCTCTGCTGCTTACATTTCCTAATTCCCCACGACCAACTAGGGGTGACGAGACAGCAAGCCAAGAGAGATGGGATGAACCAAGTACCACAGCAACGCCTGACTCCATACAGGGATCTTTTTAGATCTTCTACCATGGTTTGGGTTTTTTTTTTCAGTATGTCTGCTTAGCAATACTTATTGAGCTCGTTTTCAGGATGGAACTCAAGGTACAGGATGGGAATAAGCGAGGAACCTCCAGCACTGTGCCATCCCCACCCCATGCCTCGATTTCATCTTCTCTACACTCATGATGATAACGATTACCTACCATGCTGGTATTAAGTCATACATATTTTAACTTGGCTCTTGTCATGTGTCATCAAATCCTGTTTTTCAGGTATTGAGATTCATAGATTTAATTGCATAAGATTTTACTACGGGAGTGGATGGTCATGAGATTATTCTCATCTTTGGGTCTCAGTATGGAAAGCAGTCTTGAGAGAGCTGGTTTCCAAACTTCAGACTCTGGCTGAAAGTCTAATTTTCTAAATGCAGCTAAATACAGTTCAAGAAGGTGCCTTGGATAGTAATGAAACGCAGCAAACTTTATGCTTTATGCTACGTAATAAAAAAATAAATGAATCCTGCTACAGCTAGGTTGGCTTCTCAGCATATTTTTTCCAAGAGCTCCAGTAAGTTTTTGGCTACAGCTTTATGGATGCGACTGCGAATAACAGCCCGGGAATAACATGGTTAGTACAGACACAAGAAATTTTCACTTCGAAACCAGAGACCACACAAAATGTGCCCAGTCTGGGATTTCATTTTAACCCAGGCTGATCAAAAGTTCACAAGGCAGGACTGATCAAAGGCTTCACGTTGAAAAAATGAGAAAGTCACAATTTCATATGGTTTTGATGAGAAAAATAATTGATGAAACTTTGCTCTTTCAACTTGGTTTTGCTTTGAGTTTGGGGTTCATCTGAATACAAGAAGCACCGGGCATAAACCTGCAAGGCCTGAAATCTCAGCACAGTTTTATTGATTTAGTTCTTACTACAGGAGCTTGCCACCTGTTCCAGGACTGCATGGGGTCAGGAATTTTAAGCAACATTATTTTTTTTTGTCAGAAAAAAAAAAAGTCATGGGAACCACAAATCTTTGTAGGGTCCATCTTCACCGTAGTTCAGGTCCAGGACAGTGTTTTGGGCCACCTCCTTGATGCACTCGCCTTCCAGCCAGATACAAGCCATGCTCACCCTGGATGGTTTTTTGTTTTTTTTTTTTTTTTTATTTTCAGGCTCTGATCAGATTGCAATTGCAATCTTCTACTGGACCGTGGTGCTTTATGTGAACTACGTTGGCCCGACCCTAACCAGGGAGAGCAGCCCGAGCATGGTGGCCGGAGGCACGTGGCCATTCCCATGGCCACAGATCCGAGATATCATGATTTCATGCAGGCGGTGAAGGGGAAAAATGTTAAAATACCAACTTTTCTGCCTGAGGTCAGACTTGTTTTCCAAAACAGCTCGCCCTGCCCTGCGGTCAGCTGCGACACGGGACTTCACGAGAAAGGTTTTCCAGAAATGTTAAACAAAGCAGAACTGAGCAAACAGAAGGGTGTGTGTGCAGCCAGTCCCACGCCAGGTAGGGATCAGGGCTGCGAGGTGCAAGGAGGCAGCTGCAGCCCCGTGCAGCCCCGTACATCCCCAGTGCCCAGGGCTCTGCCTCCGCCCGCACCGTCAGACCCAGCGATGCCACCATGCACAACACCGATGCCACCAGAAGTGTCCCCAAAGCAGGTGACTCTTTTCCTTTAGGCAGCTCATTTTGGGGGTTTGCTGGGAAATGGAGGGTGGTTTCTTAGCTCCTTCTGGGGGTCACCATGGGAGAGCGTGGGGGCTTCAGCCCTCTGACACCTCCACGGCGGGGTTTGCTGAACTTGCTGATTTGGGTCCTATTCTGCGCCTACTGTTGCCATGAAATACAAACCGATTCACTACAACTGCCCCAGCGTTTACACTCATTTAGATGAAAAGAAGAAAAAGAATTCAAGAAGGAAGAACAGATGATAATCCAGGGTACTATCCGTATATCAAGTTTCCAGTATAGATTTTTTCCTAACCAGATAATTAACTAATTTAACCCACTACCAGGGATCAGCTATTTAACTGTAGGTCATTTTGTAACACAGACTTTTTTTTTTTTTTTTTTAACAGTAATTGACAGTGGTAGTTGCTGAATGATGAAACTGAGGTTACACAGAACATCAATTATACTAAAAAAATATATCTACCACACCTACACGCACACAACCTCCACATGCCTACAGTGCAATTTTTTAGCCTAGGTATTATTTAGGGCCTGAGCTGGAAGTCTGTGTGTCCCACATCTGCTTTCTGAAAGTCTGGGAATGAAAAACTTCTCTTGCTATCAGGACAATGATCCATGGGCATAAAAATCCTCGCTTCAGGACATTACTACACAATCAAATCCTATACTCATATTTCATTTTTTAAAGTAAAAATGCTCCTCATAACCAGGGTATTGTACATTTACTGAAAAATCCAATTAAAACACTATTTCCATTGGGCTAGGATTTACATTTTTCCCTGAAAAGTTTGCAATTAAAAAATAAACCCATCTATCTTATGGCCACCATCTAAGCTCCTCAGAATGCTAAAGGTAAAACCCATATAGATTATAAGGGATTATGCTTTTTCACACCCTCTCCTGGCTTGAACTGAGGTGCTACACAGAGAAAGGAATTTCTTCTTAAAGAATACTATCTTATTATTTAAGATATAATATCTTCCCTTTAATTTTTTGGCTGGCTCTATTCACTGTTTCAGGACATAAAGCAGCCTGGGACTTTCTGAAGAAATAAATCCCCCAACGTAGCCAAGACCCAGTCAATGGGATTTAGAAGGAAGCTCCATCTCAGTAGGGGTGAGTCCGTACGTCCCCAGCTGAAGTGTTTGGGACGGACCCTCCCAAGGGCAGAATAAAGTGCCCGTACGCTCCAGTCGCTGCTCCGCAGCCTGCACTCGCACCTCCTGCACCGGCCGCTGTGGGACACATCGCACGGCACCTCCCAACGGCTTTTAGCAGAAGCGTCACAACGTAGATGTTAGATTTATAGCACAGAAAATAAGATTCAATCCATGCCAAAGTCAATCAGTTTTTCCACACATTTATATCACCTAAGGCTGAAGACAGGGCCGTTATCTCCAGCACTGGCAGGCATTCATTCAGGTTTTGAGAGACGGTAAAAGTGGGGAACGCTATAGCTCACTGGCCTGGGAGATTTCAGGTGTTTTATCAGCTGCGTTTTCTTTTTTTGTAAATGTGCATAAACAATGCAAGATGCTTCCAGATTGTCAGGCACACCGATTGTGCAACACCGTGCGCGGTAGAAGCGTCAGACATAGAGAAGAAAAATCACAAACTGCACGTTTAACAACAGCAGGAAATTTTAGCCTGTTGAGCTCAGCAATGTTTTAGCACCTCTGCTTCAACTCGAATTTACTCATTTCAGAAACCCGCTTCACTTCCCGGCCGTGCTCCTCGGTACGAGGAGGCGCCTGCAGCCCTCGACGCTCCCGGCAACGTTCCCGGCTCCGGCCCCGGCCCCGCAGCAGAACCTCCCCGGTCCCAGTTCCCAGCCCCACCACATCAAAGGTTCTGGGTTTCAGAGGGGCTGCGTGCTCAGCAAAGGCCACAGAGCTACATCACCGATTACCTCCGGTGCTCGAGGTTCCTGCGAGAGCCTCACCAGCCACCCAAAGCTTCCCGCAAGATAAATACTTGTTTGTTGTGTTACGAGGAGACTGGTGACAGGACCCACAAAATGTTGCCTTTAGTCAATCTCTCTTATCTTCACATCTATCTTCCTCGGTGTGACTGTTTCATATTTGTACGGGGCTATATTCAGACCAAGAGTTTAACAGCAATTGCATTTCTTAACTGTAAAGTGTTTATTCAGGGTGGAGACCTGTTATCTCCTGTATCTGAACAACATTGAGCTCAGCAGATGCACTTCTGGTTGTGATCTTCACCATGCAAACAGTAAATATTGCTTATAACAGGAGACTTTCTATGAAATATTTCCATACATTTTATATAATAGTGTAATAATAATCAACAGCTACCGGCCAAACTCCTACATTCAGCTTGGTGGCATTTCTCTGTCTGTCTCCTGGCCCCAGAGAGAGAAGAAGAGTGGAGAAATGACCGAGAAACAGATGCTAATGAGCAGTTTTTCTTATTTTGTCTTTATGACAGCAAATTTTGCCACTGATATCAACAGGACTACGGTCTGGCACTCTACATCCATCAGCATAAAAATTTATGAGGATTAGAAATTGGTTAGAAAGAGCACAAAGACGGGCACAAACACACACGTCAAGGCAAACACGTGCACGCACATACACACACACACACACACACACACACACACACGTCAAGGCTTCCCTGCTCACGTCCGACTGCATGGTGGGGGCCACATTTTCAGTGCAAACAGAAAACGTGCATCTGGGGCAACTGTGATCTACCCCCCTAAACCATCCCAGAGCTGCTGCACAGAGCATATCTGTAGGTTGCCCACACCAAGGAAGCATGAAATTATTTTGAACCTCTGATAAAACGGCAATAAATCACCTGGCGCTTACGGACAAGGCATGGTGACCCCCCAGCAGCACGACTCTGGTACAACACTAACTCTGACCCCGTGCCAGGAAGTGACACCAAGACAAGGTCTCGATGGCCCATTTCCAGCAGCACAGCACAGGAAAGGATGGCTGCTGGCCCCGAGCCCCCCCGCTTGCCTCGAAGGGGCCACTGGAGCATTGGGCACAGAGCGTGATCCGGGAACACCCCAAGAGCTCCCGGTGGGGAGGAGGAAAAGGTGCCCTGCACCCCCAAACAGGCTGCTGGGCACTGGCTCACTCACCCCATCAGTCCCCAATGTTACTGTGAAGCAGAGGGCCAGCCCTCCTCGTTAATCCTTGGGTTCATTAGGTTATCAGGACACAACTATCCCCATTAAACACAATCCACTTGCATGTTCCTTTTTAAAAAAACTGTATTAATATTTTAAATTACTATAATTTGTGCTTGGGACTAATAAATCATAATTATTCAGCAGAAAACAAATTGTAGTGTGGAATTTAATCCCTCATATCTACTCTATCTACTGTAAACGAGCTACCAGTGATCTAAGAATGAGCTACCTGGCAATCAGAGATTACACGACTTATTTTTTTATTTTCATTTTCCATTGGGTATTATCTGAACGCCTGCAGTGCCTCCGTTCTCACCCAACGTGTCCTGAGCTGCGCTGGCTGCAATGACATCTGCTGGTGGTTACAACCTTCTCAGCTGGCCCAGGTGTTTTTATTCATCATAGTAAAAGAAGCAACTATATGCTCCCGCACTTTTGGTTTTGTTGTTTGGTTTTGTGTTTCGTTTTGTTTTGTTTTGCTTTTTTCTCCCCAGGTCAGTGCAGAGCTACAGAACAGTATGTATGTGAAAAGGAGTAATTATGCTACATCGGGACAAGCGCAAGAGGTAAAACTCCCTGGCCCACCCCAGCAGTCCACGGAGCACAATGCTGCTCTGAAACTTCTCGGTGGTTTCTCTAAAAAGCCCGTGTGCCACGGTTAAAAAAGGAAGGGGCGGGTTTCACCGTAATGGAAGAGTCAGTGTAATTATAAGTTACGGGATCATGGCAAAATCCAGAGCAAAGAAAGGCATTTCCAGTGGCAGATCTCCAGCAGTTTCAAGGAAAGATAACCTCAGTTCTGTCTTTGGGTGGCAAAGACGCGCGTTGGACACAATGGCAAAGGACCACACGCACTTGAGTTCTGTCAGCCTCCTGATCCCACCGACTAGAAAATATTTTCCTTTTTCTTGCTCGGGGGCTCTGCTAATGCATATCCCCTGTCTCCCAGTGAGGTGGCAGCAATCCCAGTGCTGCTGTGCTGGGCATGGCTCCCCAAAGCGCTGGAGTGCCGCAGAGCCCGTGAGCTCTTCCTAAAGGGGCAAGACCCATGCTGGGGGCACCTGGATGGTATGTGTGCACAGGGGCTCTGGGACACTCACGGGTTCCCCGCGGTGCCACGCTGCGCAGTGGGTGCCCAAGCATCTTTAAAAAAAACCATTTCCTCGTAGGGTTTGGGTCTCACTGAAAGCTAATTATCTTTATGCTAATGACTTGAGTTTGACTCCCTTTGTGCCAGGATTCCTGCCACCAAACCTGAGGTGCGCAGGGAAACGCAGAGGAGGAGACACACCACCAAAGCCAATGCATTTCAAAATCTAGAGGCACACTGCAGATGCCAATACGTAAAGGAATTTGTCATAAACAATCCTTCAAATAGGCCAGCAGTCACGGAGGGTGGTGTCTGATGGTGTCTTTTTGCTGAGACTGAATTCCTCATGCTTCTGCACCACAGACTTGGATGCTGATTGCAACAGCCCTGCCCTGACCAGAGTAAGACAGTTGGCACCCAGGCAGGACACGTAAGGAAGTATTTACAGTCATCTCTCTTGCTTGGGATTTTTTGCTAGAAGGTACATTACTAGAAGAAAAACACTGTAATGTAATTTTAGAAATTTCTACAAAGTTAGTCCCCTGAGTAGAAAGAAGGGAACATGGCCTGATACCATAACTACTCTACACAAGGGAAATACCACCACTTACTACAGGTGATGGGACCTCTCTCTTCCGTGATACTGCAATAAGTTAAGAGTAATTCAAATTCTGGAGATAGTCACCAAATGATTTTAGTGGGAGAGGGCTGCAGGCAGACTTCTTTCAAGAAGAAACTTGTAAGTCCAGCAGCCATCCCACACCACAACATGACCCAGCCACGGTCTGTGGACTTCCAGGCAATGCAAGAAGCGAGACAATGGGTGAGATCAGGGCAGGATGGAGACCTGAGGGACACGAAAAGGTTGCTAAACTTTGCATGGCACTGAAGACTACCAGTCTATGAGCTTGGGAGCTTTGAAGAGCCCGATGTGTAAAATCGAAAGAAATGAAAATAAAATAATTAAATAACTCAGGTGGCAGCCAACAGACTGCTCAGCTAGCATTTTCCCACCTCGGGCAGGAGCTCTGATTAATGCTAATTAGCTTATCTTCACATTAGATCCTGATGATTCATCACTTACTACCCCAGGAATTATGACGCACTGGGGAGAGATATATTTGTAGATTCCATGGGTGTATGCCATGTCTGGAACACTTAAATGATTTTGGCATGAAAAGGGACCAACCACAAGCCCAGCTAATCAAACCAGCATTTCTCAACCTACACCTTCCAGTAGTTATAAAAAAGATTCAGAGCAAAGACAAGACTATGGCACTGAAGACAAATTTATCTGCCTCATCAGTGGTGTACAATCTTTGCAGAACAAAGGGCTTTATAGGCAACCTGCCAGGAGCCTGTGGCTGCTCCTCGTTTGCATATAAATTTAAAAAGAATTTTAATAAGTGTTAAACGCACATGATTATTTCTTATTTATAGCTGAAAGTAGGTGTATGCAGCACTTTATAAAACACAGAGAAAAGAAAAAGTACCTTTGGAAGTCTGAATGGAAATCAATGGAAAAACCTGTGACTGCCGCTCTGAACCAACTTCTGAGCGCGCGGCTTTATTCTCCCGTGGCCACGGGCACAGGGGGACGGGTTTGAATCTGAGCCTCCTCCTTTCATACGTGAAGCATCAAACCAGAAAGGATGTGCTCACAGATGTGTGCACCTCCCAGGAGAGGTGTGCAGATGGCCGGCCTCCTCCGTGCCACCGCCGCCTGACTGTCACTCAACACAGGTTTGGGAAGGGAGCAGCGTATCCTCACGCAGCTTCGATGGGGCGGGGGGTCTGCAGCACGGGGGCACGCAGTTTGGGATGGAATTTGGCCTCACGTTTCTTTGCATTCAGTTGTGAGCAAGCATGCAAACAGCCTGGAGCTTCTCTTCTTCTGACAGTTTTTGAACTGTTGATTACATAAATCCCAAACCCTCTTTTTATATGTAAAACAGGAGTAGCTGTCATACTCCTTCCAACTGAACTATTCTATTCTATTCTATTCTATTCTATTCTATTCTATTCTATTCTATTCTATTCTATTCTATTCTATTCTATTCTATTCTATTCCATTCCATTCCATTCCTATTCTATTCTACTATATTCCATTCCATTCCATTCCATTCCATTCGATTCCATTCCATTCCATCCCATCCCATTCCATTCCTACTCGAGCATTTGTCACCAAGCTGCAAGGAAGGGAAGCTCATTCCCTCGCACTCATTGCACCAGCAGGACCTGCCACCTGCCTGCATTTGCTGTAAGCAGGATAAAGAAAAAAAAAAAAAAAAGCTGTTTTTTTCTATGGGAGTGGAAGATTCAGCTATCTTTCAAATGCGGTGTGGAGTCATGAAACAGAAGAGATCAAAGACTTGTTTGCAAACTTTAGGGCTATTATTGGATACAGTACCTTCTCAGTCAAAGCATGGAATTCAGAAGAATTTCCTCAGAAATAGATCCTTGTGGCACTGCTGAGCTGCAGTGCATCAAAGCACCTTATTTACAGGAGGTTAATTAAGGGAACTGTTGTAGCACAGTCATCTCAGCAATGACATCAGATACTCTTCCTTGAAACCTGTTTTTTCCAAGGAAAACTTTTGTCAGACCACGCACCTATGGTACCAATTTTTATTCTATCCATGTGACAGGGAAATCTGGGACAGGACGCTACAACCCTCTTGCTCGGGTAAACAGCTCCGGTGACCAGAGGCACACCACACCACCAGCACTCTCCTATTTTTTCCTAACTCATGGCTCCTGTGAAACATGAGCCTAAACTAAGCCTTAAACTTGATTTGGAGAATGATATTAACTCCAGGCCCAGCCCCAGTCCCAACTCATGGGACTCTAGACTTTAGTGTAGTTTCTACCAATAAAAGCATTCTAGTAGCTCCACCTGGATCCTGTTTTAAGGCAGGTGGAATCGAGCTTGCATCTTTATGGCTGGGGTGAGAGTTTTGGTTAGGGTTAATATTTAACAAGAGGAAAGCAATGGCATTGAGGTTGGAGTAGGCGTTAGGATTATAATCCAGGCCAGGATGAACAGATGAAGTCAGGTCATGAGAAGGTTCAGTGAAGGTGGATGAGCAAAATGAGGGGAGAGGACACAGAGCTCTTTGAGACCATTTTCTTCTGGGACTGGTGATGGCTGTATGAGTTTGGGAAGGTCCAAAATTTCAGTTTGATCAGAAGAATCTGATGGGCTAGGAAAATAAAGGGATTTGGGGGAAACAGAACCAAATTGGCAGCTCATGTTGAGTGAATCTGTGACTCCTTTGAAATCTGGGGTCACCAGGAGTCACTGGAGCGGTGAATGGGCTGAGGTTGAGGTCAGGGTTGGAGTTTGAGTCGAGCAGATTACGTGGTGGACTCTGAATGTGCCACCACATCTGGAACCATTATATTTAGTTTGGGAACTGGGAGACGTTCCTAGGGTTGGGCTAGCACCGAGTGTAGGATTAGGGCTTGAACCAGGAGAAACCGCTGAGATTACACTACAGAGGAGGTCACTAAAACCATCTGAGAACCGCTCAGTGCCCCTGGGCCACGCTTACAATCACGGGCAGCAAGGCACCGACGACCAGGGCTCAAGGTAGTAGGTACCGCTCGGAGGGAAAGTCCCAACTAAATAGTGTATCATAGGAATTTAGAAGCAGCTACACCATCTCATGGCTTTTCTCAGCCAAATCCTAACCCTAAAATTTTCCCCTCCTATCCAGTGTCTCCTAGCAGCCCTAACCTCCATGCAGGGCAGTGCTCTGCCTGGTCTCCAGGCTTACTTCCAGCTGTAGCTTTAGTTCATAGGTCTCTACCAGCCAAAAAATCTTAATCCTAACACATGCCTTACCCTAACTCAAAGCCAGATTTCTTTCTTTTTTTTTTCTAAATTGCACATTCAAGCCAAATCCTCACAAAATTGCTGCCATGTGAAAAACAATCATGTCTTGGTTCTCCCAAGTGCAGCTGATGTTCTGTACTCAGCTCGCGGTGGGTCTTTGTGCCAATGAAGAACACAAGGAGTAAATGAGAATAAGAAACTACCCATGAATCCTGTTTCCTCCAGGGCAGGTTGACTAACTTGCGAAACCCTCACATGTTGTGTTACAGATTGTAAACCTTCAACACTGCAGGAGGAATCAAAAGTAAAAGCAATTATGAATGCGGAAGGCAATTTTCTCACCTACCCCATTAATACATAACGATAAATACATCCAAGCATCCCTTGCAGAGAGTCTATACTGGGAGATCTCTTTCTTTCCCCAGTCCCAAAGTGGAAACGTTCCATTACAGATGATGCATTGTCGATCTGGTCAACCATACTTTGCCCCCTGACTTTCTGAGTAACAAATAACACCACCACTGACATCCTGCCCTTCCTTTCGCAGGCACAAGTCACTGGAAAACAGGCAGCAGCTGTAACGGTGCTGCTAAGGGACGAGACATGAAAGGACTCCCGATTCTCCTTGTATTTTTGGGCTTTACTCCCTGGATCTTGATCCTCAGTGGGTTTGGGAGCAGAGCAAAGGCCACCCTGTGCACCAGTAACTCTTCCCAGCAATCTTCCCTCCCACAGAAGGGTTGTACCCTGCCTCTTCCCTGCCACCTCCAAGCTGGGAAGACACTGTCATCCACGTGGGATGTTGATTGTACAAGTGTTGTATGAACAAAATCCAGGAAGATTTTTACTCCTTATTTCACGGAAAGCACTTACAAATTAAAGACTTACAAAGACTTGAACTTGCAAAGACTGACTCCCTCTCACCGCTGCAGCCAGCTCCTGCCGTGCAAAAGCTTCCCTCCACGGCTGGGGAGGTTGGAGCTCTGCTCCCACTGCTGCTCACTACCAACCTAACTGCTCTGCAAACAAAAATGGGACGAGGAAAACACCCTACAGCAGCCTCTGTGTGTGTATGTTTATCTGTATTTGTCCGTGCTCACACAGAGGAGGTCAATTTTAGTTTCACATCTCAAATTCTTCACTGCTTGAGCTACACAGTCTCCTCTGCCTTCAGTCTGTGTGTAGTGAAGTTCAGGTGAAAAACACCATGTCTGTATTTTCCATGGTAAACCACAAGGGGTTTAAATTCACATCACTGTATTTGCAAACAAGCAACTTCTGCATGCACAGAATCCTGTTTCATTTGAAACCCTCACCCCCAAAAGTGTCTTACGTTAGAGCGCATTCAGAAAAAAGAAAGTTAAATTCTCGACCACAAACAAAAAAAACCTCACATTGGCCCCACTGTATCCTGTGTACCATTAGCGAAATAGGAGCCTGTGTTTTGATTTTCATGCCGTGTTGTCTTTCTGGTCTGGCTAGGCTTGGTCTAGACTGTATTCTGAACAGAAGGAGAAGCTAATCCTCCACCGCCCTCCCCCTGTGCATCTCTGTGATATGGGATGAGCCCAGGCGTTCTCAGGCACAGGAGCAGGAATAATCACCCTCCAGGACCACACATTAATTTGTTCTGCTCTGTTCCTAAATTCAGTCTCTCTGCTTCAATTATCGCTCTCGTTTTCCACCCAACCCACAGCATGAGATTTTGCAGGCTGGGTATTTCAGGCTCTAGGGCCAAGATCCTAATTCCCCATCTCTGCTCCTGGCTTCCCATGCTATGGGAGCTTTTTCTTTGCTCTATACATCAGCTGAAGAATAGGAAGCAAAACCATGGCTCTAAAAACACTTTCTACCACCCAGACACTTCATTATACTGCTCCCTTTTTAGCAGGTGCTTTAAACAGAAACGTTTGACTGAGGGAAAAGAAGATTAATCCATTTGTGAATGACCAGATACTCTCATTAGCACTGGCTGCAAGCCTTTTCTTCAGAAAGTTGCACCACTGAATCTGGCTTGCCTACATTCTTTGTAGGTAATGTAATCCTCATTTAAAAGAGAGTTTGTGGCTATCCAACGTCACTTGTTACCTCCCTTCCACAAAGAGCAGTGGAAGGCAGAAGATGCAGAAATTAGACTTTATCGTTGGCTTGCACTCTACAACATGGTAGAGGCTTAGTTTACCATGACAGAAATGAACTAAAAAAATGGGGACAAATGAGCTGAATTCCTCATCCCAGCTCCTGCAGCATCAGCACTGCGGCAGTTCCAGGCAGTGATGCCCAGCATTCGGCGACAGGATGAATTTGGGATACACCCGGCCCTCACCACAGCTCCAAGTACCTCCCTGCCTGCTCCCTGTGAGTAATGAACATTATGCCCTGCCGACTCATCCATTACTCACAAGTAAATCCATGCGTGGTGGCTTGGAAATGAAACATAAGAAGAGATTTTTATATAAATATCTATCTAAACGTGTTGCTGAGACTATTAGCTAGACTGAAAAGGACAGTCCTGTGCCTGGCCATGTTAGCACACACTCGCCAGGAGGGCACAGGAGTGATTCTTGGTGTTTCCAAGGAGCGTCCCACCGCTCACCGATGGATTGTTTCCAGGCACTTCCACTCCCACCTGTGATTACAGCAGCTCAAGCTTCTCCCCTCCCTCTCCGGGCATGTTTTTGGGCAACCTAGCAGTAGCGTGGTGCTCCACAGCTGGTGGTGGCCCCAGCACTTGAGGAAAACACTTCATTCATGCTCTCTCCATCAGACAGCAAAGCTGACTCCCCTTCCTTTCCTCCTGATTTTAGCCATCCTCTTTGCAAGGGAAAATCCATGTCTCTGTGAACCTGTTGTTTAGGGGAGCAGGAGAGCAGAGACCAATAGCGAGTAGCTCTCAGCATGCTCTGCTCATCATTTAACAAGCAGAGTTTTAATACATCAGAATAGCAACATTTCGCTCCTTTTTTTTGTTTCCTGATGCGACGCTCACGGAACGTGTCATGTCCTAACCAAACACACCAAGGGACAGAGCGATGCAGCCCGGTGAATCACCCTAACTAGCACACTACGTCCCACAGCCGAAGTGATGAAGCCAACAGCCATTTCTGCTGCGTGTGGAAGTTGCGACATTCCACACGTATGAAGCACGGAGATTGCAGCAGTTGAGATATGTGCTACGGCACGGCACAGGGCAACGGGCGCTGCTGTGGAAACAGCAGAAGCCCAGCGTGGTACCTGAGGATGCTGCTGTCCTTAGGCACCCACCTCATGTGTTCCCCTGGGAGTTTGGTACCCGGGACACTGGTGTTACTGGATTAATTCCCTGTTCTGTAAGCACCACTGTGCTGCTGCACCTCTTCCCTTCATGTGTGATCTACCTGCAGTCACCGTGCTGGGAATGGGAAAATGGAGAGGACAGAGTGGCCCGGGGATGCAGCTGGGGAGCGAGGGCTCAGCAGCAGGGGGATGAAGGAGAAGGATGCACTGGAGACACAGTCCTCTGCCCCAGGAAGATGCAAATAAATACCCCCGCTGCCACGCTGAACTCTATCCTCCCCCAAGGGGGGAATTTTTCCAAGGATTGGGGAAATCCCACAGCATCACTACATTTTCTGGGAGGGCTGGAGGACAAAAAAAGGCACCTGCTGCTGTTCAAGTCTCTAAAACCTTAGGGATCTCTCTGCCAGCAGAACATCAGTGAAATAATATGGAGTGGTTTGTGGGACTGGGGTAATTTTATGTAGAAGTATTTTGGAAAAGCAGGATCACCACCACCTGGCAACAGTGTGAGTCAAAGGCACACTGGAAATCCTCTTCAGCTGCGGAAGAGGTGCCCCTAACAAAGTGGTTAAAAGGAGATACATTCACAACTGCTTTCCAAAAGAAAGCAGTTAACTCTTTTCTCTTAATTCAAGCGGATGAGAATCAGTAAATGCCTCAAAAAACTGCCCTTATTGGGTTCTACAGTTGTCAGCTTGTGATTTCATGATGCAATTCCAAGACTGAAATTAAATGGCTGTTTTTTTGATGTTAGTCATGCAACCTTCCTCTGGGATCTGAATGTCAAGCTGGGTCAAGCTCTCTCCTTCCTCCACATGGTCACCAGTTCTAAGGAATATATAGGTCAAATTCTACACAGACACTCCTGTAAAGCTATTATTTCAAATTATATGTCAATTATGTATGTTGAATTTAGCAACTCTTCCTTTTAAATGCAAGCTTGCTTGAGGACTTTAAAACTCTTGGTATCTGCAGTAAAAATATTTTGCCTTACAGTTGTTGTCCTGAATCCAGACGGGACCAGCAGTGAATGAAAGTTGCCTTCCTCAAGGAGCTGTGTGTTGGCCTTTGAAATCAATTTCTGGTGGTCACAAAAACTCAACCGACAGAAAACCTCAGCACCACCATTACTCCTAACACCAAGAGGGAGGCAGAGAACTGAACGGACAGAAAAAGTAATGATGTTTGCAACCTAAAAGATGTTGATCTAGAGCTGTCTACCTCTTTAGCAAGAACCTTTACCTTCAATGATGTAGAAAAATCGTACAGCAAAGAAAGCTACGTTCACATGTACAGGTGGAGCTGGGGAGGCTGGATTAGAGTAAGGATCTAAAGAAAACATTAAAGAACCATATTCCTTGTTTTGCATAGGGCAAGTACACATGAAAAAACACCTAAAGCACTGAAATAAGCATAATTCATTTTCTTTCACCTAATCTGGTCATCTGCAAAGAGAGCTGGATAGCATTACACACACGGCAAACCAAAAACCTAAGAACCCAAGCGCAGCCAATGATTTGAACAATTAAATGAAGAAATTCAAGCAGAATGAGATGAAGATGAAAGAGAATTTCTGAATGACACTGTTCGGAGTCGTTCTGCAGGCCTTCACAGCATCACGTACTGGTTGGCTCTAACAGCAGGACACGAGTTTTTACCACTTCTGTATTTTCCCTTCATAAACTAGAGATTATAGATTTGTGGGTTAACTAACTCGAACTAATTTTCTTTGATTGTTAAAGCACAATACTGAGAAAATGACAGAAAACCATGTTTGTTCGAATAAGAAAAAAACCATTTGAAATGTGGACAGAGTCAAACTGGGGGGCAAAGGTGCCCCCAACTTTGCAAAGCACGATTTCATTTTGTCTGACGATCTAACTGCCCTACATTTAGAGCACAGCAGATTGCAGGCTCCTGGTGAATCTGGAGAACACGCTGTAAGCCCTGCCAGCTTCCAGACCACATGAATCATGCCTTTGGATTTTCAAATTCAAAACATGCAAGAAAAATGATCCCTTTTGATACCACGGAGGTCCTAAAATGTCTTCGGGACTAGGATTTAGCTTCCACTAGTCTGTCTGTGGAAGAAGTCCCCTCCCATGGGTCAGCCTGCAATGTCTGGAAGAACCTTGGCCCACTGCAGCGATGAGATGCACCAGGGTTATCACCCGGGAACATTTCAGACACATAACAATAAAGAAAACAATGATGGAACTGGGGGCAGGTCTTTTCCACATGTCAGAGGTGAAGGTGTTGGGCATGTGAGGAAGTGGACAATTCACCAGCTAATTTAGCAAAGAAAAGGAAGTCACAGGCTTTGAGGTAAAGTCAGTTAAAGTCATGGTATAGTACTGAGGTAAAATAACCGAAGATATGAATCCCACATCATCCTAATCTCTGTTTAACCAACTGCATTGAAAGAGGCTGAGAAAAAAAGTGTATATTTCATTCTGTCAAAAATATATTTTTTTTGAGTCTAGACTGCTAGCAACACATCATCTGAAATGCCGCATCCTACAGGGAGCTGACCTGCTAGAATATCCTTCAATTTATCATAAATTTTAAAATTTTATGAATACCTAGGTGTGCTCAAGAAAGGCATGTGAGTGGTTGCTATTGAAACGGAGCAGGACTCATGCAGCAGAGACCTCTGAGCACCCAGTCAAGAGAGCTTTTATGTATCAAACCCAAAAAAAAAAATTTACAAACTAAGTCCTTGATCTTGCATGTACAAATCCAACACTTGCAAATACAAATACATACAAATAATTCTAAGCACAAATTGTTAGGCTGGTTTCGACAAGACCATCCATATATATGAAATTATTTACCTACGTGAGCATCTGCAGGTCCGAGCCTTACGCACAGCGAAGTCTTTGGGAATGTTGCCCATGGAAGAGGCAGTAACCATCAATTTAGCAACACAAGGTATTTATGGCCATAAAATCTTCAGTGTCCATACAAATCAGACAAGACCTGAGATTTTAATAACTAATAGATAGGTTGTGCTGCTCAGACTTTGGTACTCGCTCCGTGGGACCTTCACTCACTGATGGTGGAGCTGCACCAGTTCAAACCTCTCTTGTGGACAGGTTGTGCAGTGTAAGTCACAGCTTGTATCACAAGCTTACCCCAGATAGCCTGTATTCATCATTTAAAGAGAATTACGGAACTGAAAAGGGATTAAACCAATGAAATATGCAGACATGAAACAGTTGCCTTCAGAATTTTATCTGAGAACCTATTTTTAGAGAACGATACTCTTTGTGATGAGCACGTTAACTATGGAAAGGAGTGAAAATTGTATCTCTGAATTGTATTAGAGAATTACACTCCTCACCACAGAAATCTGTAGGCTAGAAAAAAAACACCATAAAATATCTTCGATTCTCTGGGTGTCTTGCCCATAGGCACATCCTACCTGAAAGTAAGTTTCTTAGGAATCTGAGGACGTGACTCTTTTCAGGAATAATTCGTAAGCAATAAAAATAGCCAAAAAGTAGGAAGAGCTGCTGCTAGAGAGAAAGAGCTAAAGCAGATCACACAAACCAGGGGAAAACATGGAGCCCTGGGACAACAAAAGCTTCAGGGCTTTCCCAACTGCGCAGACCATGCCCCTGCCAATTCACACCGGCGGAACGTCCAGCCCTAGCGACAAAGGTAGAAATCTAGGGATGTCATATTCCATCTCTGAAGCTAAAGAAGACAGATCACCCACCAGCAAAGGGATGAATTTTGTCACTAACATGTTATGGAAGTGTAGGATACAGCGCTCCCAGCTTCTGCCTTTGCTTATCATTTTGTGTGCGTAGCTGCAGATCCAATTCTTTCCTGATGAGATAAAGCACTTCTGCACAGCGCTTGTACTAAAGGCAAATTGTAAATGCAGGGTTATAATTTATTTATGTGCATTAGAAACTAGCTAATTTGCACTAGTGACTAGATACCCTATTGGAGGTTTTCATATTTTATGAATCAGCAAGCAAGCTAATGAACAAACAATTAGGGAGTGAACAAAGAAATGTACTTTGTTTGTTACTTTTAGTGAGCCCTAATAATATATTATATTAGTGAATACATTTGGTTCAAGTGATGCAGTCTAGACAGTAACCCACACCATGCACGAAGATATTTTAGAAAAGGAGTGAAATGTCTGTGATAATGAGAAGCCAGCGAGTGAGACAGGGCTGCCGAGTGCTTGTGTGTGAACCAAAGGCCGATGGGCGAGAGCAACAGGCAGGCTGGGAATTTCTGTCTGATGGCATGAGCAGACGACCCAAAAAGAAAGGTCTAGGTTTATATCCTTAAATACAGCTGTGGGTCAACAGACACGCAGCTGTTATTTGCATAGAGAAAATCAATATATTTAGAGGAGGTAGAAATTAAAGCAATTTGTGCAGGGTGTTGTTGCGCTGCCCGGGTAAGCGCGGATGCTGCTGTCGGCTGATGATGTGCAGGCAGTGGGAGGGCTGCGACCTCTCAGCTCCCAGAAAAGAGGTGAAGGGAGGTGCTCTGGTAGCGCATCCCCCCACCGCTTTCAGACCAGCCTGGTCCTCTCCACCCCCGGCAGGAAGCGTGGCACATCTGCACCCACCGTGCACCCGCGGCGAAGGCACCTTGCCTTCCGGTAGGGCGCTACGGGCGCGCAGGCTTCACACGAGACGTGCCCGGCAGCTGCGGGGTGGCTGCCGATGGGGCAGCCCGGCCACCCCGACCCTGCTGCCAAAAAAGTGGGGCCACGGCTGTGAGCTGACAGCTCTGCTGTGCTACCTGCTCCCGCACCCGAAATATCCTTCCGGCAAACAAGCCCGGCAGCTCCTCTAGCTACCAGCAGCTCCAGCTCGCTGGCTGTTTTTAGGCCAGCTATAAAGCTGGTAAACACTTGGACTTGTCTGACAAAACATTCGAGCAGGAGGAAATGGGGTGTGTGCAGCAATACTCCATTACATATTGTAATGGCAGACATTAATTCAATGTTAATAACACTTTGCACTTTTCAATCACATATTCTAAAACCCTTTAGATAGGTGGGGAAGCATTTGGCTGATGATTACTGGGCAGAGCCCAAAGGTGTATTCTTCCCTTAGGCACGAGGAGATGAAGTGACTTGTCAGAGTGGCAGAGCTGGGAAGAGAATCTACATCTACCCATTTCCAGACCTACATTCCCATCTAGTTGCCAGAAAGAGGAGTTAATTTAAATATTACCGTTTGCTGACCTACTTACAACGCTACCATCAAAACTTGGAAGCTGTGATCAAGTATATTCCCCTCTATACTTGGGCTTTTTTAGGATAACACTATCTTTGAAGTACGCCTTTCAGCTGCATTAAACAGACGGATCATTATTATTTGCTCCACTTTCTTAACGAGTCCCTGTTTGCTGCGATTCAGCTGCTGCAGACTTTGGATAGACTCTAGCTCAGGCTCACAACCCTGAAAAAACAGTGATTACTTGCTGTTATTATCACCCTATGGCCATCGTCACACCTTGCCCAGGGAGCCGGCGGTACCTCAAGGCACAGTGCTTGCGCAGAAAGAGCACGAAGTTTGCAGCTGTGCCTGTACCTGCTCCTGTTTGTCCTCTTCCCCTCGGTTTTCTTTCTAAACCACCTTCTCCTTCCTCAGCCAGCCCAACTTCAGTATTACTGGGCCACTTTGTCACCTTTTACTGTCAGCTTTCCTGCCCTTCACCAAAACACCAAACCCTTTCCTGCTTACAGAGAGAACCACAAGGACAACTGAAGGCGAACAACCACAGCATGCAATGTGAAAGACAAATTCAAAACACACTCTGTCTCCTTCCCGGTGGCCAGCATCACCCATCACAGCTCTTCTCTTGTGGTTTCTCAGGTCCCGATCCCTCACAGCCCGACGTGCATCCTGGTGCCAGGCACAGCAAATCCTCACAGGGGTTTTAAGACACTGCACTAGATTCAAAAGCTGATAGTGAAAATCTGAAGTAAGAGGACAGAGGAAATGGTCACTGCTGTGCCCAGGTCTGAGGGCTGACCAGCGCTTCCTAAGTAGGTCACGTCACGTGGAGGGGAACTCACCGCTGTCTGACCCCACTAACGCTGAGCTGTCCCAAAGTGTCTCCCTGGGAACGGTCACCCCGACCACGCTCCGCTCGTCCTACGTGTGCCACCTACGAGCCGTGGAAGGGTGACATCCCAATTTTAATTACGCCACCTCCCTCCAGGCGATTCCACCCCAACAGAAACACCATCCCCAATACTCTGTGCTTCTCTCGCTGTGCTTGCCTGGGTCGCCAGGAGCCGTTAGACATCCTCAGCCTCGCCGTAACCTCACTCTATACAAACTGTTTACAGACATTTTATCGAGGTGCACCAGGTGTGGATGCGGTTACCGACTTTGAGACTGTTTACCTCATCCTCCTTTCTGCATCACATTGTCACAGACTGTATATAAAAATCAGATAACAATGGTACTTCGGTCACAGCCAGCACAGCCTCTGCACACTCGACTCACACATGCACTGGAGGACGCGGTGCATGTACAATCCTCACAGCAAACCACACATGAGCTGGTGCAATCAAGTATCTGCTTTATCTCATTTTTTGCTGAAGTAAATTACACTGAATTTTTTTTTTTTTTTTACCCTTTTCAAAGCTAATACACAAATGACAGGATGTTGTTGAAGGAAAATATGAGCTTTCATAAGCTATTATTATTAGCACATGCGCACCTCTCTGCTGCTTTGATCTTACTGTAGGTTTGTGTTTATTCCTCCTGACTCTGTACCAGCTGAACTCAAACCTGATGTCTGCTCTGATAGAGATCACGAACAATTAAAGTTGGATTTGTTAGCCACAACATCATGGAGCCAGAGCTATGGGATAATTACAAGGGTGACATTCGGCCGAACACACTATATATAGTTTTCCCAAAGTCTCTCAGCCGTGACGAGGTGTTTGCTGTCAAACGGAAGGGTGGTAATGTGTATTGAATAAGCGCTCTTTGATATTTTGCATGTAGCTTAGAGTGTGTTCAGGTTTTGTTTGCAGCAGAACTGTGCTTCTTCCATTGTTTTCCGATTAGAAAAAAAAAAATAAAAGAAAGAAAAAAAGTTTAAAAAAGCCATTACAGGCTGCCTTAAAAATGGTGTCAAGGATTCATAGCCATCTCAACTGGTTTCAGTCACCAGAATACGTTTATATATATTATTATATATGGGGGTTTTTAACACTTCTGCTGGCAGCGCAGAGTCAACCCTGCTGCAGAAAACGAATTGCCAGGGTGTTTCTGCTTCGGTCATCAGGGTGAACGTTTGCTAAGCTCCAATCAATTACACGTCCACGACCTCACTGAAGGCAGGGCAGTTGTACAGGCAACACCTGGGGCATGACTTGGTGGTGATGTACAGAAAGAAAAAACTAACTTGGCTCTTAGTCCCTGGACTAAACTTACAAGGCCAGCAATCAGAAAGAAGCAAGAGACTTTTCAGTGAGCAGATATGGCTCTCTTATAAATTAAGTCCTGGAGACTCCAGTCCCTGGTGGGGTTCATTTGTGCTTGGTGCTGTACAGGATTATAGATAGCACCAGAGCCCTTCGGCTGTAAAGCCAGCTGAAAGCAACCCCTTTCACCAAGGGAAATGGAGGGAATGAGTTAAAGACAATAACGTAACAGGAACGGGATAGGTGATTAGATCAACTGGCTTCATGCACAATTAGGCAATAATTTTAGACAGTCTGCGTTCAAAGCCCAGCCACGCTCTAACACATCAACAGGCCACCAAAGGCATCACGGGAGGATGAAACGTTGCAGTGGTGGGAGACCCACATCTGGAGGGGGGACTTGTCCATCCGTCCTTCCCTGCATCTGCTGCTGCTACAGCCCATGTCCCCCAGCCTCCTCTGTCCCCACGGCACAAACGGACATGCATTAAAAATAGTCCTGTAAAACAGGGGCAGTGGGGTATTAAAAAAACCCTGCGCAGCTCACTGACCTCCAAAGTGTCCCCCCACATTTGCAGCCCCAGCCACGCGGGTGGCACGTGAGGGCTCGGACTCGTGCAGAGCAATGCCACCAACGTCTCAGTGAATGCCACCAGGTTTGCAGGTGAGACACAAGGTGGCATGTGGCTTACAGCGTTGGCACAGGTCCGCTGCAAAAACAGATGCTATTTTGTATTGAAGAGCAGTGGGAAGGTGTGTGACAGTAGCATCAGGAGGCTGGAAAGAGCTCTGTGAAAAATACATCAGGGAAAAAAGTACAACAGGGAAAAAAAAAACAAAAAACTTCTTGATGAATGCTTTCATGAAAATTCTGACCTGGTGAAACATGTTACCTATTCAAGAAACAGAGTGAAAAACATCAACTGAGCATGGGCAGTTTTTGAAAAATACCACAGACAAGAAGTTTGCAGAACTCTGAGAATTCCCCATCAGCCCTAACGACTGCGGAAAGGGAATCGGGAATGGCAGCAATCACAGGAGACAGCGGCTGCCAGCGCTGCTGAGTGATATTTACATCAGTGTCCTGCCAACAATACCATTACTGGATTATCAGGGCGGATTAAGCCTTTAGCCAATTACACCGACTGGTAAATTGTAGATTGTCTAGACTTTTTCATGTTCAACAATATGTATGAAGTTTCTCTTTATCGCTACAGCATCACACGATGCTCTTGTGGGATGTAATCCTGTGCTTCCCCGGGAGGTTCAGGTGAGCCGTGCCTGCAGCTCTGGGTTGACTTAGTGTGGCCCTGTGCACAGACAGATTTATTTCAGACAGGATTCTCATAAATTCAGAACGACTTCCAAATTTCTTGACTAGAAGATCAAAGAGGCAAGCATTTGCTTCATGCCATCTGTGGAGCTGCTCAACAGGGCAACGCAGTCTGGGGAGGGGGGAGGAGAAGGGAAAAAAGAAAGTCTCGGAGATTATGCCCTCAAAAACAAGCTCAAATGCCACCCTCACATTAAAAAGCACTGGTTGGCAGTAACAATTAATTTCTTAACTGAAACCCGCCCAACTGTGTCCAAGTGTTTTAATTTGCCTATTGCTACAATATGCAAGGGAGCTGGCAGTAATGGATTTGCAATTAAAACTAAAACTGGCAAAGAAATCGCAAAGCTGGCAAAAGAGCTAATCTGCAAGCCATGATCACAAGATTACAAAGTGTTTATGCACATGCTAATTACCCGAGTACATCGCTGAGAATGACTTGTAGGAGAGAATACTGGGTTTGCGTGATCTAAATCCCTGGATCCACATGGCCAGCCCAGTCGGCACCCTACCTACTTCCCACAGCTCCTGTGAGCCAGAAACAGGGGGGAATTGCCACAGTCCCTTGTGTGGAAGCAGGGAGAAGGATAAGGGACAGGCAGGCAGGGTCCCCCCGGTGCCGCCCCCCAGCCAGGGAAGGATGGCAGCCGCTTCTCCAGCAGGTCAACGCCAGCGGTCACCGGGAGCCATGTCCTCACCTGGGATATGGACCCACTGGTGTGAAATGAAATTGGCCCTGAAGAAACCAGCACCCAATTATTCACCCTGTTTGCTTTCATCCCGCTCCCTCTCGGCTCTAACAGTTACTCCAGCAGGTCCCTGGAGATCAGCGGGTTGCACAGCTCACAGCCCTGCGCTGCGACCACCAAGCACAAACCTGCAGCCACCCCCATGAGCATGAAACCTTTACAAATTACCTGCAAAGGACAGGATGGGAAGGGAAAAGGACTTAAAAGTGATCAAATATCCGTGCAAATAGCTCATAACAGAAAGTGACCGTGGTCATGGGCACCATGAAGAGCAATTTTGAATCACAGGAGAGAATTTCAAGGAGAAAAGAGAGTGGAAGAGTAGTCCCAGAATAAAAGGCTGCTGGGAAAACTGAGATTCTTTAATATATAGGATTAAGGATTGCCAGTATCCTCAGGGAGGAAATGCAAATGGGGTTCAGACCATTTTTTCCATAAAAATTAGGAAGGAGAAAGAATAGACTTTGAAGTTCAACATGTTAGTAAATGAAAGCAACAGCAAAGGAGACACAAAGAGAAAGCAAGCCCTGGACGCCTAGAATTATGTCTTAAACACTTCGTACTGAAAGACAGAACCCGAGGTGATGAGGAGGCTTCCCTCCATGCCACGCACAGATCCCAGAAAATCTCTAGATTAGAAACTGCCTGAGAAAAAAAGTATTGCACAACAAAGGTAGGATGGAGTACAGCATTCAAATGGGATCCTTCGTGCCTCATTCAGCCAGCCCGGGATGACGAGGCTGCGAGGAGCACATCAACGAGGGCTTGGTGCATGTGCCAGGCTGCTCGGATGTGTAGAGCAGAGAAAGGATTTCTGGATGCTCTTTGCTGTATGAAATGGTGGCTGGAGTCAATGTGGAAGGAGGTGACAGCTAATGGACGTCCACAGAGATGTCAGAAATCCAATGGTCACCTCTACAGAGATTTGCTGTGTTGACGGGGGCTGGTCATTCCTGACACCTTCATGAGAGCCAGATGGTTAGTCCAGGCTGCTCAGAGGTGGTGAAGGACCAGAAGGACATTGTAAGGAGGCACAACAATAGCCATTGCTGGGTCTGGCAGAGGGATGGATGGTCTTTGTGGTGACATCTTGGAGGTATCAACAGCCTTGCTTGATCCTGGTACCTGGCTGAAATGGGCAGTTTGTATCTGGCTGAAGGCCATTCCAGCCAGTGTGCTCGGGTAAGGCAATTACAGAGTGAGTTCAACCCATCGTTACTGGTGGCCGTGGAATGCCATGTGTCAGGAAATGGCATCCAACCATCACTGATGCAGATAAGCACTATGGAGTTAATTAGCACTACGGAAAGGGTGGTTCAAGGGAGAAGTGCTTCAAAACTTGGCTTGGAGATTAATTTATCCATCCCTACCTGTAACACACTGTCAAGCAGTTAATGGTACATCCAGTATTGGGGTAACTGAGTGAAACTCAGGAATCCATGGCATAGAGGAGATGATACACTGTGATAAAGAGGAGATGATATATAATGTTGGGTACTTCAGACTATAAACTCTATGACTCTACAGCTGTCCCTTGCTCCAAGTGAAATTGTTGGACTGTAAGAGTTTAAAGAATGTAACACAACCACAAAGTCTTTTGTTGACTTTTTTTTTCTTTTAAAAATACATTTGGGAGAAATTCTTCCTTACATCCAGAGATTCGGTTGGCTTCTCTGTACTTGTTAGCCAGCATCTAAGCCAGGCTCTGCTGCTGGGATCTGCCATTCTGCCTTTCGCAAGGAAAGCCCCAGATACAACTGTTGCCTATTTAAAGTCATCTACAAACCAGTTTAATAAAAGCTGACTGCATCTGCTTCCATGTTATTAGTTCTGCCCCAAAACTCTGTTCCTGGCAACACAATGTTCCACGCTAATGAGCCAAATCTTCCCCTCCCATGGCAATACTCCTAAACCTCCACACCATTCAGTTCACAAAGTTACCACCCTGTTTTTCCCTCGGGGGAGGGAAGGATTGCAGCTGCAGAGGGGGTTCTTCAAATAATATGAAGGCCAAAGATCTGTGGGAAAATCTGCTCTCAGACAAATAGCACTTGGGGGCATCTGCAGAGAGAACCAGCCCCTCTTTACTTCTGTCTGGGTCCCACGTCCTTCTGGCAGCAGTTTTTTATGAACCAGGCTGCCATTAATCCCCTGCCAGTTCCTACACCCTACCATCCTCTGTGGGTAGACAGCACAGAGTGGGAGATAATGCTGCAGGGAAGTGGTATTTACTTCAGCTGGATTTTGCGGCTTCATGGGAGAGTTTCTACTCGGGGCAGTTATTTCTCACTCGCTCCTGCTGCAAGAAGGAGGGATTTGGTGTAGACTAGGATGACTTTTCTCAGCTCCTTTTCCAGTGAATTTTCACCCGTTCTTGCCACTTTTCTCCCTGCAGCACGGAGCGCGAGCTCAACAGCGAGTTGAGGTTATCGCGCTGTAGCGATGCTGCGCAGATTAAAGAGAAATCAGATAACTCATTACCTAACTGAAACTCGCTGCTAGACTTTTATAGAGAAATGATAAAGTCTGAGAGCAGGAGATCTCTGCTGCTCTGGCAGACACCCCACAGTACCCTGGCTAAGCCGGGGGGGGCTGCGCCCTGGCCCTCCCACCCGCCTGCCCCCGTTCCCGGGATGTGGAGATGCCCGGGATGTGGAGCTGCACAGGGCACGAGGCAGAGCCCCAGCCACCACCACCACGTGTGGTTTTGGCCTCCGTGCGCTCACACCTGGAGCCTCCAGTAAGGAAAATTTCGGCTTAGAAGTTGACACGGGCACGATTGATGGCTTTAATATTTTACAAGTGGATGCGCCAGCAAAAGGGTCATCTCTACCCAATTGTGCTGAGTTTCCTTGTGTTTCTAAAAGTTGGACTGCACTCCTCCGACCGCCTCCTCTAATGCTTTCTGCTATAAACCTTTCTGCACCACATGCGACAGCAGCATCTCCCTGGAAAAGACTTCATTCGCTTCTGTCTTTGCCTCAAGCCATTAACTGACAAACTGGCAGCTAACTACTGTTAACAAATGATTTCCTAGAGATTACTGTTTAAGTAAAAAAAGGTTCCAAGATAAATAGACTTATTCTTCATGACAAGGAATTTGAATTATGCATCCAGGGGTTTGGTATGTGTGTCCAAAACCTATGCCATGCAATCCTGGAGGTTGTTCTCATCAACATATTACAGGCAGGTAAATAAGAAATGACATTTTGTTCTCGAGTTAACAGCCCGGATTTGTGCCGCATGTGTATTTGAGACAACATGTTGGACCATCCAATCATCATTCCCATCCAAGGAATGCCACTTTTTGAAATTACCGTTCAGGCTGAAAAGGCGATTTGTTTTTAAAGCGAGAAAAGATGCCAATCGCCTTGGAGGAGTTGTGGTTTTAGGGCCACCTGCAATTTGCTAAAAGATTACGGAATTGCAATTTGTTTAATATCTTGAAGTAAACGGCCTAACAAGCAGCACAGTTTACTTTTTTTGGCTAGTTCTTCTCTGATCATTTCTGAAATGTCCCCTCTCACAGCAGCCTGTGTTGGATTTTATGGTTTTTTTGGTTTTTTTTCAGTATTGACGTGGCTTTCCCTACAGTGCTCTCCAAACATCGCTTACACATGAAACGATAAAGCTTCAGAATGCTCCTCGGGGAAACTGAGTCACAGTAAAACAAGCTCCTGGGGGACTGGGAGCAGAAGCTGGGATAAAACCACGCTTCCTCCGCCGCAGCCCTGCACGGCAGTTACAAGACTATCCGGTTCCTCTGCTATAAAACTTGGTAACATGCCTCACTTCTTACCTGATTTTGAGAACATCCTGTGTTAACACATAAACAACTGGTGCTACTAATGTCTGTTTATCTGGCTATTTGCACGCGTCTGACATGGCACCTGGTGCTCTCCGGTAAGAGGATCGCTCGGCTCCATATCAAACAAACTCTCAGGGCGCAGGCAGGAGAGAGGCAGCTCCCACCCACGGCAAACAGCAACGCACCCACCCGGGAGTCAGACATTTAACCACGGCAATGCCTTTAGAAGCACATTTGAATGAAGAGTGATGCTTTTGGATACAGGAGCTGATCTTTCAGGGATTCACTGCAGCCTGCCTCATCCTTCAGTATGCATTTACATGCAGATCCTCGTACTCGATCAGTACAAATAGTATATTATACTTTAAAAATGTTTTCTTTTCCAAAGTTTAAATATATGCATGTAGTTACATACTATTTCCAGTAAAATCCAATAACCAAGCAACTGGCAATGACTTATCAGGTAATTTTCTGTCCTCTTGAGTGAAGAAATTAAATTTTCTCTACAACAACCCTTGTGTTCAAGTGCTGTCAGAAGTCCCAGCCAGCACATATGTAGTGTTTTCACCTGAATTCTGCTCCTATCATGAAAACCAGAGTTCATCAGAATAATAAAAACCCCTCATATTGCTAGATATAACCCTGGGTTCAGCCATCAAAGAAATTAATTATGGAAAACACAAAAGGGCTTAGGCATGATCTTAACTTCAAAGTAGAAGCGCTACAAACTTTTTTTCTAAACACTTGTATCTGTTGCATTATACAGAGCACAACGTGAGCCAAAATGTCTTAGCACTTAGTTGGAAATACATCCTTAAACTACTGCTGACTGTGTGTAGAAATAAATGTATTTGCTCTATGAGGTTTAGATAAAATTACTGCCTTCTCAAGGTGTTCCCATGGCCCCCGGTCCAGCTGTTTTAGGGAGCTCAATGAGCAACTGCAAACACATTCCTGGGATGTCATTGTACAGTACTTGATTCTTCAAAGTTGCTAACAGCCTGCAAGAATTCAACGGATGTATCTAAAAATCTGAGAGCGTGTTTCTATCGGAAAAGGACTCCAGAGCTGGACAAGGGACAGGAACTGCTCTGGATGTTAAAGCTCTGTGGAGAATGACTGTAAGTCTTGCAGTGAATCACTCTGAGTTGCACTGCTTGAAGAGTTTGTGTCCTGCCTCATTACAACCACAGCTACATCTGATTTGAATGAAACTTCAGACTTGACGATTTTTGTGCCAGCTCTTTAAGAAGCAATGTCATTTTCTTCAACACCCTATTATTTCATTCGCTATCTCCAAAGATTTTGCTCCAATTCCAAAAGCAAACTTATTTTCAGGAAGTAGACTGTTTCCAACTGGCTTTAGGAGGGCCACACACTTAAAACCCTGGACAGGCTTAAACCACAACCTTCAGACATCCTCGTGTTTGAGGGTGTACCTCTCCAGCATCCTCATCTCTACTTATAAAAGAAAAATGCAAACACAAGATCAGCACTGGAGATTCAAACGGTTTTCAGAAAGCTATCCCTATAGTAATGATTTCAAACAAATAACAAGCTAAAACCAAAACACAACAGCAATAAAATAAAATCTGATGAGCTCTTCAAAAAGATCCTGAGTGATATCAATTGGCAGGATTCTGTTGTCTATCCCAGAGCTATGGCAGCTTATCCCAGCCAGGGCTTTGCTGCAAACACACCAAAGCCAGGAGGCTGCATCCTTTCATATTTCAAAACAAAAGCCAAGTTCTGATCGCTGCGATGAGGAAGAAATTTTTTGTTGTGGATACATTACTGTATAATTACTGCAGATTTCATTTACTTTCTTTTGAATACTACAGCAGATACAAAAGCTGGGTAGATGTGGCAGTTCCTCGTGATATCATCTAATGCTCTAGGTTTACATTTTGACAGTTAGTCCTCCAAAATATCAGGGATGTGTGTGTCTACTGAGGGAAAAGATAGTATTTCCACTGATAGCAGACAGGGAAAAACACCTGATAGTGTCAAAGTGATAGCAATGAAAAGAGTTTCATGTAAAATTTAAAAAAAAACAACACTAGAACTTACCAATTTTGTCAGTAAAATCAGGGTTAGAAACATGGGGATAAGATCAGGAAGGAACACCACTGGGTAAGAGACTATTCATGGGACCAGAACATGGAAAATTCCATAAAGCACAAATGTTGCTAAGAATATTCAAAAGTCAAAGCTTTCTGTGGGTGTGCATGCATAGAGATGTCAACACAACTATTTCATGATCACCGAAATTGCTACTAGCCTGCATCCTCTCTGAATGGCTATTTTTAGGACCCAGCCTTTCATGTGGTATAATGATGTGGATTTTACAAGAGCATTTATAATGTGTTTCATATGGTGTACAGTCCTGGAGAAATTGCTTTGTATCAGAGAAAGTTAAATAAAAAGGTTTGGGTGTTGTTTTTTTTTTTTATATATATATATATAAATAAAATTTTATTTCTGATTTTATATTATTGCTTCTGTTTTGGATTTAGGGTTCTTACGCATATTTTAATTTATCCTGTGTGACAGCACTGGCTGTCCCAAAGGAACAGTCAGCACAGCACAACGCGATCCCACAAAACGTCACCTGGATTTCTGAATCCGCGCGTCCCTTCGGACGGTCGGATTTCAAAGTTGGCAATGCCACACTCTCTAAGTTATAGCAGGAAGCCAAAGCTCAAAGGCCAAATTTCGACCTCGGGTATGCTGGTGTCAGGGGTTGTGCACCGTCTCCCACATTAGAATCGTTTTTTCTTCTTTTAGGGCGAAGTCACACACAGCGATGTTTGTAGAAGACGACGACTCCTCTGCGCCATCTCCGCTCCCGTGCCGGTAATTCCGGGGCAGCAGCACGTAACGAGAACCAACTCATCAGCCTCTCCATGCTAAGAACAACAAATTTTCCTGTGGTAGATCTCACAATGGCTTATTTCCTAAACATGAAAGCAATCTCCGCAGTGCCATCTCCTCAGTGTTAGAATAAAAATGCCACATTTCTGATCCTTTCTGAGCATGTTGCTGGGAAGAGCATCTCCCCAGCACTTCTTCCACAAGTGTGTTTATAATTGCATCCCCCTCACGCTGAGTCAAGCACACTTTATGATCTCAGGCTTTCACATTTTGCTTTTGTGTAAGTCCCATCAGAGGAGAACCTCTGTTTACACTCGTCTATGCTATTCCTCAGAGCAAACCACAGCAGAAAACAAATTTAACAGATAGCATACAAGTTGAAAGCTACACGGTAATCATGGACTGACCAAAAAAAAAGGCTTTTTTTGGTCAGTCCATGATTACCGTGTAGCTCTTCAAGGCAGGTGTGTACTTCGTATCTTACAGCCCCAGATTCTCAGTGGAACAAAGGAGATACTGTTGAGATGGTTTTTTTGCCTATCATTTAATCAAATGTAAAGTTGTTATAACTGGAGGGGAAAGTGCTCTAGACTTCAGTATCCAGCTTTACTTTGGTTTCAAAAATTTACCACAGCATTGTTGAGCTTATTGTTTTGTTTAACAAAATACTAATTTTGTGACCCTGTGAAATACAATGAACCAGATTCTTTTCATTGCAGCTGAGCTGTGTTTAGCACAGACACGGGGGACGGGAGAGGAGTAGCGGTTTGAAGCCACTCTGGTGGCCCCTTGCCCAGCATCTCCAGCCAGCAGGATGATCTGGATGGATATCGCTAGCTCTGCCAGGTTTTGCTGACCCTCATCATCCTCAGGATTGACCCAATGTCCCATTTTCTCCATGAAACCACCTCACAGAGGCAGTGATGGTGGAACAGTCCTTCATAACTTTGGGAATGGACATAAAAGATAAAGACCCAAAGGCAAAAATCAGGGAAAGCGCCACAGGACAGTGACAAGCTGCTCCGTAAGGAGGTGAAGGTGGGAGCTCTTTGTCCAAGATCATTGCAAGGTGACCAAGAGAACGATCCTGCTGTAATCAACACTCTGAGGCACATGATGTTGCAATCACTTCCTTTAAGAAATGAAGTAGGTGGGTTTGTGAGCCAGCACATGTGCTGAACTGGCAGCCCCATGGCAAGAACGAAGACCTCAGCTGACATTCGCAGAGGGCTTGGTACAGACTTTGCAGGTTCCCAGGACATCTCATCCTTCACACCATGAAACACTCGCCCTGCCTGGGGGGCTGGAGGGAGCCGTGCCCTCCTGGACAGACCGCTGGACAAGCCAGCAGACAGAACAGGCCTTCGGTCTTTACTGATTCAGCTGGATTAAAACTGGTAACTAGGAAATGAACAGCTTTGTATCCTGTTACCAACCCTCTGAGTCACCCGTCCTCCTACCGAACCTTTGTTTCATCCTCCAGACACAGAGGCTAATGAGCAAGTATCATGTTATAGGATATTTTTTAAAGAGAGATTTGGAAGAATAGCACATGAAAGAGCCTGTGGGGGGGACTCACATGTCCCAGCTTGGCACCAACCTGGGATATGGTCAGGCTGAGAAGTTTTCCCTGCCGTAGCGGATCTGCAAAGAGCTCAGGAAGCAACTTGTACCTACTCTCTTATTTCTGTGCCCTCCGCCCACCATTGGTAAATGATGAGGTAAGAGTATATATACATCAGGCTGGGAGAGATGCTGATGTAAGCTACCTCCTGGCACCACGAGCCGCGAGCTGGAGCAGCAATGGATGGGAAACCAAGGAAATGAGCAGCAAATGAAAGGAGAGGCACTACATGATGGCTGCAGGCAACCCAAAGCTTCAGAGGGGTGGGATGGGGAAAAGCTCCCACAGTGGCAATGCCCTGTCCAAGAGGACATCTGGCATCTAGACCCTCTTCAAATCAGTGCAACAGGCAGGAGAAGACAACCCTTGAGGATTTCTTGAGGAATTTCCAACTCACGAATGATGCAGGAGATTTCAGTACCTGAACGGCAGCACGTGCTCGACTCTTGTTCACCCAAACCTGCCCTGTCCAGCACAGCCTCCCGGGAGCATACACGATGCTCACAGATGCATGGGTCCTTCCTTCGTCTTGTCTACAGTGAATCAGCAAGGGGGCTCAAAGGCCAACCCGTACAAAACAAAGACTAAATTTGGTCTTGCTAAATCGCTCACGGCCAGAGGGCAGACAAAGAACCGCGGGTGTGAAATTAATGGCAAGCTGTAGATATTTCCTCAAAACTGTTGATGTTGCTTAGCATTTGACTGTGCTCTACCAATAACCACCATGTCATGCACACGCAGACACACACACAGTCCAGACCAGACTGCAGTCGTAGGTGTGCAGCTCACACCACCACCCGGAGCCTGAAAACCTGCTTCACTTGCAGATCACGCTAGAGATAGAAAGGGATTCAGCCTGTGAGTAGGATCTGTCCCTCCAGAGATGGTCTATGAAAGCAGACAAGAGAGTCATCCCTCGGGAGCCGGCAATGTCTGTTTAGTCACAGGAACACACGCGTGGTTTCTTGAACAAGCACCTCAAACAGTAAATGCCAGCACACCCAACCATACGGGTTTGTCAGAGTTTTCCACCCAAACGCAGGAATTTAATGGTGCCTGTAGACTTATAGCAGGAGAGGGACTGCAAGCTGTGAGGCGACATGTGTCCTGCCAGTGAGCAGCAAGAGCACATTGCAGAGCTCCTCGCTGCCCTCCCGCTGCTCCCCCCTTCTCTCCAATAAAGCTTTGGATACCAACCGAGCAATGATCTTTCAAGTCGGACACGTCGTGCACCGCTAGCCCCCGAATCACTTTGTTCTTCACAGTTAAAATTTCAAAAATATTAATCATTAACATGGATGAGCTTTGGGACCTTGGGTTGATGTTAGGTTTTTGCTTTTCTCTCCAAACTCTCAACCGGTTGAGCTAATAACATTTCACAAAGAGCAACAGTTGGAAGCTTGCAGGAACGGTGCCTTTACCATACATAATCTCATAGCAGCTCCCCACGGACAAAGCATCCCGTGCCTGGGAAGCCAGTTCCAGGGTAGCCTGCGAAGGAATCCCAGTGGGAGAGCAGATATTGTTGAACTGTCTGAATCACGTGCACACTTATTCACATGCATGGATTTACATAAAACTTGCTTTTGTTTCCCTGTGACATTTTTCTCTCTTTTTTTCATTCCAAACAATTTTAAAAATAAGGTTATATTAGACCACACACAGGCAGTGCTGTATCATGTCACTGCTTCTTAAGCAGAACTCTCTAATTTATTTCAAAGGGAAGTTCTGCTTCAAAATTGAGGGTGTGATATGAACTCAGAAATTAACACAAGAATTTTCCTTGGGGGGGAACCAAGGCTGAATCAGACATGCAATAAATGACCTCGGAAGCCCTGTGCCTTGGTACATCTACCTATCCAACATTATGCTCTAATAAAAAAAATTATTTTCACCATTATCCTATTTCAAGCTAGGTAGAAGAGCTGGAAGAAGTGGATTTGCTCTGGTCAGGAGGGAACAAATTACTCATCTGTCTGTCTGCCAGGGCATCCATCAACAGCCACCGCACTCCTAACGCTTTCTGCTGGGAATACAACAATTCACGGCGACGGAGCACCGTCCCAGGGAGGTCCCGTAGCTGCCAGGAAACCTGGCTGGGATGCTGCTGGAGATGTTGCTGCTTTCCCACAGCAGCCAGCGCTGCTGCAGAATTACTGTTTGCTTGCAGCTGCCCTCCCTCCCCGCATAACATCTGGAGAAGGATGCAGCAGCCTTCTCGCAGCGACACATCCCCATCACAGGGCGACTCCGGGGAGTTTTCCTGCTGGTTTCAACAGGATCAGAACTCGACACAGGAAAAAGCAATACTAAACTATTGCCCTGACAGTGCAAGCTAGGACAGAAAGACCTCGACACAGAAGCAGCTGAGCTGCAGATTTCCTTCTGCCAACTGCTGCGGGGACAACAGCCTCCTCCCGCAAAGGGCCGGAGCAGCCGCGGGCACAGGGGGCTGCAGCAGAAGTGGCCGTGTCCCAGGGCTCAGCTGCTGCTGCTTGAGCTTCTGTCCTGCAAAGGGCAGCGGGAGACTTTCAGCTCCATGCTTTCTGACCTCCTGTTAGACGTTTGGGACCTGTGGCCCCAGGCCAGCAGTAACTGCACTTTCACCTTGCCCTGCCCAAGGGGATGTTTCAAACCCACTCAACGGGAACCAAGCCGAAGGAGCCCCGCAGACCGAAGGGAGCAGGCTCTGAACATCAGCACTGGTTCCTGGGCCTGCCACCTCATCTGGGGACTTGAAGTGTGCAGAGCTGGGGAAGGCACCACCACCCTTCTGCTCCTACGTGAGCACTGGTTAGACAACTTAATAATTAAGAAAATGAGGTACTGTCTGTTTTCCAAAGAAACAGAGGCTCTTGGACCTCTGTTTCTCACACAGACAGAAAGTCCAGTCCTTCAGCTTTATGTACAGAACGTTTTAATTCTGCCATCACACACCTCACGCTCACAACCCACACTAGAGGTGCACAGAAGGTGTGAAGAGCTCTCCCGGGAGCTCTCCCACCAACTGCAGTGGGCAGAGCTTGTACCCTACCTACGGCGCAGCACGGCTCATTCCCCTATTTTATAAACCTATTTCCAAAAGGAACTTAAAGAAACTTATAAGTGCTCTTTCTACCATTTAACTAGCACATGGTACAAGATATAACAATGTTCAGAAAACCCCCTCGGGTCTAAACTCAATTATACAACTGTAGCAAGAAAAATATTTTAATCTGATCAAAGTGTTAACATGTTTGACCATGTCTGACCTCTAATGTTTGTAACCACCTAAAAGGCTGATGTTCTTACTAAGGATGTACCTTAATTTGATTTAAAGTCATTTGTACTATTTAAAAAAAGGATACAGTTTTATGATTTTATATTTCATTTAGAAAAACAGTTCCTCAACCTGTTAATATTCTGTGGAAGTTTCTTGCAGATTTTTAACTGGTGAATCCCATATATTCCACTCTGGGAGAAGCGGGGCCTATCAAGAGTCAAAGCAGACCTGAACCACCATGTGTGCGACACCCGAGAGCCGGGTGAGAAACGATTCTCCTGGGGCTTTGCAAGATTTTGAGACTTCAGATGCAGGCACAGTCTGCGTGGAGATGCCCTTAACATGCCTGACCATGAGCGTGCCCTCCGCAGCCCGGCCCATTGATGGGGGCTCAGAGCACGCTCCCAAAACATGGGACGCTGGGGCTGCCTTGCCCCCAGCTCCAGGAGCACCTTCCCCACATGCCCTGGCCACCCCCCAGCCCTCCTTTCTCTCTCTCTGATCGCTCTGCTGCCAGCCCAGGCTACCTGTGCACGCTCAAACCAGCACCTCTCCGGCTGAACCACCCTAACCCAGCGTTGGCCACCTGCAGCGAAGGTGGGCCACTGAGCCCAACACCCGGGCTCTGCTGCTGCAGCGGGGCTCTTGCCACATCCTGCTGCTTGCTGGGGCCATCAGCTGGGCTTGGCAGCGCTCCTGACGGCAGGTCCCCTCAGACACCTTCAGCGCATCGCTCCGGAGCAACATCAGAGCATGTAAATAACACAAGTGGGTGTGTTTTGGTAAAAAGAGATGACTTTGGTTGGGGAGACAAGGGCAGCCTAGCAGGATGCTGGGGTGAGCAGTGTAACAGTTAGCGGGCTACAACCACTTTGAGGAAAACAAAGCAAAAGTGATGCTGCTGAGAAAATAAGAAAAAAAAGGAAAGCAGCACGTCGGTAATGCCAGTAGCGACACACCCACCCAGGCAGGCGCTCCGGGCCAGCTCCAGCGCCGCTCGCAGCACCCTGCCAGGGTTCGGAGGGAGAAAAAAAAAAAAAAAAAAAAAAAAGTTTTTTTTTGGTGCGTCGCAGGGTGGGGGTTCAACCTGCAGCCTCAGCGCTGGCTGCCCTTCGTCTTTCAGGGAGTTGTATTATATTTTTTCAATCAGGTAAATGTAAAGCCCTGACAGTTTGCCAAAGTACTCCTGGGTTAATTTTTTAATTTTTATTCTCTGAGGATTCTGAAATTCATCTTAGCTGCAAACAAGCGTTTCCAGGAAGCCCCATTAGCCAAAACACAATCTCCACTATCAATGCACGCATGACTGTGATATGTAATCCCATTCACTCACACAACCCTCCTCCCCGACTCCGCTTCTGCTAAAGTGTTAATTAAACACACTTTTATGGATGGTTAAGTATCTGCAATCTTCGGTCACAGATCTGACCTCCTCAATTATTGGAAGCAGCCACCAGATTATAGCCCAGACTTTGTATAATATACACAGTAGCAATAAATCTATAGCAGAGCAATACGAAATTTACTACGATCACCTTTGCGCAGTCAATATAAATACAAGACAAAACAGCCCAGAAAGATGCGTCAGAATAGCTGTTGTACCGAGTCGAAAAAAACAAGTCAAGGAAAAAATCTTCCTGTGTCTGTTAGCTAACTAATTTTTATCTGAAAACATGAAATCAGCTTTTCAAGTCACACAACATAAAGCAGCACAGGATCCAGACAGGCCTAAGTAAAGCTGGCTGAGGCAGTGGATGATTTCTGTGGCTCTCAAGGGGACAGGATCTTTCCTTCTCTGCTACACAGTTTTCTCCCCTTTGAGTTCTGCACAGTCCATTTACTCCTGTCTGTTGCTCTGACAGTAACTTCTCAGGGTTTTATTACTTTATCAAGGGGAAAGGCGATTCACAAACCACAATCTACTTTTTAGCTTAATTGCTAATAAATAGGCTGTTGCACTTTGTTGCCCATCTAGTAAGGGTTTAAGATTAAAAGAAATATTCTATTCAAATAATTGCTGAGCTAATGTAACTGTGAATTTACTCAGATTCTACACCAGGCAGCAAACTAAACACGTTTAAATAAGACAGATTAAATATCATCATTTATCAGGAAGAGAGCTGCTTAATAATTTAGGGAGTGAGGGGGATACACGATACCTGGACAAAGGGACACAAGGTAGGAAGCACCAGAAGAAACACTGATTTGGATTACAACAATGTACATTGGCCCTGCCTTGCAAACCCATCTTTTCTTGCTGAAGGAAGACTTCAAAATTTAGGGACAGGTCCTCAATATCTGCACACCAGCTTCAGCAGTGTCTGCAGCCAGGAAATCAGGTCCCCAAGAAGGGCTGTGCTGGGGTACGGGCAGGCTCAGGGAGGGACCCGTGTCCCACCACACAGGCCAGCAGGGTTGGGTGGGAGGACGCAGCGGTGACTCCAGTGAACAATATTTCATCACATTTTAACCTGAGTTTCATACCCCACAATCCATCCATTTTTCTTCACATCAGTTTAACATCCAACCCCTCTAGGGAACAAAGGGTTGAAATTAAGGGGGGCATTATATATTCTTTTAAACCTTATCCCTTCACAGGGTAAAAACTAAAACTGAAATAAACCAAATGATGTTCTGTTCTCATTTACTGACTGTAAATGCAGAATAACATCCGAAATGAATGTAGCAATGCCAGCTACCCAGGAGCCACATGAGCACTGACCATCCACTGCAATATCCTGACATTATTTTCTGAAGTTCTCATAGAGATAGTGATTTTTTTGTAGAGAAGCCCTTAGTTTAATTATTCAGATAGCAAAACCTATCAACATTAGAATATACAAAATTACTAAAGCTGATTTGACCCGAGAGGGAAAAACTTTACAGAGGATGACTGGAATAGTCCTCCAGAAGCACTAAGCCTTTTCCTAAAAACCTCTATTGCCATTTTAGCAGCACAAGATCCACTTTCTGGACCATCATCCACAACAGAGCCCTAACCCAGAGCAGGCCAAAACCTGGCTGTTTTACAAGCAAATACGTCGAACTAAAGTTAAGCTGCGGGACAAATCCCTGAGCACAAACACCAGAAGCTGCTCGTCTCCAACGTTCATGACCCAGAAAAAGGAAGGGGCATTCTTGCATTAGGTATTAGGATTTGATTGCTGGAAGTGTAAAGGCGAACTTAAAGGATGGGGAGGTTGGAAGAGAAGCTCCTCCAGCAAATTTGGAGCGAAGCAGGCGCTTGCTGCCAGGCATCCTTCCCCCTTCCCACTCCTTATCTCTTCAGCTTGGACAGAACAGTGCCCGGGCATTTTAGAAACAGGGCTGCCGTTTGCCAGGGGAAAAAAAAAAAAAAAAAAAAAATATCACATGTAGGTGCCTGCACGATACTTCAGCAGTGAGAAAGGCCACGAAACTTCTCCGTAAGGAGAGGATGAACTCACCAGAGGTGACATAGATCCATTTGGCAGATAAGGATCTGACAGCATTAGGAAAGGGTAGCCAGAATACGCAGATCCTTTGTACATCCCTGGGTCCTGGTGCTTCATACCTGCTAAAATTAAAGTTCCCCATCAAGATTTACCTTACGACAGGTGATTTCCCTCCCCGCCAGGGACCCCCGATGAGGTTACAGCACCTTTTGGGCGTCTTTTTGTCCCATATTCATCGGGGAGGGTGTTTTGGGGTGCCAGGGTCCCCCGGGGGTGTGGGGTCCCACATGGGGTGCACTGGGAAGTCTCGTTGCTGATGGGAGCAGCTCTCCCGGGGGGGTTGGGGGGGTAGCAGTCAGGGATCCCTCACTCCCAGGGGTTGTGGGGCAGCGGGTTTGGGGACCAGGGGGCTGAGTTCACCCACCACAGGGACAGACCGGGGCGGGGGGGAAGCCCAGCAGGGACCAGGGATGGGGGGGCCACAGACAGAGGGAGACACGGGGGCGGCTGTGACTAACCATCATCCATGTGGTCCGGGAGCTTCTCCTGATAAACCCTCTGCGGATCCTGCACACGCCTGATGGCCCAGCACACACACAGAC
>NW_020799117.1:3014718-3046636 GCF_003259725.1 Athene cunicularia | reverse complement strand
GGTGTTTAGATTTGCAATATATATATATATTGTTTTCAAACTTCAGAAACACAATAAAAATGCAATGCAGCTGCAGCAATTCATAAGGGTAAAAGATTGGGGTAATAAGTATCCCTGTCCTTTTCAGAGTTTGAGGAGCAAAAAAGGTCCTTGAAAAGTTTTAAGGAGCATATAGCTATGTCTGGCTTTCTAGTAAAAACTTGAGCACCTTATTAATGAAACATCACACACACACACACACACGCACACATACGGAGTCCCCTGCCTTAAAGGGACCGTCAGCCCCCAGTGCCAGCCCGGAGTGCGGGGGGTGGGATTTGGGGGTGCGGGGTGGGGGGTTGTGAGCACCCCCCGGCTCTGCTTGCACGTGTGTGTGCACATCTGTGCGCACACGCCTCTCTGCACACGTGTGTGCGCAGGAGTGTCTGCACATACACTGTCGTGTGTGTAGGCCGGAGCTTACCCGCACGCACAGGCTGTACGCGGGGCGTCCGCGTGTGTGCGGCCCCACACGTCTCTGTGTGCGTGTGGACACACGTGTCTGGGCACACACGTCGGCACGCACAGCTCACGCACCTCGGGGGGCCGCACGCGTCACCCGACACATCGGCATGGATCAGCACACGCAACAGCACACGCCAACACGTGTTGCACGCACAAATATCTGTACACACACACGCACATCGGTGGTGCACATGTGCATCAGCACACACACAGACATCAAACACAGCTGTACACACAAACACATCTGTACACACAAACACAGCTGTACACACAAACACAGCTGCACACACAAACACAGCTGCACACTCACGTCTGCCCATGAATCTACACACACAGGTCGGCAGCACACGCCTAAACATTGAGGACAGAAGTCTGCCCGTGGAGCTGATGCATGATGATGCACATGCACATCAACACGTATATGTATGCATACACTGAGATGCATCAGGATGTGTATGTGTGCACACACAGACACACATCGGCACATATATGTGTGCACACATACCAGCACGTGTGTGTGTGTGCACATTGAGACACGTCAGGACTTGTACATGTGCACACAGGCACACATCAACATGTATGTGTGTGCACAGACACACATCAACATAAATATGTGTACACACAAGCACACATCAGCACATATATGTGTGTGCACATTGAGAAGCATCAGGACATGTATGTGTGCACACACAGACACACATCAGCACATATATGTGGGTACACACAGGCACACATCAGCATATGTGTGCTCAGACATCAGCATATATGTGTGTGTACAGACACACATTAGCATGTATATGTGCACACACAGGCACACATCAGCACATATATGTGCATGCATACAAACTTCAACACGTATGTGTGTGCACATTGAGACACATTAGGACATGTCCATGTGCACACACAGACACACATCAGCACATACATGTGTGCACACAGACACACATCAGCAGGTACATATGTGCACAGACACACATCAGCACATATATGTGTGCACACAGAAACACATCAGGATGTATATGTGTGCCCAGACACACCTTAGCACATATGTATGTGCACACATAGACATACCAGCACATGTATGTGCACACAGACACACATCAGGATGTATATGTGTGCACAGACACACCTTAGCACATATATATGTGCACACACAGACACACCAGCACATGTATGTGCACAGACATGCATCAGCACATATGTGTGCACAGACACACATCAACATGTGTGCCACACAGACACATCCCAGCACGTGCATGCTTGCGCACACCCCAGCACCTGTATGTGTGCGCGCACAGACACGCCTCATCACGTATGTGCGCACGCCGCCACGCGTGTGCACAGGCCGGTTGTGCCCGCTCGGCCCTGGGTGTGCGCAGACACGCGTGGGTGCCAGGGCGATACCCCGGCACCCCGCTCCCCGCCATCGCTCCCTCCGCCCCGGCCCCTTCGGAGGCACAGACGTGACGTCGGATCGCAGAAAATTATTAGTTTTCTTGACTGGCCCCGAGGGTCAGGAAACATGAAATTACCATCTTCGCGGCCAATTTCGAAGACACTAGACACTTCTGTGTCGGCGTCGGAGGGTTGGTTTTTTTTTTTGATTTTTTTTTTTAAGCAGTTCCCATGGAAAAGGAAACTCCCCATCTCTTCTGATCACATACGACAGGTCCTGTGCATGTCTCCGGTAGCTTAAAACAACACACTGATATTTATTTTCCTTAATTAAGATTGCATAAGATAGCCCTGGGTCCTGGAGACTTTTCTACAGACTGTAATGACGCCATGTAAATTGTTTTTTATGACCCAATATACTACATATTGTCACATTCAAGCCCTTGAATAGGAAGCTAAAAATCTCGGTCCCTATTTTTCTTGTTAATTAGGGTATTATTACTAGGGATATAATCTCATTACTTTTTGGGGAGGAGAAGAACTAGTTGGAGCCACTTTGAAAAGTACTGAATATATTTAAATGAAGCAAAATCCGTCTTTCTGCTAATTGCTGATTTTGCATGACATAGAATTATTGTGCTGATTTAGGGGGCACGGTTTTCGCTGGGCTAAAGGAGATGGGAGAGGGAAAAGGATGCCGTTTGCTTTTTTCCTGCTCAGCTCTCCCATCCAAATGAATGAGAGGGCTACCCCATAGGAAACTCCATCTGCAGATTTCCATTCTTTTAAACATCACAAAATAAAATAAGCTGCAGCCACTTTGAGTAATAATCATTTGAATGAAATATTTGCTACTTTCAGATTATATATATATATTTTTTTTTTTTTTCTCTCTTTCAGATGATCCTCTTGTTTTGCATGTGAAAAAAATCGTCTGAGATTTACAGCCCTCCCAAATGGAGATAAAGCCTTGGCAATGAGTTGGAAACCTGTTGTAATCTGTGATCCAGGAAACAAAGAGCCTCATTAATGCAGAGACTTTGGTGAGCCTTTGATGTTAGCTAGCATAGCATTCACTCTCAGTTCCATTTGCATTTAAACATTCATAAAAACATCATCTCTGCTTCCTTTGCCTTAAGCAATTTAGGAGTAAAGTATAGCTTCTATTTAAAGAAACCCACTGTGGTGAGGCTTAGAATACAAATATCACATAATCTTCAAGCAGAGCAAATATTTTATCCTACATTTCTGGTGGGCACATTTAATAATATTATATTTAAGACCCAAAATAAAAGATCCATCTTATTTTCATTAACCTTACACCACATCTTTGACTGAAAAGAGAAAAGGGGCCCTGTTAATTCTATATATCCTACATACCAATTTGTGGAAGTAAGAGAATCCAGAGGATTTTACATTATTCACAAGAGCTGAGTTTTTGAAAACTGGATGCCTAGAGCAAGGTGCCTAGATCCGTATTTAGGCCCACAACACTGAAAATTTTTGAACAAGGTTTGGTTGTTTTTTTTTTTTTTTGTATATATGCAGTTTTATGAACTGCAGCATCTTCATCCTAGTTTTAGCATGGAGTAAAAAAAGTTTTGGTTTTTAGATATTTAAAAAAAAAATTTAACACACAGAAGTATAAAAATATAATACTAAAAAAAATAATCAGAAGAAGCCTAACGTGGACATTTTCTTCCAAGAGGCACTGTTGCTCCCAGACGGCATCCTGAGGGAATGGCAGCATGTGGGGAATTTGGAGAATCACTTAGAAAACAAAGGCCTGTCTATCTTATTATTTTCAAAAGTATTATTCACCAACACACCTATTAGAAGTGGCACAGTGCTACAAATATTGGAGTTGGCTTGACTTGCTGTTTGGAAATATTCAACTCAGGTTGTCCACGTTCACTGTACCATTAAAAATAACCGAGCGAGTTGAAATTGATCCTGTGCCACATCGAGAGCTCTTTATGTTTTCACTCTTAGGAGCAAATATAAGGAAATCTTTATATTTGATGCTGTGAGTCAGTTCAGCCAGACTGATGTTATAAGCATTATAAGCAAGTTTCCTATATGATAAATACCCAAAATTAAAAACTGAAATGGAAAACACTTAAAAACAACTTTACCTCGGATAAAATATTTCTGGAGCTGGATCAAAGTAAAACAAAAAGCCTGGCTTACTTGTCAGATCATATCTGCACTGAACTTCAAGGTTTGATTTGTATTATTTACATGGAAAAGGTCCCAAGAAACCAATTTGGCACTAAGTATCTTCATTACGTTTTTTCGCTTGTATGGGTGATTAAATCAATCTAGGGTTCCTATTTTAATTTTTTTTTGAAAGGTGCAGCCATCTGTGAATTGAGGAACTTTTCTGATGTCATCTTTGTGCTTCAGACATACTTTTTTCCCCCCTCTCTTTTTTTTTTTTTTTCCAAATAAGATGTTTTCTAAAGGAGCATGTTCTCTCAGCCTTTCTAACTGTCCTGCAGTAACTGTTTAGAATTAAAGGTGTATAATAACTTTTTAGAGCATTTTAACTGTGACACCTGCAGATAACAATAAACCAGATTAAATTATAACCAAGTCTGTCTGTCAGTCTGTCTGTTCCTCACCCTGCATTTATCAACATGTTCTCTGAACGCTGTGTGTGAAACCCAGCACATGCATTTTTGCACCGTGCTACGCACAGCAGCATTATGTGGCTTCACCATACACATTATATTAAGTGAAGCCTCTCCTTTAAAGTTGATGTAAATGTCGCTACCTATTTCTCTTAGGCTAGGGTTTCTCTTTCTGCTCTTAAAAAGGGGCTTCAGAGTGAAGCACTTGGATTTATTTTATTTATTTGTTTCTCTCCGTTTTTTGTTCATTGACTAGAATCAGCTTGGAGTAGCTCCCATTTTACTCTCTCTGGACATATTTCATCCTCTCATACAAGTTCATTTAATGTGGGTAAGGGACACATCGATCCCTGGCAGGTTGAACATCCTACATCTGCCTTCCTATTTCACTGTCTTTGCAGCAAATATGTTTCCCTGATATGTGTACACATATCAAAGTATGCTCTAATTTAACAACAGCTCTATTTCAGCATGGGTTTTTTTGTAGCCAATTAATCAATTCTCTACTAACAGAGGAACCTTCTAAATATTTACCATTCTTTTGGAGAAAAACATTTGCACCATCATCCCGTAAGGATGGTTTGAGTGATAGATTGGCAATGCAACTGTTTCAGATGAGACGGATGAAAACTCCTGCACGGGGCTCCAGCTGGGAGCAGGAGCTCCTGGAGGATAGGCTGGTACCAGCTGAACTAAATCCTGGCAAGTGACCAGCGTAAATCAGGCCACTGAAAGCTCTGTTTTGCCCAAAGGGGTTTACACTGGTGTAATTACCTCAGCATAGTCATAGAAGGAACATTTCCTTAGTCTAGACAAGCTCTAATAGGTAAAATAGATCTATCGTTTTCAACTGAAACATCTCGACCCAGCAAAGCCTCGTGTTCTTTTCTCTTTGCCTTTCCTTCACTCACATGCGCCTGGGTACAGCAGCATTGGGCTTTCGCTTGCAGCATCCTCCAGTTCTGCTGCTCTGCAGTAGGAAAAAGGGTCAGTCACTCAGCCATTCCCCTACTTGATTCGCTCTGCCCATCTCAATCTTGCACCATTTTAAGTGTTTATTTGACTTCATACATCGATCTAAATGTACTTAAAGGATTCACCGGCAGCTGCCAGAAGACTGCTTTTAAAATACCAGCAGAAAACAGACTCCCTTGCAATATTTAGGTTGCTTTCGAATGTCTACATGGTTTTCTGGAAATGTTTCCAGCTGTTAGGACCGGAGACTCCTTTTTTCCCCCTTGGGAGGCAAGTAGCGAAGGCACTGCAGTCTGCAGACTGGGGCCAGCATCCTGTTTTCTCCAGGAAAAGAGGATAATCTCTCTCGAAAGACTTCATCAGACGTCAAAAGCCATAGTGTGAAATCCATTTTGGAGACTGTGATCTTTGGAATACTCCCTGCATGTACGGCACAAGCCATTGTCAGATCTCCCAGTGCAGTTTTTGGTGTTCCCTTTGTTTAGCAGATACCCTCTGTTATGATTTTGTCAGGTTGTAAGACCGTCTCTTCAGGCAGTTTTCACTTTACAAGTCTTTTCTTTGTTCCCGATACAAATAACACTTCAGACTATTAAAGGACTTTAAAAGACTTATCTAGTTTTCACTCTATGCATTTTGTTCACCTCTTGCTGTTGGATCTGGACCAAGCAACTGGCATCGTGTTTAATATTTCTTAGTACTTTCACTGTCAGGTTCTCAGGCGCTTGCCCAATGCTGAAAGATCCGTTTCAAACAGGAAGGAGCATGTTTATTTGTTTACAAAAACACTTTTCCAGGGCTGCATCCTGTGGTCATACAATCATCCAAGCAGGCCCTGCTCCGATGAGTCATGCCTCTAAATTAAAAGGACCCATGAAGAGGGATTTGCAGCGTCACACTCATTGCTTCCACAACCGTTTTTCTGTAAACCATAAGGAAAAGTATGTTGATTTTTGGGTCCATAAAACCTTATTTTTACCAAACCAAAGCACTGGGTGCCTCTTTTCTCTGACAGTGTCCTTTACATTCTAACAAAATCCTTACAAGCTGATAGAAGTAGACCCTTGCTGTACATACGGTACAATTCACATAAAGTACACTTTGTCCTGGGATTCCTGTTTGTACATTGGATGGAACAAAGTACAGGAGAAATCCAAATATTGTTCTTTTAGCTCAGGCTCTGCTCAGGCATGCAGCTGAGCCTGGTTCAGGGGTTGTTAGCCAGAGCCAGCTTCCAAATGCTTCTTCCCTCCTTGCACATCTCCCACCGAAGGTGAGTGTGCTCCATCAGATGGGGCAGACTGATTCCACATGGAGAGGCACCCCCCAACCTGCTTCTGTCCAAGTGAGCTCATTTCTAAAAGTCCTAAGGTTAACAGGGCACTAACACGAATCTTTTCAAAAAACCTGGGTTAGACAGATCTGAAGGAGGATCCTTGCTGAAGGGCTGGACGGTGGCAATGAACTGCTGAACTGAGTGGCAGAGAGTGAAACTGGTTTTAGTCGTCTTGACCTGGGACACCTGAACAGAGCATTGCTGTCCCTCGGTGCTCGAGAGGGCAGTGAAAGGAATGAGACCCAAACCCAAGGCTGCTTCGTCAAGAGGTACCTGCGAGGACTGGCGCTGCTGCAGAAAAGTGAAAAGAGTTTAGGATTATTACGACAACCTTGGTGCAGCTCTGTCTGTGATCCCCACATTAGCACATCAAACTTGTGCAGAGCAGAGCTGGAGGCTTTGGCAGCCTCCTGCCTCACACCAACATGCAGTTGAGTCCCATGGCAAGAAGCCCTCCCTGAGCCTCTGCAGTCTGATCACCCTCATCCCAGTGCCTGGGCTGTGCAGAAAGAAAGGGGGAAAGAAATGGAAACAGCTGGTAGGAAGTGAGACTAAAAGGCAATTGTCAGGATAATGGTGGTGGGATAGGGTGGCCAGGTCGGAAGCCAAAGGAAAATGATTCAAATTTCTAAAAGCCACCTATATCATGTGGGGCATATCGATCACTTCTGTTACATTCCTTCCAGCACCACTCCAGACCCACGGCAAAAGGGGTCTTTCTCTGCACTTATTGTTTGGATTTTTTTTTTTTTCTGGATTGCTTTTAGATTGTGATTGTTGTTTGCTGTGAGAAAGAAGAAAAATAATTGAAGAAATGTGGGGAGAAATGAAGCAGGGAAAAGAACATGGGACTAGGGGGGGAATGCTGAATTTATAAATGCTCACACCAAAATTATTGAAAGGAAAATGAGGAAAGAACTGAACGTATTTACAAATCTGAATTCAGCAAGGCAGAGCTTTCTGCTAATGAAGGCAGAACACTTCATTTACTACTTGGAATACATTTTTATTTATTTTGCAGATGTTATTTCTTTCAGATCTTTACTGATGACTGTCTCGAGACACACTGACAAGCAGCCAGGGTGAGCTTGTCAGCATCATGCTTCTCTGTACTTCAGACTGAAAAAATGAAAGAAAAGTGAGGAAAGGTAGAAGCGGAAGGGAGGCTTGTATTCCTGCATCATTTATGCCACCCCCCCTTATCCTTGCCATTTCCCTCTTGCCAACAGTTTCATCACTTCCCCGAGTTCAAATGGATGTGGGGAACCTCGTGCAAAGTACAGCATGGTTGCTTCTACCTACTTCCCTGCACTTCTGAAGTGGTTATAAAGAAACCAGATTAAAGCAGCATTAAAAGCTGTGCTACAAATCCTACCATATTAAGCAAGACAATTCTTATAGTTGTTTGGGGCTAGCTGAACAGAAGGGGTGCCTTTGAGTTGAACTACATGTTTCAACAGTATGTTGTTCTGAAAAGTGTTGTATATGTGCCGACATCCGCTGTTGGCATGTGTACAGACTGAAGCTTGCCAGCTCCTCCTAATCTGGAAAGAGGAGACATGCAGTGTTAAATACATGTGTCATCACCAGTCATTCTGCTCCCCCCCCCCAAGTTCCCCAGTTTTATCATTCGGTTGTGCAATATATTTGAACCAAGTCAGCCCATTTAGTTTGGATGAACTTAGGCCAAATAACTGTACTGGAGCTGACTTCAGAGGCTTGAGAGGAGTTGCTGGAGTAGCTCTTCCATACTAAGAAAACAAACAAACTATGCAGCTCATTGCATCATAGGACTTTTGACTCCCATCATGTTAAATCTTATAGGCAAAACAGGGCCAGGCCTAAGCAGGGCTTACAAAGGGGACTCCAAGGAAACCCCTGCTGCAAGGGATGGTTTTGGTGACTCAGTAGGTGACAGGGGTTCTTCTGAGTCAGGACTGAACCAGTGTTCTTGCATGACGTTAGCATGCCTGAGCTGAGGATGTTTTTTAGACTGAAAGACTCACTACTCATGCCAGCAAGGGTCCAGGGAGACTTTCGCACTCATACAGATGGTGATTCCAGTCTCCTGATCAAAGTCCAGCTGTATTAATTATGTTTTCCCTCTGTAACTGCTTTGTATGGTGTCAGTTATTGCCCCCTTCCAGGCTGTGACCATGGTCTATACCACAGCCCTGAGGTATGACTGTAGCTGGTTGTGATGCACCTTTAACTAGCTGGTTGGAAGGAACACCTGGGCAACTAGTGTCAGCTGCTCAGTATTTAGGCAGGAAACTCAGGGCTCTCTCCTTTCTCCTGATGATGGCTACAGCACTCGTGGTATGTGAGCTCACATGTCTGAAAAAAAGCTTTTGTACGTCTGCAGGGGCTTTAGGCACGTCTTTGGGTCTCTGGGCTGACTTACGCTGCCTGGCATGGTGGATCCTGGTGCAGATTTTAGTTCTTGAGACCCTCAGTTTTGGATTAATGCGTGTGGGAGTTTGTTGCCTTAATTCTGTGGTGACTCTGTTAGTTGTCTGCCCATGATGGGTGTGGGTCCAGGGATGATGCAGTAGTAGCAGATGATGTGTTTCTGAAGGCTGTGGAGATGTGGAAGGTGTGCAGTTGCAATAGGCAGCTTGGTAACAGACAAACAGAAGTTTGTAAAAGTTTTGGTGACTAGAGAAGAAAGCACAGAAGCAGAGACTCTAGAGAGACAAGAAGAAAAACTATGTAAAAATGGGATCACCCATTTTAATGGCTAAACATGAATTATGTTATGAGATGCTTTCATCTTGGTATAGGTTAGCATTCCCCAGCTTTTTATATTTGTATATAAATATTTTTCTTGAAGTAAAGTCAGCCTAATTGGAAGTAAGAGCTATTCTATGTCGTTTATTTTAATACTCTAATATATTTCCCCTAGTTAATCATTGGTATTTCTAAATATAAATTTCCTTTCCTTTTCTTTCAAGTCACTTAAAATGAAAGGGCCTGCTTTACTCTTTGACCTTCTCTAACAAGCAGACCCTTGAAATGCAGCATTTCCAGAAAGCAAGCTGTAGGAACAACAGATGGATTTAGTAAATTACAGCCTGCAGATGAATTGTATGAGGAGTCAGTTTGGGATGGAGGCTTAAAATACACAGAAATTTTCTATGCTGTAGCTTGTTTCTTGCTGTCAAACACTGGCTGGTAAATGTGTAGCTTGTGTGATGTTGGCTTTCTGTACTGATTGATTTGTAGAAGCCGTTCCATCCCAAATTACCAGCTATTTGGGTCTCAGCCTGCAATCCTACTCAGCCAGGAGACTCTGTCCTCTAGGTACGTTTTAGTATTTTGCATTTCTTTTATTTGCTAAAGCTATTCCGACAGACTACTTATCCTGATCAGCAGATTCTGAAACCTGTTTGTGGCTTCCCAGGGATTTCATAGACAAATTAGCGCCTGTGTGTTTGCAGGACAGGTGACTCCTAAATGATAAAAATGTCATTTACAATTAAAGTGCCTTTCTTGTAACAATAATCTTGAGCTAGGTATTTGCTTATCTTCCAACATGTTAATCCTTTTCAGGATTAACAACTCCTTTTTCAAAAGCGTGGTCTTGGTTCTGCAGACCTTGCTGACATAACTAATCTTGCTGAGTTCACGAGGGGTAATTGTGTGCAAGGACTGCAAGGATGGACATTCACCTCAGTGGGTTTCCTTGACGTGATTTAGCGATTGCTCTGAGGTTTGAAGCTCCGTAATGTATTTGATACAGAGTAGCAGCAGTAAGTTGTCATTGTGATCAAACACAAAGCTTCTGTAGGGAAGAATAAATTATTTGCATGGGTGTGATGAATGCTGGAAGGGAATTTGAGAAGTTGCATGTCAAACACTGGGAAAATTTCTGAAAATGACGCACGTTGCTCTTCATGGTGTCAGAAACTTTACATTGAAAAGAGATCATCACTGGCTTTGGTTATTGCATTGTATTTTTAAAAGTCTTCTGAAAAGAAAATATATTTAAGATACAGCAGTTGATACAAGATCAGGTAGGCTCATGGGTTTTTACATAAATAAGGATTTATTTCTACTCTTATATTCATAACTTGGTCAACACATTTTGCAACAAGTTCCTATGTCGAGTTTGCAGTCCTTGAAGTCACGTGCATTTAAATCAGTTGTGTGACAGAATTCTGTGAATCTCTGCATCAGGGTTTTGCATGGAACCGATGTTGTTCAGCGTGGGACTCGCAGGAATCACGTCTGCTTTAGCTAAAATATGATTCCCTTTTGTAAGGAGAAGATGCATGTGGTAATAATGAGGATGGCAATAACAATCTTGTTAACACTTGGGAAACTCATGCAGAATATTCTCGGTGCTGCTTTCTGCCTGCCCTCTGAATGCAGCCTGCAGCATCGGTACTGCCCACGGCCCTGGTCCTGCATGGTACCGACCGGGGACCTCTCGGCGTGCCGCTCGCTTCCATCCCCAGGCATGCCCTTGGCTTCCTTACAAAGGAAACTAGTGCATGTGGGGGATGGCTGTGCATGCAGATCTCCTCCCGAAACAGAGACAGTGTGGGGCGAGGGTGTGTACCCCGGGACAAGGACTGCAGGGAGCATCTGCCCAGCAGTGTAGATACTGCCTCCAGGGAACCCTCCTTTAGAAGAGTGTCTGGCCTTGTAAGCACTCTGCTTGCAGAGCAGGTCTCCGTGCTATGGTATTTAATGTGCTGGCAGCATCCAGTGGCCAGGCTACAAATGCAATGCCTACATTTGGTAATGGTGTTACAGAACTACAACATTTTCCCTGTAACTCACAGATCCAAGCAGGACTGTTTCTGTGAGAAACTGTTACAGAATGCAAACTTTAACAACTGCAGTACAACAGCAACCCTAGCCTGTACCTGTGAGCTTCTTCCAAGGCAGACACTGTGACCGAAAATACAATCTGTTGTCTTTTTTTTTTCTCTTTTCAGAAGGTCCATCCCACAACAGTTATCTGCACAGTAGGTTTCACTGCATTCCTAGGGCTACTCATGTGTAAAAGGGCTGCAGCAATGCGCAGTAACTGGAATAGTTTTTCTGTGATGTGATTTGTTGCTGCTCTAAGGTTTGCAGCTCCGTAATATGAGTTGTTGATGCAGAATATCAGTGAGTTGTCACAGTGATCAAACAAAGTCCTTTTTCTTAAGCCACTCACAGCAAGGCTACGTAACGGTTTAAGATCTGAAATGTCCAGCTGAAAGTCTAAAGAGAAATGCTTCAGGAGGCAGAATGTAATTACCCATGTTGGAGTCTGGCCAGGTTTCCAAGGTTAACACCTTTCATCTTGACATCAAATCTTTAATGACCACATGTGGTAAAGACATTTGTTCAACATCTCATTTGGGAATAGAGCATAGCCAGAGTTACTCTGCCTCCACTGTCATGCTGGAGTGTTGGTTCAGTATTGGTCTAAAGGAAAACTGCTCTCAAAGTTGCCAGCAATACTTCACGGACAACCACATATTTCCTCTGGAGACTCCTATCTGAGTAGAACCAGGACCTACTGGACTGATTTTTATTTCCTCCAAATGATCTGATCCTCTGTCCTTACGAGCTAATAGCAAACACTGCAATTACCCTTATTTCCAGGTTGCCAAATAAAATAATTAGAGAAGTAGGCATTATGATTTTGGAAAGATATGTTAGAAAATGAAGGGGAGTGATGACAGCATACTCTTGCAGTGCCAATTAAAACACTGCTGAGGAGATTCAACACTACTTCCTGGAGATCCAGGCAGACAAAAGAAGTTCACAGGGATTCAGTCAAACAGAAGGATGGCAGAAAGGCTCCTTTCTGCTTCTGAGCATATGGCATATGGCAGTACAGCCAAGGGAATAACCTGTAGAGTGACTTTCTCGAGCAGTATGTACCATTTAGAAAGTGGATGGAACAATCTGAAGCATCTTTAAAGAAGATATCTGTTGTGATATGTGAGATGGTCTAGCTGAAGCAAGGAATCATTAGTTGCATTTACCTATTAATTAGTCTTGTTTAGACTAACAAAGACTTCTCCTTGTGACCATTCAGCACATTAAACTTTCCACTCTATTAATCTCTGCTTAACTGTAACTTTAGCTTAAAAAAAAAAAAAAGAAAATCTATGTTATGAGGGTTTGAGGCACACTGAATAAAGGCACAAAAAGGATGTGTGCACGGGGGCAGAGGAGATCACAAATACCTCGTAGCACACTGAATACAAACTGTATACAGGCTGTAATTCTTAACGGACGTGGAAAAATATCTCTTAGCAGCCGTTTTAATTTCTGTATGAACTGGATCCAAGTTTTCTCTCTTATAATGAACTATATGATCCTCTCCATGTGCCAAGGTGTGGTGCATAAGGCTTCGGTCTAAATCTCTGTTTCCCTTGATTGCACATCCATGATGTGAAGGTCTAGTGCAGCACTTCACACCCACTGCTCTTTAGGTATGTTGCAGTGGAAGTATGTAAGTACTTTCATTTTAGGTGAAGCTTAGATGTTGTTTGTACAGAGTTAGTCACAAACCAAGTTTCTTAGCTTCTCTTCCAATGCTGATACTGGAACACACCACACAACATCCCTGAGCTCAATGTGAACCCTCCTGGATTCTGTATAATATTTTTTTTTTGTTCATATGAAGTAGCACTTGAATAGAATTCTAACTTATGAACTGAAGAACGACAGGGCTAAACTTAAGTTCAATTCCCTCCTTCAAAAGGCCATTTTGTTTTCACATTATTGACATGTGTGTGTTTCTTATCAGTCCAATTTGTAATCTGCTAAACAAGTCAGTCCCACTTCTGCCTGGCATCTGTCACATTCAGACAAATATCTGCCATAGAAAGCTCAAATGTTCACAGATGTTAATGTCACTAGCTATGCACTTTTGCTATGTCCCTGTTTAAGTGTTTCTCTGGACTCGGTCTGTGCTGGTGTCTCTCCTTAGTGGCTGTAAAACAGCAGAAATTTGGTGGTTTCTTGTGTAGAGTGTGACCACGCACTGTGGGAGATTTCTTAGGAAGAAGTAAGCCAAGACAGAGAAGAGGTTTCTAAAAGCTTTGGCTGTTTTTCCCTGAGGCATGTGCATCCCATTTAGCCAAAGAGAAGCTACAGTACTACTAGCAACAGCTGTAACCACTGTGTGCCTCCCTGTTTGGTGTGCTGCATCCTTGTTGTAAAGGAGTGAGAATTCCTTGCAGGTCTTGCTGGGGTTGCCAGTAACTGTTCAGTCTTGGTGGTGTATCTTGTAGCAAGGTACCATATTCTTTAGGAAAGTGAGCACAAGGAGTCTCAAATGGTAAATATAGATGTGAAAAGAATGGAGCATCTAAGGCAATACAGGACTCACATACAGAGTCACCATCTAGAGACTGCATCAAGATCATTGCCTATTATAATAGAAGTATCTTCTATGAACCATTATTCCTTCCTCGTGGTTAAACAAATGCATACCTGTATCCAGTCAAGGTTTGGCGTTTGGTCCCTTTCAACCTCCAGCAGAATCTGATCATGCGCTGTTTCCCATCTTTCTGTCGGTGGCACTTCAGCATTTCAAAATTGTCTGGGTTGGTTCATTTATGGCTTTTTTTAGAAGCAGTAATAAAGAGAAGCATGTGCTCTTCTTCAACTGGTGTTACTGCTGGAGCTCACTATGATCTCATGAGCATGCTTTTGATGCCATGAATAGCTGCAAACCTAGAACCACTACTTTAAATCCCCAGGGAAGGGGAAAAGTCTTATAAACCTTTTTGGTTTAAGGCATAGGAAAGCACAAAGTTTCCGCCTGTTTCTCATTCCTGATACTGAAAGCCTCTCAGCAACGGGGAGGCAGGCGGTATGCCGAGACCTGCGCTGGCTCTGAGCAGGGCTGTCCTGTTTGCCTGCGCTCGCTCTGCTGACTGTCTTCTCCTCGGGTACCAAGTGTTTGGGGCATAAAATGTCTGTTTGCTCTTTGCGGTCAGTGTTTGTGTCCTAATGGATTAGGAGACTCCTGACGGGGCCAAGGGCAAGCCTCATGCTGGCTGTGGCTGTGTCGTGATAGCAGTCCTCTGCCATCTCCGGGAAGGGCTTGTGGTGGCGCTTGAGTTACCTGGTGGTGTCAGGCAGCGGTGCCTGCAGTTACCTTGCCTCAGACAGGCTGCCCGCAGCCGTGTGGAGTCCAGCTGGGGCACCGCCACCTTGCACGACCGTGTGTGGGGCTGGAGGTGGCAAAATGGCTGCCCTTCCCCTTCAGGCCAGCACCCGCTGCCCCCTGAGCGGGAAGACAAAATGGCTGACGGCCAGGCTGGGAGGAAGGCTGCAAACACATACAGGCTTGTGCTTGTGGCCGCCCTGTTTCTCCAAATCTTCAAACCTGAGAAGGTTAAATGCAGAAACCCAAGGTATTTCTTGCTGGTTTTGATGCTGGCTGCTGCACAGGGCTCCGAGTGCTCGCTGGGAGGCTGGGACTTGCTGAGGAGCCATCTGGCCCGGTGGGGCTGGCGGAGGAGGAGCCTCAGGGACAGCCATGCCGGTGAGCTGAGCTGGCCTTTCCCCTCCTCCTGTGCCCGTGGTGCCTGTGTTGGCCTCTTTCCACATTCAGCCATGGCTGGCAGGCTGCTGAGTTTTGGTGCGGGGCGGCCATGGCTCAGAGGCACGGCACCTCGCTCCCCACCGGCCCCTGCCCAGTCCCGCACAGCTCCCCACCCCAAATTCTACCCCAAATTCTACCCCACGTCCTCTGAGAATTTATAAAATCCTTGCTCTTGCAGTCCCAAGGCTTGGCTTGCTTTCTGTCTTTAAAAAAAAAACCCCAACATACTAAAAATTCCAATTCTCATGACTCTAAAGAAAAGCTTGGAAAAAAAAAGACCCTGATGTCTGAGCCAGATAGGAAGAGAAAGCCTGAGCATCTTTATCGGTTTGGGGCTATTTTTAATCTCATGATTTTTTTTCTTTTAATCAAATCTCTCTATTTTTTCTTTTTTTCTGCGTGCGATCTGACTAATGACTTTTGTAAACTTGTGTTGGCAGAACTAAGAACAGCTTAAATAAAATGACTAATTGTTTTCATTCATCAGCTATTCATTGCAAGAGCAATTAGAGTTTTAGCGTTCTGCCCCCAAATGAGGGCCAGATCCTGAAGTCATGTATTATTTATATTACCTGTCTCCCTATTTACATTCTTTAGCACATAGATGGCTCTATTCAGTGTCCAGGCCCCTTCTTGTAAAATTTGGTTGCATCAGATTTGGGCCAGAATTTGGGCAATCCGGTGTACCTGTTGCCCCTCTTAATTTCAAGCAAGAAATAAATTACAATCTGTTATTGTAGCTTGATTTGTTCCTATGGTGGTAGGTGGCTACTAAAATGTTAAGATGCCCCCACTTGCCTTTTTCTGTTAAGCTGAAATTTAGCTCCAAAGGCAAGTTGCCATGCTATTGCCAAGACATCGGGTTCATTCTGTGAAGCATACTAAATATTTCCCGCTTGTTAGTGATTTTCTTATTTTCCCATATGTAAGATTTAAGCAAAAAGTCCCCATAGCAAACCACAGATTTCCTTGCTGAAGCACACCCAGTCTGCGAAAGAACCAGAAATAGTTAAATTTGAAATGGTTCAAATCAAAGCCCAATCTTTCACCTGCCTGTTCACGTGAGTCGTAGGACAGACTGAATAAGCTGCTCTGAGAATGGAGCTTGTGTTCCCTGGTGAAGAATGAGTCTCTAAAGGTCTCATCGTCTGGGATTTTGTCGTAGTTTTGTGGTTAGAAATCGTACCAGGATGGAACAGCTCAGCAGGGATTTGAGTCCTCTCTCCTCCAAAGGTCCACTTGTGGTCGCGTACGCTGTCTGCCTGGAGCGCAGGGCGTGTTCCGCCCTCACGAGCAGTGGGAGAAATGTGTAGGGATGGAGTCATGTTGCTAGAGGCACTTCCATCCGTGGATCTTTATTGCTTTTCGTGCCACTTCACTGCAGCATGGAAGAGGCACAGAAATGATCTACTTTGGCTCTATCTGGGAGCTGAAATGGAGCCAAAAGCCCAAGTAAAGACACATTTACTGGATTCTGCTGAATTCTGGAAATGGATTGAAATTTTGTAATGTTCCCTTGCCTTTCTAGTGGGCAGAAAGAAAACCGAGCTTTGAAAATCATTAAATTCGAAGTAGGGAATTTCTTATCTAATCTGAACTTTATAGCTTGATCCCATTTCTGCTATGGCAAACTACATTTGTGTGTATGGTACCCTGAAAGGTTCAGTATTCGTTTCTAAACCCTTTATCTGCTTCTTGTCCACAAAGCAGCTGTAGTTGATAGAAAGTAATTCGGGGAGGTGGGGGGGGAGGTGAAAATGGTAATCTTAACACTTTGATTTGTACTTGGCAGATCTCAAAACGCTTCATGAAGTGAAGGCGCCTAATTTTAAATCCTTCAGCCACCCAACGTGCTTGTTAAGAGGGGGGAGGAGAAGCATTTGTTTGTACCTGAGCTATTAAATGTAGGATTTGTGTCTTATAGAGTGGCAGCGTTGCTTTTCAAGGCTGATTAGGAATGGTGGATAAATTTGGGTCCTACAGCACTTGAAATGAATGCAAAACTTACTCCAGCAGGAGATGGATAGAGAAAAGTTGCTCCTACTCCAGTATCTTTCCCTGTGAGTATCATGAGTGGCATTGTCTTGAATTGCGCAAATATTGTACATAGGTTTTGAATATTCTGGGTCATCCTTAATGCTAATGGGTAGCAAAGTGATACAAGAAGTATGAATATCCCACAAACTTAATTTTAAACACTGCATCTGAAAGCAATGCAATTCTATTACAACATCAAACCTACTTTGCATATATATATATATGTCTCTTTTTCAAGGCTCTCAATATGATTTATGAGCAGCAATTAACTAAACCTTCTAACACCATGTGACAGAGGTGTTGCTGGGCCCATTTATGAACTAGGCAAGCTGAGGCACAGAGGTGTCAAACGTAGCTTGTCAGCGATGGTATTGCAAAACAAAGACCAGAACCCAAAAATCCTGAATCATAGCCCCTGTCCATTTATTGTTAGGAGAGAAGATCATTAAAATCCACTGGGCTCGTCTGGCAGACTTAAGAAACTTATACACGCTTTTAAATGCAGAAGGGTTATCTTTATTAAATGATGAATGTAGGAGGGTTTTAACATAATGCTGAAGAAACACATCTAAACCATGAGAATCAATACATGTCATTAAAAAAAAATAATCCTGCTGAAACAGATTTTTCCTGTCATTCAGCAATGTTTATATTCTGCGCTCCCTTTATGCTGTTCTACCTATGTAACATAAAAGCCTTTTTAAAAATGTAAGTGGCAGATGGCTTGTAGGATACTGTACCTTAGTGCTCACAGACTTTCCACCTCTGGTCACCAGGACTGAGACTGTATCATAGTCTTCAGTGTAAGAGGTAGGTGTGGGATTTGTGTGCGTTTTATGCTTACAAGATAGTCCAGCTTTGCAAATCCCCAGTGGAAGACTGGCCTCAGTGCTTTTGTTGGAAATCTTGGATGGTGTAATGTTCCTGATGGGGAAAGGGGCTTGGGAAAAGGTGCTCCAGTCAAGGTAAAATTTACCCCTATTTAGCTGAGACTGTGGCAGCACGCAGACCTTGCAGTGTCCCTCAGATACCATGTTCACCCTTAGATGTGCCACTCCTGATGTGGCTGTAATGCTGCTGAGGCAGAGCTGGAATCATATATGAGTATCTGCTTGCAGTCATGGTCCCGAAAGGGTCTGCGAGGCATTCTAGGTCAATAGAAGAGGTGCGCTAAGGATCAACTAACGCTGAAATCAGAATACAGCCAGTTTTTTTTTAGAAAAAAAAAATAAAATAAGGGTGTCTGAACCTCTATTTTACAGCACTAGGTACAAAAGAAGAAATCTATAAGGTCTCTTGTAGTTTCTTACCTGCAAGTACATTCGTATTACTAATATGCTAAGAATCCCAGAAGATCTACCTTGCTAATTGTGGAAGGATAGAAACATGTGAAAACTTGATAAATACAGCATGGGGACTTGCCATGTGTTTAAAACTTGGAAAGGGAAATGCTTTATTCACATCTGAAACTAACAGCTATGTAGTAGTGGAAATAGTACTTTTTTGTTGTAGGGAGATTTCTGCTGCATGGCAGATGATTTAATCAGGGGATTTTTTTTTTTAATAAAAAAGGAAAAGTAGAATACTGATGTGGGTAATTAAATATAGGCAATTCTATTTTTCGTTTTAGTGTAAATGCATTTATTATTTGTAAACCTGACTCATTTGTAAAGACACGCACACAAAAATGGGCAGACATTCGGAATTATCCAACTCCTTGTATGAGTATGAGCAGTAATTCATAACCTGGTATCAAAAGGTTCCCCAGTAGTGGTCTGGGCTACCAGTACAGTTATTGCTGTCACTGATATACATCTTCTGTATGTTTATTTTCTCATGCAACTCCATTAAACTCTGGGCAGTATTTTACCCTTTGCAGATAAGTACTTAAAAGAGAATCTGGTAAGCCGATAATATTGCTGAAAATAAACTCAAAGACATAACACTCATTCTCAAAATCAAAACCAAAGGCAAAACAAGCAGCCTTTTAAGAGCCTGTAATCCAACACAAACTGCAAACCATAAGACTGGGCGATTTGATGATCCTAATGTTGCTCTGGGCACCTGATTCAACTCAAAATCTTGCAGATTTTTAAGGCAATCGCTGCCTATTGTTTGTTTGGTGTGGTGTTTTTTCAGTGTTGTTTTTTGGTTTGTGTTTTTATTTTTTTCTTCCTTGGCTGAAGGTGCAAAGCAAAATAGGTCTGTGGTCCTGTTCCCATTACAGCCTGTGAGAGTTTGCTTACACTGAAGTCACTGACAAAACCCTCAATAGCTTTAATGGGGGCAAGAACAGGCTCACCGTGATTTAGGCTAAAGTGTTCAGCTCAAGGCAGAAAGACAGGGGCTCTTTGAAAATGACAACTTGTGGGTTTTGGAGATGTCATTAACATATTTGTCATGGGGGAAAGAGGGTAAATAAGGAACTTGAAAAGAAAGACAGATATTAATTACGCTTCAGACAACATTGTTGTGTGCTGATGACATACTGTAACTCTCCAGACGACTATAATTTGCAAGTGAACCCAACGAGTATGAGACTTTACAACAAGCCGAGCAATTAGTTCTTCCTGAGTTGCAAGAGTGACATCATGTGTGCAAAACATGCCTTCGCCTTCAGCTAATAACACATACTCATTTATTCTTCCTGTAGGGTCACTGTTTGCTGTGAAGGCCATTAAATCATACCTCTGATGGATGCGTTAACTTTCAGAGTCTAGTGAATAAGGGTCCCTGAAGTGCAGATAAAGAAACATGTGTCCATAGCACCAGCTACCAACAAAAGCCACCCCAATATCAGATGTTATGCCCTAGAACTGGCCTACAAGATTCTCCTATGCTTTTAAATACCTTAAGTTATTTTTCCAGGGTCTTGAAAATTTGCCCCTGTTGAGGGGATCTGACCCAAGTGGTGGTGTGGTGGTTTTTTTTTTTTGGTCTGGAATTTATCAAGATGTTGGAAAAGGTGAGGGGTTGCTTTTATGAGCAATTTATATAGGCTTCTGAAAAAAAGAAAGGGTTTTGTTTAACCAGAAAATGGAATAGAACTGAAATACTTGAGCAGTGATGTTAATATGTATCTGGGTATAGATTCCAGTAGTGTGTGTGTGGTTTCATAGGCTGGATCACTTAATGTATTGTACTGCATGAGTTTGTCAAAGAGACTCTAAGAATCCATCTGATACTCAGGGAGGAATAAATTATGGCATTGATCTATAGAGACAATTACATTTATTCTTTAATCAGATATGTGGTCCCACTGGAGCCACATACTACTTACCTGCAGTAAATTAAGCTCCTGCTTAAGTGCTTTGTGGAATCAAGAGCCAAAAAAATCTCATGAAGATTTTTCAGCTCTTTTGTCTGTGAGAAGAGTGATGCAAATTGTCATGTAGTTTTTTGATATTTTAGCTGGATTAATGAAAAAGAAAAATGGGATGTGAACAAGCTTGACTTTAGAGATATATTTCCGCGTGTGAAAAGCTGCTTTATCTTTCGAAGAAAATTACTACAAACACAAAATGAGAATTTCAGCACTAGTTTTTCTAAAATAGCAATGGGCGTGAAGATTTGGCAGAGCAGATACACTGTGGGACCACAACTAGCGCAGCACAGCGAGCTGGGGAGTTTGCATCAAATGGGAGCAAGTTTCTCCTGCTGTGGTGAGGTGAGGTGCCAGACAGGGCTGTACACCTATCCTCCTTTCCTTTCCCCAGTCTTGATGGTGTTTGATGCTCAGTGTTGATTGCTCTCGGTGCATCTCTGTCTGTCTCAGGTTTGCTGCCTCCCAGTGAAGTAGATGGGAAAGCTCCTCTTTTTAGCAGCAGGCCGGACAGACCCGATACTCCTGTGCTGTGCTTTCTGTTCTCCAGATCTGTGACAGTCCGGGGCAGTGACTTCAGTATAGCGGGATATTTGGATCTGATCACCCACCCCAAGCTTTGAGCAAATTATCTACCTGGTTCTCTTGTTTGTCTCTAGCTGACATGTTTACATAGTCCCCTGAAGCTTCTAAAATTGGAACCTGAGGAAAATAGAAACCTGTTCTCTGAACCTGGCAGGATGCCTTAATAGGAGCTTTTATTACTGTTATTAACAATATTAATAATCTTATGTTAACCAAAGGCAGGAATGAATCTCTTGCTGGACTGTGCCTGGGATGTCTGACATGTCTTTATGTTCTTCCAAAGCTGTGGCAAAAACAATCCAAGAGAAATGGTAAAGCTGGGGATGGCTGTTACGTCGAAATCCATACAGCAGGGAGCTGTGCAGACTTTTCCTCCCTGCTGACACTGAAGTTTCTGGGTATTTCTTCTGCTTGTGACAACTCATCCCAGCATAGAGACACAGGTTGTGTACAGCATTCAGTTTACAGTTTTCTTCAGTAAAGTTCCTGTTCTGATCACAGCAATGAAGGAAGGTAGACATCTGAGAGTGTGATGGTAAAAGTGCCAAGCGAGGCCCAAAGGGAGGAAAAAACTTCTGAATTCTGTGAAAAGGTTTGAACCCTGTTCCTCGACTTCAGCTGCAGGGACTTTCCTCCTAACTGAAACCTGAAGATCCCTTCACATGAGCCTGTTCAGTTAACTTCTTTATCTGTAGCTGCCAGCATGGCCACAGATGCGATAGGGGAAACCATTGGTTTTGGTGGTGTGGTCAAAAGACGAGTAAGTCATGTTTGCATGAACCGTCTTTTTTGGCTAAAGCTCTGCACAGCCTGAAGAAGTGAACCTCCCACAGAGCCAGAATCTGCCTGCTTCATGGACCATTCTGGTTGAATTATTCCTCTGGCAATGCACCCCCTGAGCTAAAGTTTAATAATGTAAAGCTGGTGACAGGCTGGTTTAGGTTTTAAGGGCATGGTTTTGATTAATTTGCTACATTTCAAGGGCAAAAATGTGTAAACTCGGTCTTTACTGAATACCACACCACTTTCCATGTGTTGTTGACCTACCTAAATTGTACACGTTTTATTTTTGCCTCCCAGATCTGCTTTTCCATGTAGAGGAGAGACAGAGCCAGGGTCACTCCACATTTAAATCAATACTTAACCATCTACTTGAAGTTGCCCAGGAAAACTGCGGCCGCGTGAGAATTAGGTTGGAAGCTTTCAGTCTCAAAAAAATGAGTGTGTGAGCAGAAAGTGCAACTGCTGCAAAACACACATTCTTGTCTGCTCTTCACCTTGCCATACTGACACGTGCTATACAGAAGAGATGGAAGTTGTCTCTCTTCTGTATACACACATGTGTGTGTGCCCATGCTCATACCCACCAAGCTCCCCACACGGCATGTAAGAGAGAATCTACTTGGTGGTTTTAATGAAAACGCAGTTTCATGGCTCTAATGATCAACAGCTGGGAAAATGCATGCTTTTCTCCTTCATCTCTAGACTTATTTGAAAGATTTTTGTTTTGTGGCTTTACTGGGTGACTTTCTTGATGAACTGATTTAAAAAAAATCATTTAATTTCTTCGAGGACCATAGTGGTTACCATAGAAATACGTTAGCTGCAAAACAAGGAATAATTAGTTTATGTTTGTTCCTTTGTGTCTCCTAATTTCTTCCATTCAGGATTTTTAAGCATGTAATTAAAGGGATTATTCAGCTTTGTGATTTTTTTTTTTCCCCCTCTATAAATTCATTTAAAGACAAAACTCTGATGTCTGTAGAGCATAAATAATAATGATTATATGTGGTAATTAGTCCAACCTGTTTGTTCACATAGCAGAAGACAACGTGTTTTCTGCCGAAAGACTGCGATGCTGACTAGTGGTCACTCTCAGCTTCGACTGTGGCATTCCCAGTTACCTATCTCATCCCTTATGGCTACTCAACTAATTACCCTTAATGAAGCATGGTGTGGAAGTGGGCCTCTCCAGAGCACTGCAGGACACCTTCTTGTGTCGTTCAAGTTCTGGGGCAAGCTAAATTTGACAAGAAAGGCATCAGCGGGCTCCAGAAGTGTCTACGGTCAGGTGACAATTGAGTAAGGACAGGGAGTATTGCGACACTGGGGCTTAAGGTAGTTATTTAACACCTCTGCCCCGGCAGGATTTGCCGAGTAGGCAAAGTTCTACCTGTCTGTGCAGAAGGGCTGAAACTTGTAGGACTTCTCTAGCAACACTTGAGATGGATTGGGCTTTTTGCAAAATGGAAGCTTTCCCCAAACACGGGAGAGGGTATTGGAGCCTTTCAGCTCAGAAGTTCAGCGCTTAAATCACTTTCTCCGCTGGGAGAAATGCTCTTTCTTTAAGGCTCCAAGATGAATAAACAGGAATAAGACTTTTATCCCAGAGCTCTGCAGCCCTGTTCCCTTTCTCCAGTCCAACCAGTCTGGAAATGTTCCATTCTAGGTAAGGGAACACCATCAAGAGCAGGATTTACGTGCAGCCTTCTGTTGCCCATCAGAACAACCTGTGGTTTGGGAGCCAGGGTGCCACATATGGAGGGGAGAGGTTCGGCCCTATGCTCCTGGCATCCCGACCGATGTCCAAACCTCTGAACTCTTCTAGGGAAGAGGGATGGGTAGTGCCGGTACCTGACCTGGTGGGTATATTCCAGTGACTCTCCTGGATCAAACCATTCAGGAAAAATTACCACCAGTGTCCCGTGGCTTTTGAGGGCTCAGACCTGAGGTAGATTCTGGGATGTTTTGGCTTAGAGGGGCTTTGGCTATTTGTTAATGTAGTCACTTGCAAATAGGTGGGAATTTTGAGTGTTACTATTTTGGATGTTGGGCTTTAATGTCTGTATTAGTTCCACTTTACGCACCCTGCTCCTTATTTGACTGTAATTTTCGAGCTTCTATGAAGCCTCTTACATCCTCCGTTATCACCCGGGAACAAAAGCACTCGGAGTTCATTTGAATGTCCTGAAACACATTTTCCCCTCTGGTCACCCTGAACTCACCCCCGCCTTCACCTCAAAGCACCGCTATTTATTCAAGGGTCTGAATAATTTATTTAAAGGGCTGAAAATGACAGCGACTCACCTCCAGCGCTTGAGCCCAAAACCCACGGCTGGGACCGCTCCGAGGGCCCTGGTCCCCCACGTGTGACCCAGCTGGCGCTGGGGGGGCCTTTCCCACTCAACCCGCGGGCGCAGCCGGAGCCTCCCAGGGCCGCGGGGGGGCCCCGAGACTTGCGCGGGCGCTGCAGCGCCCCCTAGCGGCCAGAGGCGGGTCCTGCAGGGTTCTTCGCACCTTCAGGGGCTGAAGCGCTGCAGGACCCTTGGGGAGGGTTTGGGGGTGTGGGGGGCGATCGGTCCCTTTCAGTGGGGTCCCACAGCTTGCTGGGGAGGGCTCGGGCTTCCAGCCTTGGCGGGGACAACGGGGGCCGTGTGTGTGTGTCCCTCAGCTCTGCTTCCAGGGTTTAAAGCACAAATCCCTGGTCCGGGCGATGCCTCCGAGGAGTTCTGCTCTCCTACAAACCGAATTTACGCTTTGACGTCGCCTCTCATATTCAGGACATCATTTCCAGTCTTAAAAAATGTTTTATGGATGCGCGCTCCCTGCTTTCGCTGCTTGAAATACAAAATTAACTTCCTAATGCAAGGGTGACTCTTGGTAATAGAACACAATATCCGGGAATGGACATTCAGGATAGAGCATTCCACTTAATGCAATTCTTGCACAATTATGAGTTGTTTACCTTAAACATCACTCTGAGGAGTAATAAAAAGTAAAGAAAATTCTGGTTAATAACCTGGGCAAAACAATTATCCTGCTAAGACTATTGAATCATATATGCAAAACACAGGAGGTTTTCATAACAGATGTGTTTAATCTTGATGCAAATCTTGGTTTTAACCCCACAGTGTCTTGCAGTTCAGTCAGAGCTGGACTAGTTCTGGTGTGCTTGAATAGAAGAGACCGAGCCAGAAGCCTCTGGGATCACAAACAAGACTTTACTATTGTGGAAGCCCCTCAGAGTCTTGTTATTGTCCCCTCGTAAATGTAATAATGAAGCCCTGGAAGATCATTTATATAATAGTTCAATGGCTTGGTTAGTTTTCATAACTGTCTGCAACAGACTTTTGGAAGCTCTCCCAGTGTTTATTGAAATAAATGTCAGGGTGAGACTATTGTGTTGTTTGTGCCATAAACGTAAACTCTGGCAAAAGGAGAATAACCTAATGGCCTGCATTGCTCCAGAGTTTTACCCTTCCAGGGAGAGGGAAGCATCTGGCAGCTCTCTCTGCTCTTTGGTTGCTATTCAGAGTAACACCGCTTACACTTGGCTCCTGCTGTCACTAGTAGTAGTGGTCAAGTGTGCTGGAGCACAACAAAAGCTTGAGTCTGTGGAGCTGTGTCAAAGACAGGCCATGTGGAAGCGGAGATATCAAGAGAAGGCTCCTCTCCTCTAAAAACGAGTGTGTTAGACTTCACTGCGTTGTATCCCGTCATGTGGTCAGGTATAAATAAAGCACTAGATCTTAGAGCTGGCAAAGCACTAGTGGGACACTTGGGCAATTTGCCTACCTCACAAGGCATGATATTTCCTTGCCGAATATTTATCAGGGCTTTATCATGCTTGCTTTTGAATTCTTCAGTGAAGGAGGGTCTACAAATGACCCTTTTGCCTCCAGACTCTTTCATAGTCTAATTTTCATCTTTAATTTTCTTTCCTCATGTTAAGCCTAATGTTCTCTTTATTTAGTTTTCTATAATTGCTCCCTGTCATCCATCCTATCGCAGCCCGAACGCTTCCCTCCCCTCTGTGAAGCGGATACCTGTCAGATAGCCCTCCGCTGTTTCCTTTAGTCAAAGATATACATATGCAATTCCTCTAATCTTCCCTCTGCCATCCGTTTCCTCAGGCTCTTCATTATTTTGCTAGTCCTGCTCGGAAGTGCTTTCCATTTATCAATATTATGATGGTTTGCGCATGGCTCATGCTGCCGCCTTGGCGTTATTCTCTCTCCTGCCCACGTACACGCAGCCCACGGACGTCGTGTTTTTGTGCACAGACTTGGCTGCTCCCCCTCTCTTAGCTAAGGAAGCTTTCACCAGAGTGTACCCTGTCCCACCATGTAATCGTGTACTCTGCAAATGGGAGTATGGTGCATCAAACACTACTTGTGGTTAAATATTTACCCAGAATAAAACATTAGTGGCAAGCATGACTGATGAAGGAAGAGAACAGTTTTTCCTAATCACTTAAAAATCCTTTTCTGAAGACTTGTCTAGTGTCCGAGATCTTTGCTTGCCTGTCTCTTTGGCAGGCAGGAGCAGAGGGCAGGAGTAGTCGCTGAGACACAGCTATAAATCATGGAACTTGCTTTTAAAATCACTGGTTTTTCTTCATCAATATTGTCTGCTGAGTGCAGAAGACCAGAGTCTGCTTTCAGTGTGTGTCTCCTGCGTGCTGGGATTCTTGCTATCGTGGTATTTCTTGTGACAATAACGGAACGTGATGCATTTCTGATGGGGTGTGGTATATGTGCCTGTGTTGTTGATTTAAGGGCTTTTAAGCTTATCTGGAAAATAAGCAGTTAGAGTTTGCGAGCGAAGTTGGTTTGGGGTAAGGGCATTTTGAGACTTAACTTTGCCTTAGTCTCTTTGATATAACATTCAGGTTTCATTCTATAATGGACAAGGAAGATTGGAGAAATATATGTTTAGGAGTCTTTTTATAGTAAACAAATTATGTTAATACGTAGAACAGAAAACAACTTTTAAAACCACTAAGTGCTAGTAGTGAAATATACTGACCACCAAGTATTCCATTTCTGAAAATAGACCACCAGAGAGTTATATTTCAAAATGTTTTGCCGGCTGAACATCTTTCTTTTGTTCTTGTAAAGATTAACTTTTTAGAAAAGGCTTGAACAATAAGTCAACATGAAATAATTGTGTAAGTAAATATCAAGCTAGTTAAGGGAGCAAAACTTGAGTAAACCTCGTGCACACAGCGTGTGTGAACAATAAGCCAGACTGTGACTGAAACGAGTGGGCAGACCCTCCTTTGGGATAAATCACTGGCATAACGTGAGGATTTGGCCCAGGATTTATGGCTACAAAGTCTTGCTCCTGGTTGAAGTGCAGGATGTTCTGTTGGTTGTTTACCTTTTTCTTAACCAATGCTGAGAAGAATAAGGGGAGGATATGTGGGGAAGGCAGGAGCTCCTGGGACAGCAGTCGCTCAGCTCTAAGGACATGCAGTTCTGCTGCCTCTTTGGCAGTCATTGTTAGTTATCTTTTTGCTTCTTAATTTCTGATTTTCTCTTAGTGCTTGGAAAGGCTGATCTCAGAAATGACCTCTCTATAATGGACAAAATCGTAGCGTTCTTGCCAATGCTCCCACGTTATATTGATGTAGGGACTCTGAAGGTTGCGGGTGAGGGACAGCCCGATGATGGGTGGGAATGGAAACGGGATGACGTAAGATCCGAGAGATCTGTCAATGCTTTTTTGTGTTGTTGTTAGACAAAGATTAAGAAAGAAAATATGAGCCCAAGCGTGCCATGGAGACCACACTATGGAAAAGCTTTGTCATTGGGCTGCTATCCTTCTTGCTCAAGCCAAGCCAGTTCCTGGAGAACTGTGTGGGTCTGGAAGTGAAAAGCAATCAAGGTGGACTCTTCCCTGTTCCCACCATAGAGCTCTTTCAGCAGAGTGGAATTGCATCATTTCTGTGGACCTTCTGGGCAAGGTTGGCCACTAACTGTGGTTGAGGGTTTAAAAAAATCCAGAAAATTGTATCATTACAACATCCATGAATCTGCAGCTGCATTGTGCTTGGTTAAGTGTTCCCTTTGATCTTCCTGAAGAACCTAATCATAGTTAGCAGTTTAACAAGCAAGCAAAGGACTTCTGAAGTCTTCTGACCCATCCCCTGAACCACTACAGGAAAAACTACCTCTGTCATTCTAGTGAAAAACTTTTTAATCTGTTCCTAAAGAGTTCCCACAATGCTCTAAAGCTCCTCCAATCAGCCTATTCCAGTGCTTCTCTCCCTCACTAGAGGGTTTTCTTTAACATAAGTCTTTCTTGCCAAAGTTTTTCTGTCCTCCTCATTGTATCATCTGGGGATGTGCCTAATAAACTATTTTCTTGTTTGGATGCTTTTTAGGGACTGTGACCGTGTCATTCCCTTGTTGGTGAGCTCAGGGGCTTGGCACTGAGCTCGGCAACCTCAGACTTCTCCCGTGGGCCATATTTTCATGTTGTCTGATCAATCCTGACTGGCTTTTGCACTCTCGCCAGCTGCTCCTCTGTATCTTTCTTGAAGTTGAAGCCCTGAAGTGGCTTCGTAGTGCAGCTGAGACCGCACTGATACCGAACACAGCTGAAATGTTTCATCTTGTATCCTACAGGAAAGACTGCTCATACGTGCCAGTTGGTTATTCGCCTTTCTGGAAACACCCTGAAATTACTGACTCCACTATAACCCTTTCACAGGGTGCATCTACAAGTGTGTGTTAGTGCTTACTATGACACATATCACCTGCCCATATTGAACTTTGTACATTTTTATTTCTGTTGCAAAGATCACGTTGAACTTCAGCCTTGTTTTCTGCCATGTTTGCAAGGGTGTCCACATTCACATAATCTGCAAATCTAAACGTGTTTTATCTCCTGGATTTTAGAGAAAACGTTGAGCAGAACTGGATCTGAGAGAGGTTTCCTGCAGATCTTTGATGAATCAGCTTGATAATGAGTTGTGGATGTTCACCGTCTGGGTATGGCTGGATACCCAGGTACCAGGGAATGAGCAACCACTTTGGCACCCGTGCTGAAGAATTACTCCAACCTTATGAAATCAATAGGGCTAAAAGTGGCCAAGTACCCTACATGTTTTAGCTAAATCTGACCAAATCTGAGGCTCTTTTGTGCCTGAAAAATTATGTTTGTTGCCAGTTCAGAACGGGATTTACTCAACCCCCCTGAGGGCAAAAACATTGCCTTCTTTGGGAACTGGAAACAACCTGAGAGCCACAGTCTCATGAGATTTCCAGCTCGTACAAACGAGTTTTTGTGTGGGTAGGAAGCACTGAGGTAAAGGGATCGGAAGATGAGAAGGGACAGAAAACTTCTGAACGTGAAGTGTGAACCAAAGCTCAGTGAAGTCAATGGAAACTCTCTGAGTGGTAGCTCATGGCCATGTGGAGGGTTGTTGAAGAGCACAGAAAGAAAAAATACACTGTTGAAGCAAAAAGATTGTTAAGATAGGAGAGGAAAATATACTTCTGTAGAAATCTTGAGGGCTGTGGAAAGATATCCTTCCAAAGGCTACTTGGAAATGTTTAGAGAAAGCCTTTTCCAGTTAAGTAACAATGATAACAGAGGACCCGAAAGAGAGAGAGGAGGTGGAACAGAATAAAACCAAAACAGCAATACAACAAATTTAGGAAAATTAAACCAAACAAACAGCTAGCTTTCTGAAACTCCAGGTGGTGTGTGCTCCCCTTCCCACGTTTTAGGGTTTCTATTTTGAAAATTTACTTTCTTCTGTCTGGGTAGCGAGCACGTCGTCGGTGCCGCAAGGGAAGCTGCGAGGCTGCCTGCAGTGGAGGAGCAGCAGGGGTGAAGGAGTGTGGGCTCTGGGTGTCCTTGGGACCCAATGCCATGCAGCTTCTTTCTCGTTCTCCTCTTTTCCATTTTGTTCCCATTCACATAAAGGTACTCTGATGTTGGTGGTTGGGTGCAGCATTTTCCTCAAAGAGATAAATACTCTGCCTCCTGTCTTGTTCTGCTAATTGCAATTAAAAGTGGTGCCATCGGTGCCTTTTGTGGGCCTGCATGTGTACCTGTGTTTATATGAAAGTCTGAAGGCAGAATTTGTCTGTGCTCTAACGTTTTGTCAGCAGCAGGGTAGCAACCTAGAATTAGTCCCTGGGTGCTGTTTGGTTTCTAGAGCCTGTAGACTGCCTGCTTGTTACAATAATGAGAAATGCAAGTAAGCAGCATCGCATCAGCACTTGCAGTCCCACTTTCTATTGCTGTCATCAAAGGGTTTAGGAAAGTTTGCATTCAGAGTAGTTTGTTGGTGGTTTTTATTTTTTTTGTTTTTTTTTACAGTGCACATATGCATTTGCACAATACTGTCTGGGAAATCCTGTACATACAGGTAAGGCGTGATTTGGGTTTGGGCACTTGGTTCAGTGGCCGTGGCCTAGGTGAGAACCAAGATTGGAAGCAAAAAGTCAAAGTAAGTCCAGATGACCCAAGAAAAGTGCGGCTGGGAACTGGATCATAGCCAGAAAACGAAAAAAGTGATGTTGTACCACCCTGGTGGTATGAAGCTGATGTGGATTTTAACTAGAAAACTGGAATCATCCCGACTCTCAAAAAGCGCTGAGAGCAAACACACCTGGAGGGTTGTAGGTGCCCACACTCTGCAGATGATTTCATTCATTTCTGCCTTTTTTTTTTTTTTTTTCTTTTGGTTTGGGGAAGTGGAAGCTTTGTACCAGCTAAAAATAGCAGTACTTACAACCACTTACACGCTTCTTACTGTATTGCAGGAACAGAATTATTGCTTTTAGCTTGGATTTCCAGCTGTGGAAGAGTTAGTGTTGAAATCTGGAGGTAAAATTCCACAATGATCTAGCATTGGATTTCTCTGCGGTGCTTTCAAGTTCACCAGCCGCACAATAGGCCGGATAAAACTGATAGTGATGAAAGTAGCAAGAAATGTGTTGCTATAGAGAATCCTGAAACGGCATCAATGGGAGCCCCCGGAACACATCAAGGGGTTATGAACAGCCTCTATTGTGGCCAAAAATAAAATGTTTGCACAACACAGACCCTGAAAGTGAAAATGACAGAAGCATTTGCCAGGAATGAGAAATTCATCAACCGAAAAGTGACATTTGCAACCTAAACGTAACCTTTTGCTTTTAAGAGCGAGAATTTTTTGATTAATCCTTTTTGCTTTATTTTTCTCCTTTTTGCTTTGTATTGTCCCTCCAGCTTTTTTTTTTTTTTTTTTCCCCACAAAATCTGTGCAGCTTTTATAGCTGATGTGAAGTTTGAAGGCATAAACAGGAGATACTGAGCTAGCCTCATCTGAGTACCAGCTTTCACTTCTAGTGAACCCTCAAAACTTGTATTTTGCATGAGACGAAACACAACTATATGACATATTAGGGGATCTGACCTTGTAACTTGTGGACCAAGGTGTGTATCAGATTTTGTCCTAGACTGGGAGGCTATTTTGGATGTCCAGAGTACTGAGGTTGCAGAGTACTGCTTCAACCCTCCAGGAAGGCTTCGGTAAACACGTTATAAACTCTCTGTACCAAAATAATCTCATTGTACCAGAGTACTGGGTGGCATCTGAGCATTGTCATTGGGCTTTGTTTATCACTAGTTTGTTGGGTTTGGTTTTTTTGTGGTTTTTTAAAATTATTTTTATTTTTGTGTCTTTTTTTTTTTTTACCCACTGTTAGGTTGCCAATTTTACAGTGGTTTAGATCACATATCACATGCCATTTTTGGTGTTCTCCAAAGCTGAACTCACC
>NW_020799117.1:3003406-3014668 GCF_003259725.1 Athene cunicularia | reverse complement strand
CTTCCCCCCCCCCCCCTTCCCTTTTTTTTTTTTCCTCTTCCCAAACCCACTGCCCTTCCTGTACCTGAGCACACGTGGGAAGTTTACTGGAGAACTTCAGCCCATTAATTGATGTTTGGTTCACATTTTGGTTATACAGACAAGTTTTATTATCAAAGTTGTGCTTTTTAATCCTTTGTTACAAAGACCAAGAAACCATGAGCTGTAGCTAAACCTGAAGTCTACTGACCATGAGGGAAGGAGAGGACTCTTGAAGCCATTGGGTAAGAAAGCAAAGTTAGTTGGAGTCATCATCTGGATTTTATTGGATTTATTTATTTCACTTCATTAATTTTTAAAGTTCCGTTGCAAAGAAATATAGATCCTCTTTGGAATTGCATAAGTATTGGGATGAATATTTAACACATGATTCCCAGAGAGACGGGTTTTTGAAACACACAATGTTGTAGCTATTACAAATTAATGAATGTTCTCTTAAATATTTCTGTTTTATATCTCTGCTTCCTTAAAGCCTTGCCAGTATAGAGGAAAAGAAAGCTTAATAAAAATAAGCAAATTGCTTTTCAGTTTGCTAGAAGTCATTGATTCCTGATTTTTTTTTGAATGGCTATTCCAGCAGTGCTGGGAAACCAGTGCATGGATCTCATGGGCTTCTGAATTGAGTCCTGTGGTCTGAATTGAATCTTGTGTGAGTTGTCGTAGTCCTGCTGAACTCACCAGAACTTTATGGATTCTCACTAGTTTATGATGTAGTGTTTTTCCCCAAAATGGGTGCTTATTTTTTTTAATAAACTGAGACATTCGGTCTGTAAGCGGAGCATCTTCACCGCAGGCTTAATCCGAGTTGTGGGGTTTGGTACAAACCCCATCTGTCCTCTGGGCAGGCAGGGACACGGTCCCCAAAACCGTGGGGACAAGTGGTGAAATGTGAAAGCTACCCTCCAGCCAAACGATGGGTAATAACATCTAACCCGATCGTGGCTGTTGGTTTCAGGGTGTATAAGCTGGGTCCTGTATCAAAGCATCTCACAGCAGCAACGGCTATTGCTGGTTGCTGGCAAGGAGCCTGGGGCTAGATCACAGCAGCAACGTGGTAATAAAAGATGGGGGGAGGCAAGACAAGAAAGAGGAGGACATGGATGTGTTTGACTTGTAACCTGGTAGGTATCAGCTTTCTCCAGTTTGGAAAATAATTGACTCTTCCCATCTAGAATTAATTGGAGAATGATGCTGACTTTGCTGAATATTCACCTGATAGCAGGTAGAAGGGGAGAAAGGACAACAGAAAGCAGGACTGCTCAGGGAGTTCCACAGGTGACTGAAGGTCCCATACAGGACCCTGGCCATTGTACCAATAATAAACCCACATTTCTCAAATTTCATCTCTCTGCTTTAGACCCGCTTAAGATCTTCCATGTAGAAATCATCTCGGTAGTTCAAATTATTTTTCTGCTAAAAAAAAATTAGAAATAATCATGCTACATGCCACAGAAATATTTGAATCAAAGATGGTTATTTCACTTTTACACGTTTCGTTGTGCTTCAGGGCAGGTCAAAGCCAGGTCCAGAAGCCCACAGCCGCTGTACCACGCACCAGCAGCGCTGGATGCATCGTGATCAGCTGTACCGCATGGAAAGTGTATAAAAGTTTTATTGCTGAAGAAGTAAGAGAGAGAAATATAGAGTTCAGTACACTCAGACTACGAATTTTAAAAGTTTCCATTGTTTACTTATCTAATTAAGAATCTATCTCCATATAGGCACACGAACTGCAGGTACAAATATATCTAGATGTCTATCTTTGTTCCACTGTACGTTTGCCTGCAGGTCTCTATAGATAGAAACATAAAACGGCGTGTATATCCTGCTGGCTTTTGAAACTTACAGAAAATTACCAACAGTTTCTTTTCTCTAGTTTGCTCAAATGCTTGTGGTTAGATATTCTGAAAGTATAGAATTAAAAAAAAAGACAAAAAGATTTAGACCCTTTGAAAATGCGTTTCTTTGTTAAAAATGTTTTTTTTTCTTTTAATAAGCCAACACACTAATTTGATTCTCAGCCTCTGCGTATTTATTTAATAATATAAACGTGGGTAATATTGCTGATAAATAGTAATTCCGAGCTGGAGTCATGTACGCTGTGTGGTCCCTGATGGGTGGAACTGAAGAGTGATACGGTGGGATTTACAGAGCGGGGCTGGATCGTGTATTTGTTACCTGGAAAGTCTGGATATAATAAATGAAACTTTTGCTCAGAGCACACAGAGCCCTATTCCATCTTAAGTGTCTCAAAATCCATCCTAAAAGGAGAAGTTGAAAAGAAAAATTTTAAATAAGATTAAGAGGACTACTCCTTGTAATTATTTTATTCATATAAGAATCAAAACATTTTGTAGCAGCACTTTAAACCTGAAGCGTTAAACAAAAAGGGAAAATTCCTTAATGAAATTGTATTGAATGAACATAATGAACAGAAATAATATTTAATAATTGAATGAATCTCACTTTATTGGCTCTTGGTTAAATTTTATTATCTTCTTGATTGTCTATTAATATTCAAAGGCTACAAGGAGTATGAGCACACCTGGCCCTATTATTTGCTAAAACAAGACCGAATCAATGCGTACAGCACTTTGTATGTAATGTCACATCAGTACTTGAAGACTCAAAGGAACAAAGCTCTGTAATGTGTTATTTTAAGCAGTTTCCCTTCAAAACTTATTAAAAAATTGGCCACGGCTTAGTCTTCAGTTAAAACAAACCCTTCACTCATAAATTTATGATGCCGTAGTGCTGTGTATGAGCAAACAGTGTTCCCATTCTAAAAAATTTTTTTCACTGCTGTTTCACGTAACACTGAATTATTTTGGTTTTATTATTTCTAGTTATGAATCTACTGGGTTTTCTTATTCTACATACTGTCAGGTTTTATCTTCTGCACTTTTTAATTATGGAAGTCCATTTTTAATGACATTGGTATGAGCTACTACAAAGAAGTTAATGGCTTAAATCCTGATATCCTCAAATAAATGATTGGGCAATGATTTCAGTGACAGAAAGATTTATCCAGCTTTCCCTTGTGATTTATAGCCCTGATTTAGGAAAGCTCTTAAGCACAGGTATTAAGTTAACCACCCTCTTAGGTCCCAGTGGTTTCAGGGGAATTTCAGTATCAGATCGCTGGGAACATATTGTTTATATTGCATTAGTGGCAGCTGCACCAGAACAACCAGTTAAAATCCAGCTGGCAAAATCCATCCTGTGTGATGGGGAAATAAAACTGTCACTAAATTTACAAGAATTAATCTAGAAAATCATGAATTTATCTGAAAGACTTCTAGCTCAGAAATGAAGACAAACACAATTTCCACTATTTTAAGGGAATAATTATTTGCTGAGTCTCTGTTCCTCCAGCTGTGTGCTCTGAGGGGTTAAGACAGGCATCAGGTCTAAGGAACTTGCAGCTCTTTTTCTGCTTCAAACTTAAAGGTGACTACAAGTAGCTCGAGGAGGACTTTTGCACACTAAGTGAATTTATGTCTAGCCCAGATCTGAAATTTGAATTGTTACACAGCTGCAACTGGCTAGCCCTGTTGTAGGGAATTGCTCTTCTCCTCAGCTGAATGGTTTTAATTTTCAATTTACTTCCATGTGTATTACAGCAAGCTGCAGACTGGCTTTCTGGGAGCATTCACTGTAGTAGAAGAGGCTCACATGTGTCAGCTGGAAAGATAAAAAAGAAAAATCCATGAGAACAGGCAGAATCAAACAGTAATAGATCTGTACAGCGTTGTCTCTGAGTCTCTGTAGCTGTGACCCGTTCCTGTGCTTGGGTCTGCAGCTGGTGAGGAGGTGAAACCCTCAGCTCTGAGGTGCCACAGGTTTTTGAGAGGAGCTCGCCAGCACTATCAGCTGTGGGTTTGAGGGCAGGTGAGTGCAGGTGGCCCTAAAATCGAGGGGGTTGAAGGTCTGACCCTGTGTGGTGCTGAGCACTGTCCCACGTCAGCTGGGGAGCCCCATCACTGTGCAGGGCACAGCCCAGGAGAGCAGTTCAAATCTCCTGGCGGTGTCTTGGTGTGGCGGTTCTGTGTTAATGGATCGAGGTGTTGGTGTTCTCCAGGGAACACAGGAACTCCTGGAGGACTGTGACCCCCTCACTGGGTGCATATGCACCAAAACTGGCTCTGGTTTCGGTGGGAGCTCTTTGTGTGGACTCAGTTTGAGCTATGAGAGAGGTGATGGTGTGAATGTGGGATCCACAGTTTTGAGGAGAGTTTTGCTTCAATGAATGAGTCAAAGCAGCTCTAAGGGATTCACTTATTAAATTGTAACACGGAGCTATGAACTAACCGTATTCCCTGATGTAACTTGGATTTAGCAGAGATCTGGGAGGCCTTTTCTTAGTAGAGTTTTTGAAAAAGATGGTTTGCATTAGAGTGCAAGGAAAATAGAGGCTTAGTTTTGTGCATACAAAGGCACCATAATGCAACATTAGGGGTGGTTGCAAGGAGAAGACGTTGTGAGAGTGTGAGAGTAGAGGGGGATGCTGGAGCTGGAGATCTGCTTGTGGCAAGGAAGGGACCGAGTGGGGCCTTTTGAGCTCCTCTCTTGACACCTTGGAGACCTAGGCTGGAGCCTGAGCTGCTGCTCCACTGACAGCTGAGCTCCTTGCAAAGTGTTTGGTCAACTCGTTAGACTTTATCCACAGGTATGAGTAAAGAGAATTTTGTAGGGGTTGATCTTTGGGGTGGGTGGAAGCAGCATGCCATTGGCTGGCAGGCCGTGTTGTGAGGCTTTCAGCTGCAGTTTTGGTTGATTTCTTTGGCGGAGCCCTTTGGGAATTCTCTCCCAAACAGCACAATTCTTGCCAGCACCTCTTAGAGCCAGGCTGATTGCTGGGTCCAGTCCTGTCCTCGCGGCTCGTTGAGGGGTCTGCCTGCAGCATTCGCACCCGAATCTATCTGCTTGCTTTCCTGCTGCAAAACAGCCTGTACCGCTCACGCAGAATCCCTCCTCGCTTTCCTTGCCGCAGGTTTCTCTGCTGGGCTTTGCAGCTCGGAGGAGCAGGGGAACAGGCATGCTGGCATCATCCCCGTGCTCCTGGCGGTGTCTGAAGCCATTTTCTACAGCATCTAGTTTCCCTTGTAATTGTTTGGGTAGTTCTGTTAGTGAAAATCATAACGAAGGAAAGTTTTAATTTGAACAGTCAGACATGCACAAAAAAAAAAAAAGAAAAGAATTCCTTTCGCCTGCCACGCAGTGAGAAATGGAAATAAAGGTGGCCACTGCCTGTACTCGACAACGCTGCGACATGTGATATTTTCGGAGGTATCTTGGGAGCATCTACCACATTTTACAGCATGTGAGGCATATCATCTGGAGCCGTTTTTGATCTCCTGTAACCTGTTCACAAATGCATATATTTCATAACAGGCCCTGCGCCCCGATAAGGATCTCTGAGTTTCTTCTGCGCGGTATCTGCAAACAATTCAAAGCTGTTCCACACAAACAAATGTGAGAACCCCCTGACCACAGACTGCCTTTAGAGCAGACCAAGATTTGATGTTACTCATATCTTCCAGTACCTGTCAGAGTTCAAACAGGAAACCTGGTTTTTCCTCTCATGTCAACAACTTCTTTTTTCTCTTTTTTTTTTTTTTTCTGAAACAGGCGTTCGGCAGCCGGCTTGCGCTCGAGCGGTGGAAGTCCTGTAGTTCTTCAGGACAAACAAGTACTTGCTCTGGTACGTCATTGCTGACATTAACAAGAGCTGAATATGTGGTTTTCAGTGATCCTGTGGGTGCTTCTATAGAAACGGACATATTGGCTTTGAACAATCACACAAAAAAGGGATTCATTCATACAGGATATAGGTAACGCGCAGCTAAGGGCTTGCCGCAAAAAGTGCTTTGCTTGGGAAAGGTCAGAAAAAAAAAACCAGGTACTCTTTCTCCCGCTATCTTTTGTGCTTACATAGTAACACTTCTTATTGCTTCACCTTCTTTGTCATTTATATGATATCCTGCTTGCCAGTGCCCCAGCAGTGTCGCATGAAAAGTTTAAACAGAATAAATATTCATATTTGCCAATGAGGAAGTTTCATCTGAGCATCTCCACTATTAATCAATTAACATGTCCCCCAAAATGCATGAAGAAAGCCTCATGTCCAGGCCAGAGATTTGACTGTAACCACTTGTGTATGTTTTGGCACTGCTGAGAATAGAAATTAGGAATTAGAGCTGACATAAATCCTCCTTAAGCCGTACTCATTACTTATCTTTCATAATGCTGATCAATAAATGTAGTCAAACTTGAAACTATCAGCACTTTCCAGTCAAGGGTTGGAAATGCTTTAGTAACGTTTAACTTCACCTCCCCATGTATGTGGGAAGTGGAAGTTCATAACAGAATAATTCTTGACGTGGACTAATGTTTGTGACAGAAAACACTGACTCTATCAAGGAACAGGCTAGTTCTGAGGATCATTTTTCCCCGTTTGATTTATGCTTGACAGACACAAAAACCATCTCAAATACAGCTGCCTTAAGAAAAGAACACACAGGCATTTCCATGACTTTCATCTTGCTTTGTATTTATGTCATTATAAAACATGCTTTTGTGGCACGCATAATCAAGGGGCAGAACATCTGGGAAAGTCTTCTTACAGCAAAATGTCCATAAAGTTAAATATGATAGTTGTCTTTTTTTTTTTTTTTTGAAAAACAACAAACAGCTGGATAATATTATGACTAGTAATAATACTCACTGTGAGCGATACATGCTGAAATGATGGCTATAAACTCACAGGATGCAGAGAGAGGTCATGGAGTTTCTTGGTCGTGAGCTGGGGCAGGACAAGTGTGTGATGGGGGTATCTCTGAGCCTTTTGAGTCACCCCCAGAATCATACAGGCCCTTCTGGTAATGTGTAGTTTGTTCTTGATTTCTACATTTCCAGTAGGGTTTTTTTTCCCCAATGATTAAGTTATTTGATTCCATTGCATTTTTTTCCCAGTAGCTGTTTCAGGAGCCAAGCACTTTATTTAAAATCTGACATACAAAGCTTCCAGCAAATGGCACTGTTGGGGCTGGTGTTCAGCGTGTTCCCATTGCCCAGCTACAGACCTGAAAGTCCTTCACCTTTCAATCCCCCAACCCATCTCTGCCTTAAATGCTTGTAGACTGGTGGCAAGAAGAAAGGAATTATTTGCAGTTAGTAAAATAAATCTTTCCTTTCTGATTTCCTTTCTAACTCTTAACATTCCACGAATGTTCAGTGGAAAAAAAAAAAATCCAGATATGAGCTACTTATAAGCCTGATTCAGAAAAGAAACATGTACGTAGGGTCATGGCTAACGTCAAGTACGTGCTGTAACATCCTGCTGAATAAATAAGTACCTGTGGTCCAAATCAGCAGCTTGTACCAAAGAAAGAGTATTAAAGCATTTACAAGCTCTTGATTATTTGCCTCCTGCTTTACAAACTATCTGTCCCCTTGGTTGATGCTACGTTATCCATAGGGTCTTCACCTACTGACTGTGATTCCCCGGGGGCTGAGCCTGACTGAGGGTGCTGGTGCATGAACGTGGGCTCTGCAGGGGTGGCTGGCTGGGCTTCCCTCGCTGCAGGGTGACAGGAGATGGGCTGACGCTGGCAGTCAGCTGGCATCATCCAGGTGCTGATGACATGGATCAGCTCTGGGGTGCTCCCGTTTCCCAAAGGCAGCTCAATGCTCCATGCGCACCACCACGTTCAGAGGTATCTTCATGGAAGTGCCGCTGATCCCCGCTTAGTCAGGGGGGTGATGAGCTGCAATTAGGTAAATATAAGTAATTAGAGTCAACTACTGGTTTAGGGCAAACTGAACTTTACCCAGTAATTGCAGGTATTACTGTTACCAGTATGCATGCAGTGGGATGTATTTTTATGGTTGTGAAAGCTTACAAGTAATTCAATGAGAATATTCCCACTAGCCTGTATGTTTGGGACAAAACAGGTAATTTTGTTGCTTTTTGATGGGTTCTGTTACAAATATGAGAACTGATCACCCCGTAATATTTAGAAAACAAATGGGTTCACCCAGCTGGATAGTAGCACTCGTGTTAGAGGAGCATATACTCGTGTTAGAGGAGCATATGCTCGTGTAACCCAGCATCCACAACAGTTGCGATGAACGTAGGCATTTGGGTTTATGGAGGGTTTTAAACTGATTGAACAGGCCCATGGAGAATGTCACATCGTGCCCTGAAGAGTGGGGCAGTTTGTTGGTCCCTGTGATGTGCAGTGGGTGAGTGACTAAATTCGGCTCCCACCAGCACGGCCAAGCTCTGGGAATCCAGTTGTTAGAAAACCTCACTGTTTGTAACTACACTTCAGGCTTTTACCAGGGTCATTGCATGTTGAAGTTGCCAGGGCCCAGCCTAACAGCCTGCCTGGGTGATGGTCTTACTGGTGAGTCCTGGGAGGTCTGGCACTGGTGGTCACCTCGGCTACGCTTCCTGTTAGCACAGCCAGAGCCACGGCGGGGGTGTTTGTCAGCCAAGGAGCCAACCTGGTGCCACAGACTTTATATTGGCTGTTAAATGGCAATTCTTTTGGTCTCTAGGTTGGATTTTATCTGTTTGAAATGAAAACTCTATGCCAATATCCTTTTGTTTAGCTACCTGTAATATTTTACAGTATAGAAGGCAGAGAGACCAGCTGCTTGAATGAAGTCAGATGTTTTCCAGATTCTGCTCACGATCGAGGGTTGAGAGCCTTTGCTTGGTATCTCAGACTCCACGGGGTAACAAAAGGTGAATTGCTGGGGACCCCTAAGCCCTTGAGGAAGCTCGGAGAGGGACCCAAGCTGGTGCCCACGTGGCAGCCCTCAGGAGGGAGTGCTGTTAAACTCTTCCATGGCTTCCACCGACGGTGATACTGGCACTATCTGCTCCCTCACGTGCTCGGGTTTTTTATTTTGCCAGGGTGGCAGACCCTGGGTTTTGCAGCAGCGTGGGGTACACGCACTTGAAACATCGCAGGGAAGGACTTGCCTCTGCCCTGGTAACTGCCTCATTTCCACAGGCTCAACAGGGCAGAGACACAGGAGGAATCACAGCCTGCCCTGTGCTGGGATGTGCTTTTGGGGGGCTGCAGAGCTGCTGCATGCCTTCAAGGCCATAATCTTGGTCAAAGACGTCTGGATGGCGTGTGGAGTAGGGAGAACATGGTCCTGCCTTCCTTTTCTGCTCCCACATGTTCAATCTGTGCAGCTCCAGCCACACCTGCACAGGCTGTCTGCAACGTGCAAGGATTTCACTGGGAAAAAAAATAAAAACCCAAACAAAAAAGGAGCATCCTTTGCTTCTGTGCTGAATCTTATTTTGGCTAATATCAGCCACAGCAGTCACACGCCGCAGGATCATCACTCAGGCCACTGGCGGTCTGCTGAAAAACAAAGGGTTCCTTAATAGTCAAGATAGGAAGATAAGACACCGCTGCGCTATTTAAAGCAGAGTATTTATGCCTGAATAAAGTTACTTCAATTTTGGAGCAGGGTGTTTGCCTGGAAAGCTGGTATTTACATTCCACCCCAGGGACTGAAGCGCCTTTGCACGCTTTCATGTATCTCCTTTCTTCAGTCATATGCCTTACCTACAGCTTCATTCCTGCCTGCAATTACAACGTACAGCTCCCATCCATCGTTTTGTAGCTTTTTTTTTTTTTTTGATAAACAGCGGTGGCATGCACGGAGGCATATACAAGCTAAGTCTGTACCTCATTACCCCACTCAAACAAAATGCTGTGCGCTTCGGGACAGCCCTGTGAGTTAGGAAAATGGTGTGTTTTACAGATGGGGAGTCGAGACAAAAGAGGGGGTAAGTGCCTTGCCTGGGATCCCACGGGATGTTGGCAGCAAGGACTTGTATTTCTGTCTAGTGCCCTAACCACTGAACCGTCCTGTCTCCTGCTTTCGGGCGAGAGAGTCTGAAAACGCCATTGATTAGAAAATGCTGGCGAAGAGAGGTAGGACTGACTAGACTGTACTGGGAGACATGCAAAAATAAACAGAAGACAATAAACAGCACGATGTAAATTAGCTTTGTAAAACTTCTTTCTGCTTTAATAATCTAAGATGCTATTTAGAGCACATGGGCAAGGAGACGTCTAATTTTTTTTTTTTTTTAAAAAAAAGAGATATGATTTTAACCAGATAAAATCCCTTTAATTAGTCTGAAATTTTTGCTTATGTTTTATAACAACGTATTTCCATGTGCGTGCCAGAGAGTCGGGGAAACGTGGAAATCATTGACAGGTTGAAGCGTTCGCTGCTGGGATACAGCAGATTATTTCAGTGAAACCTAGATAAATTCTCTGCTTGTAGAAAACATTTGTTTGGTGGTCCCTTTCCTTTGCTTTGTCATCTTTCAGTGCACATCTGGTTTGGGATGGAATAAATGAGCCCACGCTTGAGAATCATCTTGTTTATATGATGCAATATTTAAATAACTTGTTTCATAAGTCTGGAAAAGTAATTGTCATCTTGGTGGCACGGGTTACAATAACAAAGCCCTCTTGTTGTCATGGCTGAGCTTGGGCCACTGTGGAAAGTCGTTTTCTCCAAAACAGAGGTGTGTTTGCACCCAGGTGAGCTGATGTGGGGACAAGGCTTCTCCTGTGGCTGCTCAGCACCAAGGTGGGTATTTTGGGGTCTACCACGATGCAGGTGATGGGGATTATTAGTTGGAATAAAAATTGCAAACCCTCTTTGTTCATGCACCAGCACCCTCAGTCAGGCTCAGCCCCCGGGGAATCACAGTCAGTAGGTGAAGACCCTATGGATAACGTAGCATCAACCAAGGGGACAGATAGTTTGTAAAGCAGGAGGCAAATAATCAAGAGCTTGTAAATGCTTTAGTAACGTTTAACTTCACCTCCCCATGTATGTGGGAAGTGGAAGTTCATAACAGAATAATTCTTGACGTGGACTAATGTTTGTGACAGAAAACACTGACTCTATCAAGGAACAGGCTAGTTCTGAGGATCATTTTTCCCCGTTTGATTTATGCTTGACAGACACAAAAACCATCTCAAATACAGCTGCCTTAAGAAAAGAACACACAGGCATTTCCATGACTTTCATCTTGCTTTGTATTTATGTCATTATAAAACATGCTTTTGTGGCACGCATAATCAAGGGGCAGAACATCTGGGAAAGTCTTCTTACAGCAAAATGTCCATAAAGTTAAATATGATAGTTGTCTTTTTTTTTTTTTTTTTT
>NW_020799117.1:2975750-3003356 GCF_003259725.1 Athene cunicularia | reverse complement strand
CCCCCCCGCCAAAGGTGTGGGGCAAGGGAGCAGCTCTGCCCGTGCTGTGGAGCCGGGTTCAGGGCGAGCGCGTACTGGGGAAGGGAACAATCTTGCATATTTTCCATTTAACTAACCACAGGCAGTTTGTTTTTAAGCACTTTGGTTATCGTGCCGCGGTAGGATCAGGCTGTACCTCCCATCACCGCTTCCCCGTCCGACACCCCAACGTGCCGCGGGGCTCCGGGGCCGAGAGCTCAGCCCTGGCCGGGGAACCATCTTGTGCCCAGCTTGGTGTGGGACCGGGTTGAGGAGCTGCATATGCTGAGAGGACTTAACTTGCTCTTCCTGCAACCCTGCCTTTAATCTTGAAAGACTGAAGGTATTTTCCCCAAATCTCTGGTTGCCTCCAGGAGGCATCTGCTTGGCCCCAAGCTTGGCTGCTCCTCCTGGGGACACCAGATCCTTTCCACCCCAGCTTCTCGGAAAAGGGCGATACACCCTTGACCTCGAGCGCTAATTACCCAAATGGAAACTGGCACGACATTTTCCCATCAGGTTTTAAAGGTTTAAAACCTTTACAGGTTCAAACCCATCAGGTTTTAAAGCCGCTGTGAGGTTTGTGGTGACAGCTGGCAAGCTCAGGTGTCACCTCCAGCCGTCAGACCCTTTGTGGAGGTCTGCGAGCTGCAGCAGCAGCGCAGAGAGAACGGGAGGGGCATTCGGAGAACCCTGCCCAGGCAACCACAGTTTGGGATGCGCGGCCCTCGCTCTGCCTCCCGGCTCCCAGCCCGACGGCCCCGCAGCGTGCCCCGAGCTGGCACCACACGGGGAGCACAAAAGAAATATTATAGCAGAGAAACCCCCCACTCCCTACGCTGAGGCCCCATGATGGGAACACAAAGAAATTTTCTTTTCTTTCCGAACTTCTTTGCTGCCTTTGTTTCCAAGGTGAGAGCGGGTGGTTGTGTATGCGAGCAGACTTTTGGCCCCCAGTTTTCCCCAAAATGCTTGTACAGCTGGGAAAAAGCCAGAGCACCACTTTGAGAAGGGATAGTTTTTATAGGCACATTCTAACGTGGCATTTTTTCCATTACTGCCGTCCACAGCTGGGTTCATGGTTCCCCCAGAGGAAGCGTTGGCAGCTGAGGACACCCTCCACCCTCGGAGAACCCCCCATGTCAGATGTCCCCTTGGTGGCTGCTCCCTCGGGAGAGCTCTGGGCCTCCCAGTTAAACACTAGGAAGGGCATCCCAGTGCTAAATGGGCATTGGCAGCTTCTGCTCTCAGGGGTTATGTGGTCTTGGAAGAGGTGAAACCTTGATTTTCCAGTCACTTACTGGCCTGGGTAAGAGAAGAGCTGTGCAAATAAGTGCAATGTATAATAAAAGTGAAAACTGTCAGAATTGGGTATTTCACACTCACTGTAAAACCGAAACCTGATTTTGTTTTTTTGTTAAAATATTCACTGGCGCTTTTTTTTGTTGTTGTTGTTGGTTTTTTCCATTTAGAAATGAGTTATTTTCGAACAAAGAGATGAGAAATTATTAGAATTTGTCCTATCTTTAAGCAAAGGGGATTTGCAATGGCAATAGCTCGGTGACATACGCGTACATGCTGCTGTGTGAGAACTCTGCTTGACAAAACAGAAAACCGAAGCTGGGTGATGGTGTGTGCAGCATCACCCGAAAAGGGATGGTGAAGATGCTCCACAGATACGCTCGCCAGCTGTTTGCCAAGTCGGAGAAGAAATCCTTTTCCTTCCACACGCTTCGAAATTGTGTGTTTGTAAATGGTTTTGATTTGCACTGACGTTGGGTGTGACAACGGCTCACCCACGTCTGCTCTTGTGTGTGTGACTGCAGAGCCCTGCAAAGTCTGATCGATGGAGCCGCCGCTTTGGGAGAGGAGAATGTTTCTGCCGGCTTAAGGAGGAGCTAAACAAAGCCCAAAGTCAGATATTAATTACATGTTAATAACCATCTTATTTTTCAGAACTACCCACGGGTTTTTTTAATCATTCCGTCTTTGAAGGAATATTATCTTTCCCGTACTTTTGCCAATCTCCTCACTGTTTCTGCAAGCTGTCTGTCCTTTCCAGCCACTTCCCTCTTTCCATCATGGCTGCAGCTTTATTTAACAGGAGAAAAAAAGAAAAGTGGATTTGCTGTCTGTTCTGTGGTAATTATGGTGATCACTTCAGTTTTGCTCAGTGTTGCGCTGCGGCAAGCTGTGAGGTAGCGCAATTCCAATAAACAGCAGGTCACAACTTGCATATGGATTTTTTAAGGATCTGGGTACTGTAGGATTTTTTTCAAGTTGGGCTCCTTCTCATGTTTTAGCTGGTGGTGTGGATGAGAGAGCTCCAGTAACAAGATAACCAGTCAAACATAAATGAACTCTTAATTTTATTTGATCAGAGGTGACAGAGAGGATTAAATGCCAGGAAAAAGTGTCCCTTCTGCTACCCATTTATTGAAAAACTTAACGTTTTCTCGAATGTATCATTTAGATGATTAATACAAGATGAAAGACAAATCCAATATCTTCTAACGTGTCACACTTGTAGATGAAATGGGTAAATGAGGCTGTTTGTTCTCTCACAACTCTGACTTCAAGAAAGTGGCAAAGGAGCCTTTTGCAAGCGTAAAACATCCCTTAACACAAGTGTTTGCACAGAAAGAAAAACCAAGGTAACCAGACACAATCCAGTTCTGCTTACTGGTGCTTACAGATTTTACAGGTTATCCATAACCACCTATTTTTACTGAATTCAGCATTATTTAGTGGATGCCAGGATGCTGCTGAAGCGTTACTTTGAACGTGCTGTAACCCAATAGCTTGTAACAGAAAAGGGTGGTTGCAAAAGCAGCACAAGGGCAGTATCCAGGCAGGGCAACAGCAATAGCTCTGGTACGTGGGCTCCTCTGGTGCTGGGACAAGGGGCAGAGCTGCTGAAGTGGCCCCGTGGCAGATTATCAGCTCTGTTTGGGAATGCCGAGTGAATCCCACAGCCCAGGTTACGCTCGATCTCAGCCTGAGGGTACCGGAGGTGCAGAGGAGCAGGTGTGGGGAAATGAAGATAAACAGAGTTTATTTACTTCTGCTGCGCTGTGTGCAGAAATAGCTCGTTTCACACTTCCACCAAGCAGGTGAATTCACTCCCTTTTCTATTTATCACTAAACCACCGCCTCCTGGTGCTCTTGACCGTAACACTGACTAAATTCATTCTCATTCTTTACAAACAAGAAGCTATTTCCATTTATTTCCAAACAATGTTTTCAGTTCTCAGTGGCCTTGTACTGGAGGTGGGGTTCTCTCCCGGGCAGTTTTATTTCTGTGGGCACTGTCACCATCTAGTGGCATCTCGCTATTGGCTTGCAGGGGCGGCTGCTGCATTTTCCTCCCGTGGGGTTTGCCCCATGGTCACTCATCTCTCCCACTCATCATTCCTGGCTTTGCCAATTCTCAAGTTAAAAGCCTGCAGGTGTGATGGCAGCTTTATCTGGCAGATTTTTTCCCTCTGGCTCTGCTAGGGAGCAACTCAGTCTGGTTGAACGAGGAGGGTTTCCACGGTAAGGTGTCTGGAAGACTGGAGGGTTGTGTTGAAAGGTGTTTGAGTGTAGGAGGACCAAGCTGGTGGGAGAGTTTTGTGTTCTTGAACACTCAGGCTATTGTGAAGTGGAAATGCTCCGAGTTATGACCAGCCAAAATAATCCCTGGCAATAATACAGCAGGGATGGGTGTGTGTGTTAATCATACAGCTGTGATTATGTTATTTAGTGGTTTGCTTCAGTTCATGAAGGAAATGTAGAGTGAAGACACCCCCCTGCTTACTGCTCAGGTCTCTGTGCCATCCCCTCTGGCATGAAACATCCACTTCTCATGATCAAAGCCCAGCTTTCACTTTTCTGTCTAATGCTAAAAAATTGGAGCTGAGCAATGCTGTGTGTTTATCCTGGATTTCTCTTCCCTTGCTTTATCCTTGACAGCCCTGAGTGGGTTTCTGTGATGTCCTGGGGTGAGAGATGTGTTCATGGCTGCTCCCGTGCAAGAGCTGGAGGGTGACACCACTTGCTGTGTGACAGTGCCTCAGTTTTTTACAGGGATTATACCCACACAAGAAAGCAAGCAATGTACCCATAAATCAAAGCAGTAAGTTCCCCTTGCCAAGGCTGAGAAGGGACAATAAGGAGGAGGAGGCCTGTGGCACTCTGCCTGGTATTGTGGGTTTCTCAGAAATGATTTTCAGCACTATAGATCCCACTCATTTCATATAATAACGCAACTTTTAGGCGTTTCTTCCCCATGTGCAGCTTTGGTTTGAGTTTTCTTTGGCTGTGAGTCACTGGTGGCCCACAGCATGTGCATCACCAAGGAATAGGGTGATCAGCTCTGTTGCAAAAGCAAAGCCTCGCCTGGTCAGTCCAGCTCGCTCTGCCTTTCCCACAGCCACTGTGTTGAAGCCCCAGGGAGCTGACCTGCTTGCTGGGTGCTCTCTTCCTCGCTTAAGAGAGGAGGGAGTCATAAAAATAGTGAGGAAAAAGGCAAAATTGGATTCTCCAACATAGTCTGCGTTAGCTGGCAGCCTCGGCTCCTCTAGAAATCCTCCCCCTGCTCTGCAGCAGCCCTGGACTTGCACCCTTGGGTGTGTAGCTTGGTGTAGGAGAGACCTTCAGAAAACGGCGAGGCACTTGGGCTTAACTCTGTAACTTCTACGGCCAACGTCTGTCCGTGCAGCTGAACTGAAACGTCTCAGGAAGGTGAAGGGCGAGGCGGTCAGGTCACCTCCTCGAGGAGAGCCTCATCCCTGCCCCAAGTGCCATCGAGGGGCCTGTGCACTGCCCTGGTCCGGCTTAAAACGGCCTTGTGACCTCAAATAATGCCCCCGCTCGTGCCTCATCCATAGCACTGAGAGCTTCATGTGGTTTTTCAGTTTCCTATTTTTAAATTTAAAAGATACCTTCCCTTATCCATCTGCCTCTCCAGTTAGTTAAGTGCCCTGTGAGCAGGGGAGAGCAAGCAAACAAGGAGCTATTCTAAGAAAAATGAAGGTAACCACATCTGAAAAAACAAGATCATAACCCTCACAAAGAACAGAAAATGAAAATGGCTGCTTTTAGACCAATTAAACTAACTGTTGGGTGTTTTTTTTCTTAAATCTTTTTAATTTATTATTGCTGCTGGCTGGAGCTAATGAAGCACAGTGAAATAGCAAATGGATAGCTTCCCTGAGATACCTACTAGCTCCTTCTATGATACTTCAGTACAAACTGCTGAAAGAACCGTATGAGTTCTGGACAAAATTTGCAGTAAGTTATAAGAGCTGAGCTATTATGAATTTTATGCTGTATTGTACATGGGACTTATGGGGCAAAGAGGTGGAACTTTTTTTTTTTTAATTAAATGTGATTATAGTAGCATACATCTCTATGGAGCAGCCATACATTTCTGGTGTTAGTGTATTTTTAATGGTGGGGGGCGAAAGGAAAGAAATGAGTAAAATTGTTGCTGAGGAAGGTAAATGATTCTGTACAGATCTTTCACGTGGGAGCATTACTGGTATCTCCCTGGAGCCAGGGTTGGATAAGTAGTTAGGAGTTTGTCTTGAAAATGGCCCAAAACACAAAATGCTGTTTTTTCTCCCCAAGATATACGTAGAGTTTCTCTTCAGCCAGAAGTGGGATTTATGCAAATAAAAGAAAATTTTTGGCCTCAATTAACTGGACATCGTGCTGTCAGCGCCAAGGCTTTGCAGCGTGTTAGGTGGAATTACAACCCCGTGGAACTCGGTGGTAAAGCTGTCAGGTTCACCGGGGTGGCCTCCTGTCTCCTTCCCTCCCCTGGGAGAGGCGCTGTGCGTCAGCGCGGGGACGGGACCCGCGCTTGACAGCGCACGTGGACCTTGCGAACGGAGGGCGGCCTTTTTTATTATGTTGCCATGGTATTTTGGAGAAATATGTGCCTTAGCAGCGTTGAGAGCACGTATTTATTCACCTCAAAATCTTTGCTTCAAAGGAAAAAAAAAAAAAAAAAAAAAAAAAAGAAAGCGACTGTATTATTCAGGGAACCTAATTTTTGGGGTGTTGCCAATTAAAATATTTAGTGAGCTCAGTCCTGATTAAGAGGCAGCAAATGGAGGTCAGTTTGTCTACAGGTACGATCCTGTATCGGGGTATGGAAGGAGGAATGATGGTCACCAAGCAGTCAGGGAGCGTTAATCCTCAATTGAAGCTTTATTCCTGTAAGGTTCAAGTCTACCTACAGGTTGCCTTAAATATCTAAATAGCTCCTCATCAGCTAAAATCAGATGCCTGCCCCTTGCACCATTCCTCACTGAAAGGCAAGTGACAACAAGGGTTGGTGGGGCTCTCCGCACCCAGCAGGAGAGGTTCCCCTCTTCTGTTCACACAGCAGAGGATGCTTAAAGCCAAAATGCAATTAACTGATTGGTATTTGACCAGGATGCTGTGGTCAACTCTTGTGAGGGGTCATGAGGTCTTCACTGACCACAGGAACTTGGTTTTGCATCTCATGGCAGGTATGGTAAACCTTCAGTTAACGTCTCTGTATAATGCGTCAGGCTTTGATCTCTGTAGCAATCCCTTACACCCAGCATAATAACCCATGTCTAGGAAAAATCCACTTACCTTTTCTGCTGACCTTGTCCAAAAGATGAGTTGGACACCCACTCTGATACTTGCTTCCAAGTTTCTGCTGCTTCTTGCTGGTGTGTTTTGAATTAATCTATAGAGGAACAATGACATAAATTTCATCTTCTCTCCCCAGGAGAAAAGCAAAGTGAAGGGGATATAATATTTGTACACAGGTGTTCTGTAGAATCTGTTTTTATATCTTTTGTGAAAGGAAGTTTGGGGCTTTGGCTTGGTTTCAGTTGACATCTTGTTACCGCAGAGCCTTGGTACATCTGGAGAGCTGGAGCACAAAGGGCTTGGTTAGGACTTGCACAAATGGGTAATGGACCTAAACCCATTAAATGCAAGTTCTGACAGCGTGGGTCAAACTTGTATGTGTCAGTCTTTGGGTTCCTCCTTTCTCATTCCCCTAATTGGGCTTATTTTCTGTTTAAAAATAATTGGCAGAATTTTATGATGTGAAAACAAAAATAAGGCAACTGCTGCTGAGATCTAGGGAGGCAAAACGTTTTCATGGGCTTTGGAGTTCATGTAACAAAGCTTTCAGTCAAAAGATGTGCTAAGAGATGTGTTTTACTGTGATCTGCTTTCAGCTGGTGGTTGGGAGTACAAGGGGCTGATTTCTGCCACTGGCTGATAGAAATACGACTTTTAAGTTTGGATCATGTAAAACAATGTGTATAGTGATGCCCTGTGGATCAGTCAGGATGGAGCAAAGAAAACTAAGGGAGGAAAAAACCCAATCTATTCTCCCCATTGATCTCTGAAAACTCAAAAAAAATAAGGGAAATCAGTCAAAACTACTTTCTTGTTGTATTTTAGAGAGTTTTCTTGCCACAGTGATTGTGAAAGGGGGGGAAAAAAAGGCTCAATTGTCCCTCAACGCCTCGAGATTTTCATACCAACCGAATCCCTGCTCATCAATTAAGCTGCAGTCCAGCTGCTTGCCAAATGTTTGTTTAAAAATAATCTGCATGGACTTGATCTCTTTTAAAGAAGACTTCCCAGCAATTTACTGGGAAATTAAAAAAGAGAGGAGGAGGAAGACAGAGAGTGGGCCGTTTGGACTGGAGCAGCCCTGGATGGGCTCACCACCTGGGCTGCTGCAAGACCGGGCACGGGTTCGTGGTGCTCAGTCCTGTGCTGGGGCAGGGCTCGGGCATGTCCATGCTGGACATCCAAGCGTGTCTGAAAACGGGCAGCTCTCTCCTCCGGTTGTTCTTGCTCCAAGGAAGGAGCAAGCTGTGCCACAGCCATGCGTGGTCCAGCGCAGGGTCCAGCGTGCCCTGTGGCGTGGTGCCACAGCCAGGAGACAACGTGCCCCTGGCTCGCAGACCCCCTCCTGGCTCTCCTCTGTCTCCTGGAGGAGCCGAATTCAGGTCCTAACAATTTTCTGCGAGGTATTCCTTATTCCACACTGTCCACTAAATCAGTTCTGTGAATGTTTTATTCCTCTGTGCTTCTGAGCAATTTATGGGTGTCTTCGGATTGTAAATCCACGTTCCCCACTGGATGAATATGTTGCGTGACGCACTTCTGCTCCCTCTTTATGAGTTGGATTTTCTAGGTTTCAGCGTCTGGTATAAAGTTCAGCATGATGAGCTGAAAATGTGCATTTTGCTCTTATCCTGAAATATGGGATTACAATTTGCTGTCTCGGTGACTATTCTCAGTGGTGGATTTATACGTTTAGGCTTGGCATTTCATGGGGACTTAATGGAGTGAGCTCCCCATAATGGAAATACTCCCTTTATGCATCCCTCCTAGAGTGAGTTCAAGGGAAAAGGCTGAGTAATTCCTTGAGGGTCCTCTAAAAACTCCAGCCAAAATATTTGGATTAAGCCAACACAAATGGCTGTGAAACCGATGGAAAGAAATCAGCTTGGTGATGGAAATAGCAATTCACAGTTTGGGAGAAGAGGGGAAACAGTCATCAGTTATTCCCCAGGGCAGGTCTAGGCAATGCATTGGATGTGCCTTAACTATTGGTGTTATTTTTTGTCAGAGTGAAATTTGCTGCTTTGCCAAAGTCCTGAGCAATGCCCTTTTCACAGTTTAAGGGGGATTTAAGTGAAATCTAGAACCTGTGCTGACTCTGACAGTGAATTTCCCTCCAAGTGAGCAGAGGGAATTGCTAGAGAGCCCTTATAGCTAAAGATACCTATTAGGTGAAGAGATGCATCCAGAGACTTCGGCCACTCCTCATGCATAGTTCAAATCCCCAAGAGTCCCTCTGACATCCAACTATTGGAGGGAATTGTAGGATTTAATACAACTCCAAAGTTTCTCCTGGCTTTATAACCATGACATGAATAAGGATCGTTCGGTCCTATAGAATTGCACAGGACGCGTCAAGAGGGAATATAAAACTCCACGTTTTCCCAGCACTTTATATAAAGCCTTGTAATGTTTTTATAGCTCTGCGCTGCTTTCATCCCTATTGTGAGAAACCCTCGTGCAACCAGTGTTCTGGCAGCGAGGAGCTGAATGGCTGATGCATGAGTTTATGGGGTGGTTACCCCTCTGTCTGCATCCTGTTGGAGTTGCCCATGAATTTGCACCGTCTTCGCAGCTCTCGGATGCTGGAGGCACTGCAACGGCCGCTGCTGCATAGCGTGATGATATCTTAGCTGAGAAAGAGAGAAGCTTGTGGAGTATTTTGTCAGGTCTAGATCCAACTTCAAACTGCAGTAGCTTTGACGATGGCTTGGCACTGCTCTTGCTCTGCACAGATATGTCAACTGCCAGATTTGTTTTTATCCTATGAGAAAACAAACTGTTTAATGATTGAAACCAGATGCGCAAGACTGTGCTGAAAGACCTACAGTCACTTTGCAAAGAACTCAAGCCAGAAAGCTTGGAAAAGGCACATGAAAACATTAATGGAATTTATTCTTGGCAATTAGAGGTAAATATGCATTATGCAGATATTCTCTTTTAACTGCTCTATGCTCATTGCTTGCATTTCCACACAGTCCGTGGGGTGTAGGACTCCAGCACGGTCTATCTGTTCCTCAGCATCCTGTGTAACTTATAGCGGGACACTGCCTGGGGGTGGTTCCCTGCATGTTTTCTTCGCCGAACAGAAAGATCCAGACGTGAGAAGAGCAGAAGAGCAAACACGAGTTAATTCTTGAAATGAACCAGGCCGATAGAAAAGCTTGCACAAACAGCTGGTTTCAGTTTGGACAATTCCCGTTGACCTGGGTGGTTCCTCCAGCAGGACCCACACGGATTAGTCAGTACAGACTGCCTGTCATCCACCATGCAACCGGCATGTGTTGCAACATGTTATTCCATGAAACAAGCTAGTTAAAACTTCCTGAGAGCTACTGAAATGCTGCTAAAGTGAAAAATAGAATGCCTTGATAGAAATGGATTGAATCAGAAGATACCTTGGAACTTTACTGTACGGCCCAAATCGCTTTAAACATTGATACTCATTAATACCAATCAGTTGAGAACCCTGTTGTAACTTGGGTGATAGACTGGTTTGATTTTTTTTTTTTTTTTAAATACCTGAACATAATGATTAACTTTTCCTCAAGAGTCTTATTTTCACCTTAATATCGCCAGTAAGTGCTATTAGAATAAGCTGCGGGGATGGACTTGACTGTTAGCCAAGGCGTGGTGCCACTAGCCCAGGTTAGCAGAGAGGCAGCAATGACCTCTGGGATGAAGGCAGGATGGGTGAACGCGGCTGATGCCATTCCCATGACACGTGGGGACCAGCACAATAAGCGGGAGAGCCAGAATTTTCCAGGTGAATCTGAAATGAAATTAAATCATTTGTGTTTGCTTTAATATAGGGATATCTGATATTATCTGTCTACAGCATTAGTCTGTGCTGCTGCCTTTGAAGCTAATAATTGGCATTAGGGTGGTGTGTTACTTTCCATGTTAGGCATGATTTTGGAATGAATCTCAGTTATCCAGACAAATGGGCATTTTCATGGTATTACCCGCTACCACATGATGTTACATATTCCTCATCAGTGGCTGTGTTCAGGTTTGGGCATCACTGGGGTTTGAGGTTTTTCCTTAGCTAATTAAGAGTTGTGAGAAGGGCAAAAATATTTCGGGTGTTGGAGAAGAAAGGTTAAACCAGCAAAATGTGGCAAGCTTAGCCAAGCGATGCTTAAAGTGGTCGTGGCTTGTGATGCTGAAGGGGTTCAGCATCGGGGATGCCACCACCCATTCCTGCAGTGTGTGGAGCGGCAGTTAAGGGTGGGGGAGAAACAAAATGCAGATGAAATATCAAGATGTGCCCTTGGAAATGAGATCTTTAAAGCCCAGTTTAGTCCATTGAAAACTACATTGCTCTAAATCTCAGGGAGGTTTGCTAGAGAGCCATTCCAGTGGGAGAAAGGCAGGCTGGAGGAGCCCAGGAGCTCTTCACAGGCTTTGGTTCTTTGGTTTTGGGTGTAACTGTTGACTCCATTGCAATGGGCTTACATTAGGTATGAGTTGGATCTGGTTTGTGCAATGGCTTGAGTTTTTTGGATTACGAGTTCTTAGATGATGGCCACAAAGGAATTTTAATTAGGAAAGCAAGAAAGGTTTTGCTGGGAGACTGGCAAACCACGATAATTATTGGCAGTGAGAAAGTCAGCAAAGAGCAAGTAATCAGGGAATTTATAGAGGTCTTATTGAGAATTACCTAAATGTAATTTTTAAGGATACCTGTGAAAGAATCTTTCATAAGAAAAATGACTGAAAAGGATGGTAATGGCCACTCCTGTGCTTTATCCAGTGTCCAGCTGCACTTAGAAGCTTTAATGAGCACACGGATGAGGATCGAGCTGGCTGTGTGGCCACTGAACACATAATCACCACAAACGTCAGGATCTCTGGAAGAACCCACCAGGGAATGTTGACTCTGTGCCGGTGTCTGTGGAAGCTCCCAGGCTCTGGCAAGGTGATCAAGACACAGAAGAGCTTATCTGACTCTCTGGGCCACGGATCCAAAGTCCCTTCACGTATGGGGCAAACTGCACAGTTGAAAAACAGTTCTGTAGTAGTCTGTATTTCCAAATGCAGCTATCTCAAAAACCACATATTGAAATGTCAAAATAGAATGACCCGTTGCATTTTTCTTTAGGAAAGGGTGGGCAGCTATACAGGTGGTCCCAGGTGGTCAGTTGGTGGGATAGGCAGAACTGCCGTGCCCACAGCTGGAGGCTGGTGTGAATCCAGGACAACTTTACTGGACAGGGAATGACACCCACTGCTTGACCTAGAAGACATGCCTAGGCTGAGCAATCTGCACACCTACGGTCTTCTCATGGGAACAGTTCTTCCATCATGCATAAGGGCTTTTCCTGGCTTTTGTGGTATCACATGTTTCCATCTTATGGAACCATCTTGGTAGAAACTCCTAAAAAGATCATACCCTTCTTGTTCCAAATACCCTCCTCTGGCTCTGTCTGGGCTTCAGGTAAGAGTGCTCGAGTAGTGGGAATGGGTTGCACTTCTCGGGTGCCTTCAGAAGATCAAATCTGACTTTCTTAGGTTCTGTGACCTTGCTCTGCTCCCTAAGCTTGCCTCTCTGTATCAGCAAACGGGACTGCTGCTGAAGGCGTAGGAGGTTTGTGTCTGTCAGAACAAAACCAGTATTTGCAACAGATGTCTTCCCAAGAGGATCCTGGCTCTGGCACGGCACAGCCTCATGCTAACTGCTCGGGGCCAGACGGCCAAAGGATTTCAGTGTTGGTCACCTTTGAAAGGCTGGTCTTTAACCTCTTGATCTTGTCTTCATAATGAAACGGGAGGGATAGCAGGAACTTGCACTTTCTGATGTGGATTTTGTTAATTAGTCCAAACGCTCCTATAACACATATGTATATTTAAGGCCATAAACACCATTAGTGCAAACTGCTTACTTGTAACGGGGTAAACGGCACTGGCTGGACTGCAGCGCTACCACCAGCAGACTCCTGACTGGGGAGACTATAAAAGGTTGCTCACCGTGCCCAGTGCCTGTGGGAAGGAGGTTTTGCAATGGTGCAACCAGCTCTTTCACTGATGTCCAGTTGTTGACAAAAGCAGCAGTGGTAGGTGATCACAAGACCAGGCGGCTGCTGCTCGGAGGGGTACACTGGGTACCCACGTTGGTTCCTCAGAGCTGCACAGCCCTACTCCTCTCTTGCTGTCGCGTGCGTGTTTGGGATCGTGGGGTGAAGGGGCAGCCCAGGAGGTGGCGGTGGGGTTGGTACTTGGTGCCACGCTCGGGCATGAACTGTGGAGTTCATCTCCCACTGATGAAAGCTGCAAAGATCAAAACAAGTCCCTTTGTGCTGGTCTTTTGGGCTGTACCTCTTCCCGCCTGGGACTGTCACACACACTGAGGAATTAACCCCTTGGCCCTTGTAGTGCCCCGCTGGTAGGTGCTGCCTTTAGAAATAAGGTGGATGGTTACCAGAAGTCATGCTATGAGCTGGTAGCTCTTGACATTTATTACAAAGGGTGTGATGCATCAGAAAAGGGCAATGGGACCTACAGCTTTTCAGTGCAGAAAGCAGATGACGCAGTGACTACGTCCTGGCTGGTGAACGGGTGCTGGGTGCTGGGTGCAAGCAGATCCTGGCAGTGCTGGCCTCGGCACGAAACCCAGAGGCAGTGGTGGAGGCTCTTCTCCTAACAGCGGATTTGGGAGGTCTGGTTTCGGTTCAAGGCCATGTACCTGCAGCCAGGAGTACCCTGACTGATGCGAGGTATAGGCGCAGGCTGGCAAGAGGAGAGGGTGTAAGATGGTAAAAAAGGATCTCGTTGTCTTCCTGTTAGCACACGTGAAGCAGCTGTAGCCTGGCATACAACCACATTCCTGTAAAGACTGCAGTCTTGTCCAGCTTGGCTTAAACATTTCTTGATTAAATCAACTAGAAACTGCTCATTAGTTCCTACAGCTTGCAAAGACCATGTACTGTTTAAGTTTCAGCTAAGATCTCCAATCTAAGGTAATATGAAAGGGTGTCAGCAATTCATGAGCTCGTTTAAAGGGAGAAGGGGATTTGCTTTATAAATAAGGTATGTGGTGGATGTCACAGACTGAAAACATGATTGATCTGTGAGGCTTTCCTCCATGTCATTAGAGACTGCATTACTGTTAAGCACAGAAAAACAGATATCTCCTTTAAGTAGTTAATTTGAATATACAGAAGCAAAAGGAAGAGTAGGAGGAAGATGTAGGTCAAGTGCTTCAGGAAGATGCCAGGCAAATGTTCAAAGAACCGCAAGATTGGTTTTTACCAGTGTCAGAAGTAGCTGCATGCACTTCAGCTGCTGGTGTGGAATTAATTTTTCTCCTATTAGAGGAATTTATTTTTTTTTTTTAAAAAAAAAGGCAAATAAGTAGTTCTTCATGGTGGTGCTGCTGCTGTGCTCGTGGGTGTCCTTGTTTAGGAGCCCCTAAATGTACAGTGTCATACCCGTAACCTGCTGCCGTTGGTGCCATCCTCCTGACCTGCCTCTGTCACAGCCTGGCTTGTCCGACCCCTATTCCTGCTCGTAAGACATAGATGAGGCCAGCAAAGAGTTGGAGAGAGAAACTGCTTTTGCTTCCTTTTTAGCATGGCGAATGAGTAGGATTTTATGATTGATTTCCCTGATTTCAGAGGCGTTAAAGGGTGTTTGTGAGTCTGTATAAGACTGGGGATATTTGGGAGGCTGGACAAAATCTGCCACTAAATCAATTTTTTTTTTTTTAGAGGCTGAACAAAAGGGCCTTTAAATCTTGTGGGACCATCAGGCTGATCCAAAAAAACATCTCAACTGTAATGGCAAGGGTGCAGGCAAGTAGTGCTTCAGCTTTGCTGTTTGACCTCCTCCAGCCTCCTCAAAAGCCCCGCTGACACCAGCTCCTTTCTTTGTCACAGAACAGGGGTTTGGATCCAGTGTTATCATGCTTGGGCCGGGCCTCTGCCACCCACCTCGTGGGGTTTGGGCTGGCAGGTTTAGCTGAAGGAAAGCTTCACCAATGCAACATTTTTTTGGGGGAGGGAGGGCTGGAGAGACCTGATGTTCATAAGGGAACTCTGCCCAGACACTGCTGCTTTTTATGAAGAAACCCACTGAACAGCCATCACTGCCATCAATTATTTTTTGCTTAGTCTGACTTAAAAAAACCCCAAACCAAAACCCCAAACCAGAAAAAAACCCCAACTCCTTGCCATAAAGCTAAAATCTTTTAGCCTCTTTGTTTTCCTGTGACACTGTTCCTGAAAACGGTTGCGGGTGTGACTTTTTGCACAAGCTTGTCATACGACGCAGCACGCGGCAATAGCTGCTCCCGCTGTGCCTTCCTTGCCCACATAGACTACACAATTTTTTTCTTTTTTTTTGAGAAGGGGAAAATCTTGAGTGATTTCTCCTGTGACCTACTTGGGTCTGAGAGGCTCCTCTCAGAGCAGCAGAGCACTTTTGATGCTCTGTTGGTTGTACGGCTTGTAGAGGTTTTGGGGCACTTTGGGGGGGTTCTTGGTTGCCTTTCAGCTGCTTGGTCTTAGCCTGGGCTGTGCTCATGGCACAGTCTTTGGCTTAGAGACTGCTGTGTGTGTGGGAAGGGGTGTGAAGAGTTGGACAGGAGCTGTGGCAGAGCTAGCGCCACAGCTCGAGGCTTTGAGCTGGATGGAAAGGACATGGGGATGGGAGGAACAGGGTGACCTCTGAATCACTGAGCTGCTCCACAAGAGAGGCCAAAGTTGCTAAAAGAAAGAGAAAGGAAGACCTAAACTAGGTCAAACTTGGCTTCAAAGAAGAACCAAATGTTAATGCCTTGTGTGTGATCTGCGCTGGGAAAGTTCACAACCCGTTTCCACTCTGGGGTTCAAACGGTAACGTATGTGCACTGCACATGTTCACGGCCCAGCCGCTGCTGCAGATGGTCTGTGTGAGCCTGCGAACAGCCTGCTGCCAGGAAAGCTGGGCCAGGAAGGCTGGTGTCGCTGCCCGTCTCCAAAACCAGGCTCAGAGGGTGCCTTTTCCCACAGCAGTATTAAGAAAAAAAGAAAAGTGAATTTAGTCTTTCTTCTCCCTGGTTCCCCCGCACGCTGCAGACTCAAACAAGGAACAGTTTTCAGTCTGGGAAATGCCATCCCTGGCTTTGAAAGAGATGAATGTGAGTTTTACTCTTTGGGGAATTTCTAACTTGTCATCTCTGAATTATGAGGTTAAACTCGGAACAGCTACAGGGATACCCATCAAACGTGGGCAGCTGGCAGTGCAAATCTTACTGGTCCTAAAATGGGAATGAATTAATTTCTTTAACTCATGCCTCCACCTCCTGAGAACTTGTTGAAGAAGAGCTATGACAACCGATCTCCCCAAGGGATGCAGGAAAGCTAAAACCAAATGATGTTTTCTCCCTAGAGCATAAGAAGCTGTTAATTGGCAGGATATATAGTGCTGGCCATAATTTTTGCGGGCTTTGCTCATTTATTTATGGCTGCTCTTAATCACATTGCTGCACTTCATAGTTCAAATCTTCTTGCTGAAGCCCTGAAATTGATTTAAAAGGGGACAAGACCTAATAAAATCTGGTGACATAAAAATATCAGCTGGTAATCACAAGTCCTGGGACTCATTCTCGTTTCATCCCATTTCACACTTCACTGGAAGTCTGCTTTTGCCCACTTTAAAGCATTTCCTATAACTCAGAGATAAAGGCAGGGTAAGAGTTTGTCTCTACTGTGACAAATGTTAGGCTGGGATGTGCGTGGTGGTGGAAACCGGGGAGGGGACCACTGAGGCTGCAGAGGGTAGCTCTGGACCCAGTAGGGGTGGAAAAAGGGAAGAGGCAACAGCTCTGCTGGAGCGAAATCTGTAGAGAGATGCAGTTGAAGACATTCAATCAATACTCCGTGGTGGGTGGTGGTGGATGCGGAGCCAGTCAGGCCACGCCAGGCTGTAATGCATTCGATGTGTTTAAAGCCTTGCAGTTACCTCAGAGTGATGCTGAAGGTACCCTGCTGTGTGGCTCTTAGAGGAACGCCGGCCACTGCTGGAAGCAAGCAGCACGATTTCACGGGAGCACACAAAATGAAAGAGAAACTATCTCCGAGTTTGCGAGCAGCCTGCTAAAACCTCCCCAAACCTGCAGTTTTTACAGGGACTCCAAGCTCTCCACCAGGAGATGAGATTTCTCTAAGACACCTGAGGCTGAAGAGAGCAAGGCTGCTGGCGTCCAAGCCACCCGATGTCCCCTGTTCCTGCACTGGGTGGGTGACTGTCACAGCTGGAGTGACCTCTGATGGGAAGAGTGATCCCAGCCTGAGCCAAGAGGATGGAGCCAGCCGGGCTTTCCAGAGAGGGAGAGACACCATCGCAGCTGAGATGGAGGGACTATCAAAATAGGAATGCAAATGGAGTAGTTACGGCGTTCAGGTTGGCAACCGATGAGCACCTTAATGTCTTGCCAGAAACAATGCTCTTAATGTTAAAAGAAAAGCTGCGGGCCATGAAAAGCGAGCAAGAATAATTCAGGGCTTTCAGGGATAAACTTAAAGAAATATGAGAGTAGGTGTATAGGGAAATGAGAGATAAAATCTTCAGTTGTTTCAGGGAAAAGGGCAATCATTTAGGGGTTGAAAGTGAGTCGAACTCTTCATCTTATTACTGAAGGAGCAGGGGATTAAACAATTTAGGATGAATCTGGGGGTGCCTTCCAGGTCCCGAGGAAGGCATCAGCAAACTGCAGAATTTGAAACAGCCAAGAGAAAAGTCAGGTCACATCCCCAAGAGCCAACGCCTTGAGGTGGTTGGAGACACGTGTGAGAGCGGCTTTGCTCCTTAGGGGGCAGAGACTGAGCACTGCCTGCACTGAAGGACAATGTTGGTCCGTTCTTCTCCCTGCGCCTTGTCTCTGAGAAGGGATTTCTTGGAGTAGTAGGTGGGCTACAACAACCCTGCATGAGATGCAATTGCCTCGGCGAAGGCTGAAGGTATCCTGTGATAAAGGAGAGTAAACGGGAGAGTGAGAGACAGAGCAGTTATAGGTAAATAAAAAACTTGTTTGGATGCAGACAGATAAACTGCTTGTGTCACAGCTTTAATGAATTTTTGACATTAGGTCTGAGTTACACTGCCCAGCCACGGATTCAGGTCTGAGCAAACCTCCCGAGGTGGCAGCTGGATTTGCACCCCTCTAACATCACCTCAAAACACATCGGAGCCTGCTCTCCTGGGCAGTCGCTCTCGGCTCGTTTTCTCCGCTGTTAGCCGCTCTGGAGCGTGCTGCTCGCCCCATTGATTTTTATTTTTTTTTTTATAAGCTCTTGAGGAAGCACTTTGCCAGCACTTAGTAACGAGCGCCGTGGTTCTCCATCCCTCGCCACCACGATGTAAAATGGTCTCGAGCCCATCAGCAGAGGAGAGGCTGCACGGGTCTCCCATCACAGACGGGAAACTCCGCAGCGCTCGGTCTGCGCCTGCCTGCCAGACGCAGCAGTGAGCGGGGTGGCACGGGACATTCCCATTTTTCCTTTAAAGGTTTGTCCCACTTCCTCCGTCAGTCTGTGCCCTTCAAACCCACTTCCAGTAATGAAAATGGTAATCCCAGCGTCTGCCGTTCGTTGGCCACCTTTGTCACTTGGCCCAACGTGTATGTTCTGCCCCTGGATAATGGTCCCAGAACTTCTTTGATTAACGACTTTTCAAAAATCTTGTTTTTTCTTTGGATTTAAGCATTGGGGCCATCCATGCTATTTAGTTCCTAGTTATTAGTTATTCTAGTTACAGAACAGTTATATCATTTAGTTCTTAGCTATTTATTCTAGTTTTGCCAGGTGTATATTCTGTACACTTGCACGAAGGAGTGTATGGGTTTGAACACAAGCCTTGCTACTACATTTGGGAAATCTGGTTTGGGGTCTTTTTTTGGGGGGTGTCTGGGTTCTTATCCCTCCTAAGCCCGTGCACAGAGGGCTGCACCGGCAGCCTGGGACTGTCAGACAGGGCTGACTCTGCATCCTTGCCCGCGGCTACAGGCCTTCAAACCTTTCTGAATATTTTTGGTTCTGCTCGGAGAACATTTGACATATGAAATATCAGCAGCACTAGATGGCACATGTGAGCTGTTCTTGTCTGACTAGCACAGGACAAGCCAGGCAGTGAGATTTCTTCCCTCAACATTATTTTTTATATTTCTGTGGCTGCTTCTGCCAGCAGGATACATATAATGCCTCCAAACATGCCCTATAGCCCCATTAAATATCATCCTGCTGTCCAGCCTCCTCCCTGTTCCTGCATTCTCCATCCCAGGGACAGACCAGGATAGAGCTGGTACTCTGCCATCCTTCGCTAGCACTAAATATAAGCCCCCCCCCCAACATATAATAAATAAAACAAATGTTTTACCTTCACAAAGGTTGTCTTTTAGCATATTTTATGAATTTTGTCTTTGTGTAAATAACTTTAAAATCATATTTTATGAGTTCTGTCCTTGTATAAATAACTGCTTTCAGAAATATTGGCAACCGAAGTCTAAAAATGCGGAATAACAGTGGTCTGAGGGTCTGTGCTGGCGGGGGACAGGGTGGTGACTGTCGCGCTGCGTGGCCCTGAGCGGCCCGTGCCCTTCCTCTGGGACATCTGTCCCCCCACTGTCACTGCAGCGGTGACACGCATCAAAGTTATGGCCTGGAGTGGCTGAAACCAAGTGTCAACCCCACTCCTAAACTGCCCCCGAGCTAGTGCTAACATCTGCTGCCTAATGGGACCTTTGTCACGTCCACTAAGAGGAATTATTCTCTTTATTCGGTGCCTTGTTCAGGGCTTGGCGTGCCAAGTGTTGAACTCGTGGAGGAATTTCCCTCACTAAAGCTTTCAATCAAAGTTTAAGAGCAAAGATCAAAAAAGAGGCTTTTGGACAGACAGAAATAAAACCCTTTGATCAAAAGAGAATAGAAATTGGTAGCACTAATTATAATTGATGAAATAAAGGGAGCGATGTGCATGCGCACGTGTGTGTGTGGAGTCTGAGGGCAGTGTTTATTGTCATCTTCTGCCTTATTCTGTCCGAGTTTTAATGTATTTCCACGCTGTGACTGATGCTTTTCAGGGCTGAGAGGAGAATTGACTTTTCCTTCTCTAAGGTGGAGTAGATCAAAGAGCAGAATTTCTTCTAAAAGAGGAAACCCACGTTCTTACGGGATGCTCTGCAAGCTGCTCTTGCTGTCCTGCTCATCAGGCTTAATCCAGGCTGGATGCGGAAAGGAAAACAAATCTCTGCCGAGCTCTTGAGGCCAGCATCCCTGGGAGACGGGCTGCTCCCAGCCTCAGCAGAAGTGCCAGACGTTGGGTCATGGTTTGGCTTGTGTTCGGGAAATAATGTCTGCTCCAAACCCTGCTGGGATCTGTGAACAGGCCGCCCTGAGCTCGTCTCAGTGCGGCGAAGCAGCGCGACTATTTTCTCACCTGCATCTGAGCAAGTAGGTGGAGGTTTTTCCCTGATCTTCCCTCCAATGGGAAGGGGAAGCCCTCTTCACCTCTCCCACGTGGATTCAATTTGCAGAATCTTTTGCGCCATCGTTCTGTGGCACTTTCACCTACAGCTGCCTTTATTTTTATATAAACACCAAACCAGAAATTTTAAGGATTCTTGGCTCAAGTCACCCACCCCAAGGTGGCCAGCAGTGCTCATCACCAGCTCTAGAACGTATTTCTTTAGGGATAAATCTTTTCTTAGACGTTTCTATAAATGCAAAGCAGGCTGGAAAGGAGGGCTCCCATCCAGCACTTTGCATGGGATCCTTGGCTGGGAAGTGTGAATTGTACTGACCACAAAGAACCCCCTTCCTGAGGAGCTCGCAGCAGATGTGGTGACAGACTTTCTCGACAGCGTGGCACAGCCTGTTCCCCCGACAGCAGGGTCTGTGCCGGCTGAGGAATACCCCTTGGCAGCCGAGCCGTCTTCTTTCATCTTCCAGAAAACCCCCTCCACTTTCCCAGAGCAGCCCCACAGCTTCGATTGCAAACAGCAATTTGTCTTGTGCTAATGCAGTCCTCCCGTTCCTGCAAGGGATGGGGTTACAACTGCACATGATATCCAGCTTTAATCTGATGCCAGGACTTGCTCAAAGGGCTGGGAAAGTTTTTTTTTTTTCTCTTGCAGGCTCCTGACCATGTAATCCTTCCTCTCAAGTTTCTGATATTACATCCCCACTATTCTTGCCAGTCAGTTGTTTGGCCAGTCCTAATGTTTCGAGGTTTTTTGAAGAGGAAAATCTGTGTGTTGTGGAATTGAAAACTCTAGTTATTCCTGTATAACACTAAGGCTAGTCTAAACCTACAGCAAGGTGGGAAGGACCCACTGGACACTGCTGGTGCTCTCTGTGGGTGCTTCACCTCCCTGCAGTGCTGTGTGGGAAGGAAACTAAAAACATGTAGCTCGTTGCTATGAGCTCTTCTGCCCTGAACCTTTCTGTCATGGGAAGAAGTAGCTCAGATGGAAAAGCTGTGTATAAGATCATATAGACTCTGTGTACAGCCTTCTGTATGAGTGTAGCTGTCTCCTTTACGACAATAATTTAATGAATGCTATTTATTGCAATAAATAGGTAAAATTATTCTACCGTCCTAGTCTGATGGTACTTTCCACCATCTCCTTCAGTGCTGGTCACACTTGTATCTGCTCAGCAACAGCAGAAACATTTTGTCACAACGCTTAGAGATACAGAAGATACCATGTTATATACTCACTTTTATCTGAAGGAATTTAAAGACCTGTAGTCTAAACCTACGTATTCTATTTTATCGGGTACTGAAACGACAGCTGCGTTTAAGGCTGGGGATGCGCACCCATAACCCAGCCACGTTAGATCTGATCTCATGGTTTTGGTTTAACTGCACAGAATAAACATTGCAGCTGATGAACAGATGTTCTTAATTTTTTTTAATTTATTTTTTTAAAAAAGAAGGTTACATTTTGTCTGTATTTGCAGGATTATTCACTCGGGCAGCCTAAATATGATTTGATTAAATCATCACTTAAATAGAGCTGAATCACTCTCAATTTTTTTTTTTGACAAGTATCAATCCAATGCGAATATTTTGCTGCCAAGCCCCTGTGTGCTTCCAGCAGTGTTCTAGTGTTTAAACTTCATCTGTGAAGATGACAAAACCAAGCATCCTCTTAGCTTCAGCAGCTCTTGTTTGCCAAGACGAGTTTTCCTTCAACATGTTACATGGCTATGAAACCTGCTGCTGTGCCAAGGACGGCGGTCAGCAGCGAGCCCTGGCAGCTTCTTCCTTCCGCGAATCTCTCATCCATCACTGCAGCTCCCTGCAGAATGTGCTGAGAATGAGCCACGATTGCACTTTTGATACCCAACTAATCTGCTGTGTGAGGGCTGGTTTCTCTCGAACCAGTTTTCAATGTGAATTGCCGGATATCTTCATTTTCTGACCATGTTTTTGCCCGGGACCACCTGGCAGAGAAGTGCAAGCTGTGCGGGGTGGCTCTGGCCATCAGCATCAGGCTCTGAGGTTGTGTTTTGGGCCGGAGCCTGCAGAGTGACGCCCTGCACACCTGAGACCCTCCACAGTCCAGTACCAGGCGTCGTTGTCTGTTCGTGTCTCTGTTCCCTCTTCATTGCAAACACGTTCCCTGGTGAGGCTGGAAATGTTGTTTGAGCTCTGCTTTGCAAATAGGTTCAGCAGCCAGTGGCCAGAAAAATCTCGCACCCAGAACCCAGCTTCTGCCATCCCCACTGCTTGTACCTTACTTGATGAATAGTTTTTTTTCCCAATTCTGTTCAGCGGTCTGGTCCTGGACAAGAAAAGGAAGTGTTACGCTATAGCTAATAATCATGTCTGCAGGTCTGTAACCAAGTGTGGAAGACTTATCTGCCAAATTAATACCAATGCTTCCTGAATTTAAATAACCTACAAATAATATTTTGCTTGGCATGTATTTATCACCTCTTTATCTTACGTATCACATCTTTGCTGCTTCACTAACGTTGCTTTCAAGACAAGATCATCATGTCCATTTAGAAAATACTGCGGCGTGTGAAAACTTTGGGTTCGATTTTTTCCTGAGAGGCAAAGAGGGCTGCCACATCCTTCAGCATCTGAAGAAAAAATGTGTGCTAGGCTTCCTTTTTTTTTTTCTTCTCTGAAGATCTTTTTGGTACCTGCAGTCACAGCTCCTTGCAATGATGCCTCTGTGTCACTCACCGCTTCCTTGTTACTGGTACTGTCCGTGCTCTGTCCTCAGAGATGACTATTCCGCTCAGCCTCGCCCGACATATTAAATTTCCAACTCTTCCTCAAACAATTCAAGCTGTGAAAGCCATGACATCTGTTTAGACAGCTCGCACCCAAGGCGGAGGGTGTGTATCACCTTCCCCTGTCCCCTGCCCCGGCGGGTGCACGTTTGCCTCCGCAGTGTGAAGATGAGGTTACCGGGACCACGGGAGCTGGTGCTCCTGCAAACAGCTCTGTTTGAAGCAGACTACTGGTCCAGGACAGGCGCGAGAGAAAGTGTTGCAGCCTTTGCAACTTTTGTTTGGAGGGAAAAGGAAAATACCCAGTGACAGAGGGGCTCTTGGCTTTGATCATTGCTGGTTACGGGAAACAAAAACACAACCCAAAGGGAGTGAGCGAGGGGCAAATAATGTCAGGTCAATCTCTTTGTTATTCTTTGAGATCAAAAGAAGCTGGGGGAGTTTAGCTTTTATTGTCCTCCCCTTTTGTTTTCTGCTTTTTGGCTTTCTTCCTTAAAAATCAATACAGCGCTCTCTGGGCTTGTAACACCCCTGTGCCCCCCTCCCCTGCTAGCCCCAAGCCCACCACAGACCGTGTGGGATGGCGTTGGTGTAACCCCCAGATCAGGGATGTCCATTGCTTGTCAGCCTGCTGGGTGCTACGTCAGTAGAAATGCTAAAATAACCTTCTCTACTGTGCTTTGACCTGGGATTTATTCTCTCGGGGTTGATGAAGGTACTTGGGTGCAGCCAGGAGAGAGCCCGAACAGGGCTCCCCTCGCACCAGGGATGTGCAGATCCTCACAGCATCCATCCACAGAATTCAATGAGTATCTTTTCCCTTCATTAAAAGCTGTGGTGGTTTTGTCAGCGTCACAAGGGATTGAGCCCGGTGCGCTGGGAAAAACCAGGCACTGGGCTGGTTTATCTTGGTCCACTAAGTAGCTGAGCAGCACCTGGAAACTCCAGGTGGGTGATGGATGGGACAAATGGGAATGGGAACAACTACAACTGTAATGGGAATAACAACAACTGCAACTGATCTGAGCCATCTCTGCTGGTCAGCCAGAATCCCTGTCACTCACAGCCACCTTTGGAACCTGCTTGTCCCTCTCCCTGTGGGGTCCTGTCAGCCGCCGGTCCTGGCTGTGGCTGGGCTGCTTTGTGTGGCCACTGTCCCCGCTGCTTGTCCCAGAGGGACACAGATCCCTGTGGATAACGGAATCCCAGAACCATCTGGGTTGGAAAAGCCCTTGAAGCTCCTCCAGCCCAACCATGACCCTCCCCCTGACCCTTCCCAACTCCCCCAGACCCCTCAGCGCTGGCTCAGCCCGACTCTTCAACCCCCCCAGGGATCCCGGGGACTCCCCCCTGCCCTGGGCAGCCCATTCCAACGCCCAACAGCCCCTTCTGCACAGAAATCCTTCCTCAGAGCCAGCCTGACCCTGCCCTGGCATTCAGATAGCGTGATACCAAACAGCAAGGTGTCCTCGCTCATTTTATCATTCCATCAGAATTTTCTTGAGTCATTATAAATGAATTCCTTGCAAGGTAACAAGCTGAAAACATCTTTGTTATTAAAGAGGGCCAAATCAAACTCCACTGAACAAATACATCTTGGATCTACGGCTAATGAGTTTTTCAGCTGTTCAAACATGTTATGTGATATGAATGAAGCTGCAGCTGAATCAGACCTAGCTGTTGATGTAAAATTCACAAGCTGCAAATGAGCAGCAGGGCAATTTTTTCTCACAGCTTCATTTTAGGCAGCCAAATTCTTTTGGGAGGCAGAGGGGAAAATGACAGTTTTGCATAGTTGAGCTCTATAAATGAGCTTAATGAAAATAGTATTTACTGATCCTGTTTTATGAAGGAATTGAATCGGAAGCACGCTTTGAAACGCGGAAGGGCTGGTCCTCCCATGCCTCCCACCTTCTCACCTACCCGCTACACAAAACAAGTGCAAAGCTGCACCGGGAGGAGCCCGGGGCAGAGCGTGGTGGGGAGCTCAGCCTCATTACCAGAACCTCATGGTGTTGGTACCTGCAGTGATACTCTGGTTTATACCCAGGTCATCTGGTATGAAGTAGTGCCAGAACCAGGGTCACAGCTATATCCACTAGTGATACAGGACAGAGCTTAAAAATAATCCTTTGGCTGACACACAGATTTATATAACACAGGGTGGGTCAGTTCCAGATTTTCCAGCAAACTGGTGTTAAACAAGCCTCTCTGAGTGGTCCAGACCTAAAGCGTGTGATGGCACGGAGCATTTAGACAGACCTTGTATCTGAATTATTTGTGGCGTTGTTACTTGTCAAATCCATTATTAGGGATTCCCTTTTATTCCATTTTCACCTGGCAAAGTAAATGAAGATGTAGCATTACCCAAACTACAGGCTGTCAAAATAAAAGAAGGAACTGACATTTCGAGCATTTTGGTGATGTCTTCTACTGTTGAAGGAGTTGCTAAAATTTAAACCAAAGTCACGAGCACGGATTTTCTCCCTTGAGAACATCCAGTGTAACCCCTCAGTTCATCTGGCACTGGCCAAGATTACCTACAGCTCATAGCCTGTATGAAAAAAGTAAAGAGTCCAAGAGAGCAGATGACACCAGTGCCCAGCTCCATACGAGGAGCTTTGCTGCCATCTTTTGGTAGCTGCACGTTCCAGAAAGTAATGAAAAATGCTTTCTGCACAGATACTAAACACCTTTTACCCCTCTGCTCGCCCTTAGCCCACCTGTGGCATCCTCCCAGCCTCTATGGCAGAGGCAGCCAGTGAAAACTAATCTCAACCACTGACACCCCAAGGAGATCCTGAGCACCCCGGGTGTGCCTAAGGGGCTGGAAGGGCTAAGTGTGGGGCGGGGGGCCTGGGTGGTTTCTTCTTGGTCTTGGTGGTGAAGGAGAAAGGCTCAGGCAGAGGCTGTGGGGGTGAAAGTCCAGAAAGAGGAAAACCATAAAAGTCAAACGTAGGGTAAACAGCATGTGTGCAAGATGCACCTTGTAAAATAACGTGGTGAGGGCTCAACCGCTGCCTTGTGACTGGTGCTGCAGGTGCCAGCCAAATGTTTCCCTGTGCCCGTAACAGAGGGGATGTCCCGTGAACCGTCTGCCCCCCCACCCTGGGGCAAAGGGATGACGGGGGCTGTCCCGTGGCTCTGCTCCCCTCCGGGGTCCTGCCGCTGTGCCGGCAGCTCCCTCTCTTCCCTCCTTCTTCTGACTCTTGGGTGCTGGGGTAGATTTTTTTTTATGGGAGGTGAGTGAAATCAGCCCAGGGCAGGCTCCGACAAGCCCCAGAGCATGGGGAAAGAGGGGAGGCTGCCCAAAGCTGACATGTCCCCCTGATTTCAACCCCGTGCTCTGGTTACGAAACTCACGCTCGTAGGGTTGCCTTGGAAGCCGGCTCAGCAGGCTGGCTGTGGTTAGAGGTAACTCTCCAAATTTGAAAGAGCCTTCTTGTTTCTGTTGCTTCCTATCCTGGTGACAGACCGTGTACTTTATTTTAATGTGGAGTTGGAATCGGACACAATTACTTCAGCTTTTGCTGCATTTCCAAGGTCTGTGCATGGCTACACGCAGCCCCTTCCCTTCTACCGCCCCATCGTGAATGCCAAGAAATTCTGAGATCTCACTGAATCCCCACACGCCGCTTCATTTATATGTTCCTGTTCAAAGTAAACTCCCTTGCAAGGTTTTAGTTTAAATCCTGATTCAAAACTCACAAGTGCCGTGTGTGTGTGTGCACTCCAGTCGTGATTCTGAGCAGGATGATCCCAAGCCCCGGGGTTGCGTGGGGGCACGGGGCAGGTGCCGGCTGGGGGTACGGCCCCGGGACGGCCGTGGGAGCGGTGCCTGTCCCGAGAGATGCTGCTGGGAAAGCAAAGGCATGAGCCAGGCAAGAGCACAAGCAGGGAAACTGCCTCTCGCTGTCCATTCCCACTGTGCAAGGGAGAAAGAGTAGGGAAGAAATCCCTGTTAAAAAAAAAATAAAAAAAATGGGTGGGATGTGAACTCTCAGCAATTATTTCTTTTTCTAACAAAATCTCCAGATTCTGAGGCCTGAAGGGTGACTATCAAGACCCCCAGCAGTTTTCCCGGTGGGATGATTCTCCCGTTTCTCTTGCGGGTGATGCTCTGAGCTTGCCAGGAGCCTCCAGCAGCGAAAGGCTGATTTTATCCCTCGCGTTGAGACCACACAGCTCCAGCTCCTCTCCGAGCGGCGCGTTTGCCCTCCTGACCTTTTGGCACCGGGACAATTTTGTTCCGGACTCAGCCCCAGTCTCGCTGTAGGCGGTGAGGGCTGATTCATGTGTCTGAGTGGGAGTTATGAAAGATGTAAAGCTCCCGAAAGGTGTAAAGCTCCGTAGCGATGTAAAGGGCCCCCATCCACTGCAGCATCTCTGCGCGGGGAGGCTTTGCTGCCTCCCCCGGCCCTCCGACACCTCCTTGGGGCTTCACCTGCCCCCCAAACTCTCTCCCAAACCCTCCCGTCCTCTTCTCCGGCTGCTCTCACCAAGAATCTCGGGAATGGGTATTTTTAATTAGCCGGCGAGTCAGGGTTTAATTCTAGGGAATTCTAATCTAGTTCTAACTAAACGGGGAGCTGGGGATGCTGGTAGCCAGCCGCCCCCGGGGCTGCGGTGCCCCGGGGTTCCCGCTGCCTCTCCGGGAGCATCACCCGGTGCGGTTCGTTGTCCCGGTGCCGCTCGGGGAAGGGGCTGCCCGGTGCGGGAGTCCCGGGGCGGCGGCAAGGCCCGCCCC
>NW_020799117.1:2960868-2975700 GCF_003259725.1 Athene cunicularia | reverse complement strand
TATATAAGTATATATATATATATATATAATAATCTCGACTTGGTTTTTCCCCTCCCAAACCAAGCAGGGAGCAGCGGTGCAGTTGCGTCCATTCTGCCTCGTCACAGCCCTCGCTGGGAACAACTCTCGCTGCAGGCTGAAAGACTCATTTGGTCTTTGGGCATTTGTAAAAAAAAAAAAACAAAAAACCAAAACCCAAAATTTTCTGAAAATGAAGCGGAGCTGACTCATCCTGACTGACCGACGCAGGGTTGTGTCTGTGGGGAATATTTATAGCCAGGCAGATCCCATCTCGTTTCTCAGACGGGTCTAGTGAGGATCAGCAGCGTGTTGCAGTCAGTTCTGTTCAGTGCAGTGGAGGGTTGAATAATCACCTGTCTCGTGGCATTTCAGCTGTGAAATTTTGTCAGAATTCCATCAAAAACGGGCTTTTGCGCTGTCGAGAAGACACCCTGGAAGGATCCTTCCCCCCCCCAGCGCTCTCCGTTAAAGGTTTCTGCTGATCCACAGCCTGCACCTTTTCTCCCTGCCTGTGTTTTGGGGGGTGTGAGGGTGTGCGGGACAGGGCTGTCGGTTGCCATAGCAGCAGGAGGGATGTCCCCATCGCTGCGGGATGCAGTTCAGGAAGCACAGCGCGGGCCCTCCTGGCTTTGGCGTCTGCTGCAGGTAGAGAAAACCCACAGCCCAGGCTCTGGAGTGGTGGATGCTCCTCTTCTGCGCGAGGGGAGCAAGCTGGCAAATTGTGCTGGCAGACAAAATGCCGGTTTTAATTAGTCATCGTCATTGATCTGGCGCTGGGTGTTCCCGCAGCAGGGCTGGGAGCGGGGGGCATGTCCCTTCTTGAGTGCCGTGCCAGGGCACGTGCCAGCCTTGCCCCCGCGCTGTGCTGGGGGGACAGCAGCGCTGCTTCTCTTCCCTGCAGGGATTCAAGGGAACAGATAGTTAATTTTTAAATTAAACATGTAGGGTATGTCATTCTTTGTTCATCCCTTGCAGTTTTAGTAACTGCAATGGCTACAACAGGCTGCAATATCCCCCAACTTTGTTTAATTGATACTTACATGTGATAGTTTAATTAGGGGTTGCTGTACAACGCTGTTGTTCTTAATTTATACCCATACAATTATGAGCAGGCTTGCTTTCTTTAATTCCATAAATATTGGTGCAGACTAAATAACACAGTTGCTTTTAAGGGGTTTGTCTCCTCTATGCTCCTGTGTTCACTGGGTTACAGAGATATTGCATAAACCAAACTTTAAAAGCCAAATCTGCTCCATCGTGTACGGAGTTCAAAAGTGAAGCTGCGGGAGGAAGGCTGTGATCCTGCGAGTGTCAGAGGGACGCTGCATGGCTTTACTAATGCCTGCATGAAACAAATTGTGGACTCCAGAGTCTTAAATTTTGAGTCATAGTGGTGCAGGGATTATACGATGTCGGCACAGTAGCAAGTTGGGGCAAAAAGTGTTGTTAAGTATTGTGTCCCATGATGCAGAGTATTTACAAATCCCGTGCTTGTACTGGCTTCTCAAAAGACTCGTGAACGTGCCGAGCTTGATGTTTGACCTCAGTGGGACTACTCATGTATTTAGGGTTATGTGTGTTTTTAAATCTTGGCACAATTAGGCTTCTGAACCTGACTCAAAGCGGGCTGTAGTCAGAGCTTGAATGGATTTGGGAGCTGGATCATCAAACCCAAGCTGTGGAGCCAGCAGCGTGCTCGGTCGGCAGCCCGGGATGTCGGATGGTGGGACAGGGACATGGTGGCCGTGGCACGCGGTGAGAGCTGGGCCGCGTTCTGCCTCAGAGCAAAAGCACCGTCCTGCATGATCTATCTTGATACAACATACATTGGTTGGGAAATGACACTGCAACAGGCTGGGGGGTCCAGAAAGGCGCTTGAAAGTTGCTTCATACCAAGAAATAATTTTTCCTTTAATGTAGGACATGAATGAGAAATATATTTTTTTTTTTAAATCTTGAGGCAAGAGAACCTTGTGAGCTTTTTTGTCCTCACGCAGACAGACTGTACCCGTTCTCATAACCTGATGCTGTCTGTCCCTCCCAGCTCACGTGCCAGTGGGACGTGTCCCCAGCAGCTGTTACGTGTCACCTGAGCCGCTGTCATCCTTCCAGGGGTACTGCTTGTGGAGACGGGGAGCTGGGATCTTCAGAACCACTGTTACCATCAAGAAATGGTACACGAGTTCAAATTCATTAGGAAAAAGTGTGGCTAGAGTTAAAGTTCAATCCAACCTTTTTATTTTCTTAGTCTTGAATCTGATAGATTCCCAATGTCTTCATGGGAATTTTATTCTTATAATGGATTTTATTCTCACCTTAAATTTTTAGATTGCTCCTTTCCCTCGTGTAAATATCATAAAGTTGATATGCCTGTGTATGGAAACTTTAACTTAGGCACACAAGAGAGTTACCAAGCAGAGATGAGTTTTCCTTTGCTTGCAGCTAGGCCTTGCTTTTGCCAAGGGCACCCTGCGGGTTTGCTGCCCGTTGGGCTGATTTTGATTTAATTGCCCAGAACTGCATCGTAGGGTGAAAACTTTGCCATCTGTGACACTGGAAAATATTCAGTTTTGTCCTGCTGGAAATGCTTGAATGAAATCTTCACTAGGGCTGGCTCTTGTGTCCTGCAGCTCCAAAGGAAGCTTTGTATTTTGTCAGTTGTAAATTCATAGAGGTGGTGCTCACAGCAGCACTTGGAACTAACTCCTCTGGTCGGGTTTTCTTCAGCCCTGACTTGCGCATGCTACAGAATTTTCTACTCAAGAGAATGAACATATTTTCCTACTTAGAGCACTTTATATATATTCTACTTGGCCTGCTCTGTGCAGGAGTTGAGGTACGTAGTCACTCTGAGCTATCTGCAGTTGGACAAGGGTAAAATCAATGAATTCATTTCAGCCCCCACCTAATCTGAGTTAATGTGCTGGAATCCCACTGGTGAAAAGCAAGGGCACTTGGCCATGGCCATTCCTTGATCCTTTAAGAGTTTGAATCCCTGTTAAGCATGCTTGTCTTACAACCTGCACTCGCACAGGATGTAATCAGTTTTGTTTTCCATCTGTTAAACAAGAGGCTTCAGATTAGCCAGTGCAAACAGAAATAATTATTTTTGTTCTTGCTGACAACAGCAAGGTTAACCACCACGTACCTAGCTCGTAGTGTTTTCCACACTCAGCAATTTTAAACACCTTGCTCTGTGTGTGTTACATGATTTGCCTTACAACCGGCAGGGATTTGGCTTTCAATATTGTCCCTTAATTACAGTAATTGCCTAAGTGGAGATCTCAACATCTCCCAGTGTCGTGCAGCCCGGACAGCAGCAGTGGAGCAGCCCGTCACCGCTCATCCGCCCACCGAGCCTGGCCACGTCCAGTGCAGATACGCAAATGTCACTGGGATCAAAACTTGGCTTCATAGGCTTGAATAAGGAAAAAACATCACCTACAGAATCCAAACCAAAACAATACAGCCTTCGGTTTTCAAGAAAATATTTTGATTTTATGACGTGGCTCAAAGGGACTGCTGACAAAATATATCTGGTAATTCCTAAGTGCAGCTGGCAGAACCGTGCATTATCTGTCAAAGCAAGGCTTATTTGGTTTTCAAGTGTAGGGATTTTTAAGATTGTTAATTTTTGATGATGGTAAATGGAAGTACCCATCAGAGGGTTCTCAGGAGACTGGGCTGCTCTGTCAGGGAAGAAGCATTTCCTGATCACGCACAGCCCTTGGTGAATCCTCCATCCCTCTCCGGAGTGCTGCCTTAGCTTGACTTTAACGTATGAACTCCAAGCAGGGGCATTGCACTCTGCCTCTAGTGACTTTAATAAGGAGCAGAGGAATTACTTAAAGAAATCTGTTAGTACTCGGTTTGGGGTTTTTTTTGTATGTTTCTTTTTTTTTTTTAAAGGCTGGTTTTGCGTATAAACATTAAATCCCTGCTTTCATGTTTGCACAAAACCCAGACATTTAGGCAGCTAAAACTGCTTTGGAGTATGGAATACTTTTTTTTTTTTTTTTCTTTCCCTTTTTTTAAATTTAACTGTTTAACTACTTATATATTTGGGGCTACATCATATTACTGAATTATAGCTGGAAAGAGATGACATGCATCCAGGTAGTCTCTGCAACTGATGCTACATCTTAGCATGCACCGCTGTATCCTACTTTGTTTATGTTCTGAGAAGACTGTTTGCTTTTATTTAACCACCAGATCCATTTTGTTCCCTCTGGGACAGGGATTCTTCATTTATGCAATAGCAATATCCTGCTTTAACAAGCAACAACTTGTTGGATGGAGTGCTTGAGGCGTTGAGTGACTGCTGAAGCTCCCGATCAGATACTCTTGGGTTGCTGTGCTCGCCCAGAGAACTGCATCCAAGTCTACAGCCAGAAGAGCCCTCGTGTTCAGAGCTAGCTGTTCTGTTTGTGGTTTGAAGGAATAGTTTTCTGCTTAACATTGACTAGTCTGGAGTCAGGATTGGTAGGCAATTTAAAGCATTTGCACGCTTGTGTAATGAACTGCTTATTACTTTTGCATAACCAGAAAGTTTGGGGATGTGGAATTTTAGTGCAACATCTGGCATCGAGAGGACCGGCTTTAAAAGTTTGATTTATCTCCTTTGCTTTTCTAAAATGATAAAATCTTGTCTATAAGGACAGAAGGTGTGCACCATTTCAGATCGCTTGGCTTTGCTTCCCTAGAACAAATCACTGTACTTGGATAAGGAAGTAGATTGGGTCGGTTTGTTCCTCTCAGGATCATCTTTTCTCCTCTGTATACTGAGACACTTTCTTAGTGGCAGAGAAAACAAGATGCATTAAATTTCCTGCGGGAGGCCACTGAACTAAGAACGGCCAGGGCCTGCTGAAGGTGGGAAAGTGAGGACCTCCATGGCGATGCGGGCATCCCACCGAAGGAAACATGATGGAGAGAGTTGTCCCTGCAGTGTCTGCGCCGTCAGGCTGCTGCCTGGCTCCAGGCTTTGCAGAGAGTCTGCGTTTGGCTGCTGGATTGGGGTTGTGGCTATCATCCTGACTGCCTGACTTCACAGCCTAGCATCCTTTCTGTCTTCATTGTTCTCAGCAGGCTCATTTTCTTCCCAGCTGATGAACAGAAAAACACTTAAAGGTCAATGTCTAAGGAGACCTCTTAACCCATTAACAGCGATAGCAAAGTCAAAGGAAACTGAAGCAGAAGAACGACTGTTTGTCTGTTTTGCTAACATAAATTTTATCTATTTGCTGCAGTGAATTAGGGGGAGAGGACTGCTGCTGGTGCTAGATGTCTGTCCTGGATAGATTTCCTGTGGGTGACTTGGGGCCCTAATGCTTTGCATCACAGTGCAAGATCCATTGCAAAAACCAGGAGAAATGTTTCCAAGAAATGGTTCTAAAAAGAGAAGTTGTTCATTCATGCAGTTATACTGATAAGAGAACAACAGTTAATTCTTTGGAAAGGCACAGACTGGTTCAACAGTTAATTCTTTGGAAAGGCACACTGGTTCTTTTATATATATATATATATATATATATAAAAATGTATATATTTGGTCTGCAACCTGTTTCTCATTCTCAGTGGCAAATGCATGGTAATTGCTTCTGCTGGCTAATGAGCAACTTAAAATCACATGATTTGCTATAGCGACTTTCTTTAGTCTGTGTTTAATTGATAGGTGGTGGATAGAAACTAAAACTGGCTGAAATGGGCTCAAGTTTCTTGTTGCATAAATGAATTAAATATGGTTCTGAACACTGTAATTTCCTTTTTCTTTTTTTTTTTTTTTTTTTCCCTCCTCCCAGAAAATGGCTGTTCCACCTGCTTACGCCGATCTGGGCAAATCTGCCAGAGATGTTTTCACCAAGGGATATGGTAAATAAAGCCACAATAAATTTCGTCTTTTATTGTCTGCCTGATTCCTGAAACTGTTAGGATTTTATTACTTTTGTCTGATAAAGATTCCAATAATTTCCATTATAATCCAGAGAATTTCCTATTGTAGCATCACATTGCCCTTGCTGGCTGGAAAAAGGAGGGTAACTTCTTTTGACAAAATTCTTCTGGTTCCCATAGGACTGTTGTCTGTTTTGAAAGAAAAATTGTGTGTGGTATTTTGAGTGTTTCCTTGTATCATGAATAGGATCACTGATGTCAGTAGCTTGCTTACGAATCAAATGTTGTTCAGTATGAATAACGACATTATTACCTAATTTGGTCCCAGTTATATTGCTGAGGTCAGTAGGATTAATCAGTCAAATGCTATGTGGACTATGAGCTGCTAATCTGCTTCATAAAAACACGTGGTTTGATAACTTTACCCTTGGTTTATTTTTTTTTAGTAGTTCACAGGTGATTTAGAAGGGAGTTTTAAGAAATAAATTGGCGTGCTTTTCAAGTTAACATATATATAATTCATATTTTTTACTTATCTTCTAGGTTTTGGGTTAATAAAACTTGATTTGAAAACAAAATCTGAAAATGGACTGGTGAGTTTGGAAAGACATTGATATCCACAACATTGCAATGTTCTTGTGTCTACTGCATATTTGTTTTTAAAAGTAGAATATCTTACACTCCCCTTATGAATTTTTAGATATATTATCACCTTGCGAGTTAACATTTATAATTTTTGTGTGATATACGAGACTGTGCACAAACTGAGAGTAGAAGATCCAGTGAAGGGCTCCTCTACAACCATGGGAATTGCTCACTCTGAAAATCGTGCTGCTCTTCGAGGCCATCGCCGTGGCCTGCGCTCGGAGGAAGCGTCAGTGCCTCCCTCTTGCTTTACTGGATTGAGTGAGCAGAAACAGGCTGGTTTCCAAATGTGCTGCACGCTCTTTTCCTTAGCAGTCACTAAACTCTTACAGTTTAGTGTAACGGTGTATTTGAGCTAATATTTAGAATATGTCTGTGAAGCCTTCGCTGACTTGCGTGCTGATTCACAGATACACCTTGTACTAACTAGCTCATTATTCTGTGTTACGCTGCTCGTAAGCCTTATCCACGTTCCTGTCCCATATCCATTCCCTTAGCATGCAAATATATATATAAAATGTATATATGTAATTTGTTTTTCCTTTTAGGAATTTACAAGCTCAGGTTCAGCAAACTCGGAAACGAGCAAAGTTAGCGGTAGTTTGGAAACAAAATACAAATGGGTGGAATATGGATTGATGTTCACAGAAAAGTGGAACACCGACAACACACTAGGCACTGAGATTACTCTTGAAGATCAGGTAATTTTTGTCTCAAAAGATGCAATTTACAAATTAATTTACGACATTTTCTAATTATGAATCCAAACAGTGAATTTCTTTTCTGTTCAGCTTGCACGTGGCCTGAAGCTGACCTTTGACTCCTCCTTCTCTCCTAACACTGGGTAAGAAGTGAGTAAGCTTGAGTGACAAAAAAAGGCATTTTTTTGTTTTCATTTACCAGAATGCTGTCTTGCTTCTTTACCTCTTCTGTCCTAAGATATTGAGACAGTTAATAATCAGTCTGTGTGTGATGAAACCCTGCACATCTGCTTTAAATTTTAGTATTAACAATCCCTTTTTAATCATAAAGTATAGCAAGCAAGCTTTTAAATACGGTGACTTGAAAATCGTAGTCAGAGTTAGGGTGGGAAGAAAAGGTTTTGTTTGCACTCCTGTTGCTAATTTCTGGCCATGTCAGAGGATGAGCCACTGTCTGAACAAAAATGCTAAACAAGTCAGCTGTAATGCAAAGTTTAACAAGCTCCGGGAGCCAGTTGGCCACTGCTCTAATGGGTCGACACAGTAATTGGGCTCTTCTCCCGAGCTGAATTTATCATCTGAGTTCTTGCTGGCCACAGCGTGCCTTGGTGGTGGATGAGTATTTCTGACACGGCGATTGGATGCCATGTTTTATGTGGGCCAGAGGGATTAAGCAGCAGCTGCAGGTCTAGATGTTGGTTTATTTTTGATGTTGGTTTATTTTTTCCCCCTGATTATCTTTTTGCAGGCAGTGCTGCCAGTGAGTCAAAATATTCTGCACATTAGCTTCCCAGAGCAGCAGCGCTGCACTGCAGGCTGCCAGGGTTACAGTCCCAGTGGAGGTTTCATCCTGTCTTTTAGATGTAGTGCCCTGCATTGTCAGCTGCTTCCAGTTCGCTCCTAATTCTAGATTAACTAGATATTTTTGTATTTGCTAACCAGAATAATCTCTAGTGTTTGTTGAGAGTTATTAAACGGGTAGGATTCTTAAAGAAATAAAGAAAAAACCTTGCACGAGAAGGACAAGTTACAGCTCTGTACCTATTTCTTAGACACTTCACATATGCTGCAGTATCCGAGTTACAACAGTTGCCCTGTGGGAGGACTATTACAGTTTGAATAAATGGAGTGAGATTCAGTCCTGGTGTGACCTGGTTTAGGTTGACTGGGATGCATCATGTCTGAATATGGGACACCTTCTCCCCCTCCCTTACTACTTAGGGCCTGCGGTGAGTCTTTCAACAGGGAAAGTCATTTTTAGGAGTGCTCTGTGCTAGCTTGCCTCTGTCCCTGTTGAAACAGTTCTTGGAGACTGTTTTTGCTTAGCTGAAGCGAAAGGTTGATGTGAAATTTCAAATTAGCCTGACTTTTGTGGAAAAATTTTACTAAGAGATTTGGCCAAAGACAGGAAATGCTTGTAAGGTAAAAAGATAAGTATAAAATCTTAAGTAAGAGTATCTGAATATATTAAGACATAACTCTTGCCTTGTGACCGTCTGCACCCTTGATGTAAACCAACCTAAAGTAACATGAGAAAACACTGTTCTGGCCAATAGTATAAAAAGAAACAAATGACTCAGGAAAGTTTATTTCTGCATTAACCTGGCAGCCTTTCCAACGGCTGCAACCATTAAACTTCATAAAGCATCTTAAGAGGAGAACAGGAGGTCAGAGCCACTGAAGCAGCTGACGTCCTTAGCAGCAGAGACTTTCCCTCGAGAAGCCAGAGGCAAAGTAATGATTTTTTTGACATCTGTCACAGTAAATGAAATTACCCAGTTCACTAGGATTGTCTAAGAATTGCTTGGGACACGCCAACTACTATTGACTTTTTGTGGCAAAGCTGTAAACTGCCACAGTTTCCCTTCCTTCCCCGCATCTACCAAACTTCCAAAACCGTCAGATTAGTTGGAGACGAGGATTTGTTTTTGTCCCCTCCCATCCGCTTTATAGCGCCGCTGCTTTTCAGAACGCAGCCCAGAAGTGCTCAGTGGGGCACCACGCTGCATTTTACTGCTTGATTGCAAATAATTCGCTGTAGCTGAATAAGGGTTTTGCAAATGTGGAAGGTAAGAAGGTGAGATACCATGTGGCTCCCCAGGTGTGTATACTCTGTCTTCAAGAACTATTACACTGAGTTAAAGTAATTGATTTGATTGAATTGCTACCTGTGAGTGTACCTTTTCAAAGATGCAAGATTCTTTCTTTTCTCTTCAGGAAAAAGAGTGCTAAAGTTAAGTCAGGGTACAAAAGGGAACACATCAACATCGGCTGCGACATGGATTTTGATATTGCTGGTCCTTCAATACGTGGAGCCCTGGTGGTTGGCTACGAGGGGTGGCTGGCAGGTTACCAAATGACTTTTGAGACAACAAAGTCCAGAGTAACCCAGAGCAATTTTGCTGTTGGCTATAAGACCGATGAATTCCAGCTTCATACTAACGTGTAAGTATTGGCAGACAGGCATTAGAAAGGAATTTGAAAGGATTTTGCTGCTTACTAGAACAATGAAAGGGACGGAGTTTCAGCAGTGGTGAAAGAGGGACTGCGGATTTGAAATTGCTTCTTCGTTTAAGAAGGCAAGCTGCATTTTTTTAGCTGCATTAACTTTTCTCTGAATTATCTGTGTGAGGGAGTGCATGATAGAAGGAACTGGAACTCACTGAGCACCCAAGCATCCAGTGTTGATCTTTCTAACGGATAAGGATTAGCAGAATCTCTTAGCAGAATAATGAAACAAGTGGGTTATAAAAATATTCTTTGTGAGAGTTGAAATAAAAGCAGTGCCTTCCTTTTGCACATGTCAAAATCAAACAAAATATAGCTGAAAGAGTTAATCAGAGGATTAGTACAAGAACAGGCAAAAGGGATTGAATGGAAGAGATACGGACTGAGTTTGTTTTAGTACTGGAAGGGACATGGTGTAAAAGTTTGTTTTAGTGTTATAACTCCTAATAATCTATTTACACAAGCATTTGTCCTTTCTGAATGCATGAACGGTGGGAAACCAGGACCAAATTCCGTGAAAACCTTAATTCTCTGTCTTGCATTCCTCTTAAAAAAGCAATTTATGCCTTTGGGGAAGACTTTTTTTTTTTTTTTTAAGATTAGGCAATCCCTAATCCATTCCCCAGCCCCCCCTTTCCCATTCTCTTGGGTAATTGGATATTTTGCATGTAGCAGAGCTATTGCAGGCTGTTCCTATTTGGGGGCTGAACAACTGTTCTGCCTTCCTGGAGCTGCTTCTTCAAAGGCTTTCTGTTCTGTTTCATGCAGAGATCTGGTTTAGGAAGCTCACACTGCCTCACAGAACAATTGAACCTTCACAGCCCAGACAGGATGTTTGAAGGATTGCCAAAGCCCAAAAATGTGGGCAGAAAACTTTCATCAAAACAGTATGCAGGGTCCCCCTCCACTCAGTAGTTGGGAGCTATTCCTCCAAGCACAATGACTTTCAACCTTGTTATACTGTAGCAGGTCAAACCGTTGTATTATTGGCTCTTGCTGTAAAAGGCTGTAATTATTGTTACTCTTAATTAAAGCAACAGCAGAAAATAACTTTTTAACAGCAGCAGGGGCTCAGATCTTGCTCTACCGTTTCTTGGATTCCTGGCATCTGTTTCTTATGTCACTGTTGCCGTACATGGATGATAAATCATCTTCAGGCGGATGCCTCATTTATTTAATATTCATACTCTACCAATTGACAAGCAAACCCATAAACATGTGATATGAATAGAAACCTTATTTATTGATATTAATGGATTAGTTAGGTATTTGACGTGTTTCAGCTCTGAAATGTGTCAGAGGCTTTATATAACCCCAGAAACAGTTGTGTGTGGAACTCCCCTCACTGTCCTGCTGGGTTGTGTCATCTGGACAGGTCAGTGTTTCACAGGGACGCTGTGGCAGAGCTGCTGATTTCACTACGTGGGGTTTGAACCATCATCTTTTGTTCCTGGCCTTACACAGACCAGCTGGGGACTTCAGCGAGTTACTTTCCTTAATGATGCCTTAATGTACTAATTTGCATAGGGGGATAATGTTTGGGGTTTTTTTTATCTACATCTGACAAGTGCTGTTATTACTACCAGAATTAAATTTGACTTTTTCATTAGAATTATTATTTAATAATAAATAATAACTAAAGGGAGGTAGGGCTGGATAATTTCTAGTTTTAAATATGACTTTCCTCATTTTTTAAGCATAGCTCAGACCGCCCCCCCTAATGTTGCAGGTCAAGACAGAGCTGTGTGGGAACCTTGCACAGAATCTGCCTGTATAACGAGCTCTTCTCAGTCCTTTTTAATCCCTCCTTTTCTTGAGAGCCAAGCACATGCAGTTATATGTGAGCTTCAGTCTTATCTGAAGTAAGTATTGTAGTATTTTTCTGGAAGAATTGCTCTAACACTTTAAAAGGCTGCTGCTATTGCTTGAACTTTTGAACAGGCGCATCACTACTGTTTGTGCAACTGTTACGAACATCAGGCCAAAGGGGTAAAAGTGGAAAGATTCTAAATCTTCCCCTTTTTTTAATCACTAGAGGTTTGGTATACTCTAATAATTGGAACCAGATTATGTCATAGTTGAGAAATAATCATAAGTATTTAACTTGCAGAGGTCTTCCTGTGGTCTAAAGCCCGTTTTGTGCAATATGTTTGTATCCTCTTTTAAGAAAATGAGCGAAAATGGAAATGCTCACTGGTTTACAAGGAGTGCAAGGCTTTCTGAAGTCTTTTGCTCTTATGATCTGCATGCTCTAACGTTTTGCATTCTATTTGCCATGCTGTACTCCCTGTGTGACCTTGGTGTCAGCAGTAATTGGAAGTTGTGCTACTCGGTGGCAGTGCTAGAAGGCTGTCACCCCTCAGCTGTTGGCCAGTGCTCTCTGCAAAGTAAAATTAGTTTCCTTTCAGTTTCTACTACAGAGATATCTGTAGTACCATAAAGACTAATGTGAATGGGTTTCATTAGCAAAAGCCAATAGACTTGGAGATCAAATTGGCCTCTTCACTCCGGATACAGTTCATCTGTGTCTAGTAAAAGCGTGCTGACGGGGCAGTGCTGGGGTGGCTGCTTGGACTCGGTGACTGGGCACAGCCCTGCCGGGGCACAAGGGAGACGTATTCCTGGGAAAATAATTATTTCAGAGGTATGCAGAGAAGAATAAATTTCTTTACTACAAAGATTGCCATTGAGAAAGAAGGGGAAATTGGCAGCTGTTGTTATTAATCTATTTTTGATAGTTTGTCATGGCTTTTTTTTTTTTCCAGTTTCCTAAGTTGTTTGTTGAAATACAGTTCCCATCAATGCATTTAAGTGTTTAAAAATGACTTCATAACCCATCTGGCCTAATGTCTTAGTTGTTACAGGGATATTAAATGAGTTGGAAGTGAATGTTCTGCAAATATAGATTATACTGGGGGAAAAAAAAAAAAAAAAAAAAGACTTGTTTTGGGGTGCGGTTTAAAACTAGACTAACGCATTCCTTCCAGGAATGATGGAACAGAATTTGGCGGCTCCATTTACCAGAAGGTGAATGATAAACTGGAAACTGCTGTGAATCTTGCTTGGACAGCCGGTAACAGCAACACGCGCTTTGGAATAGCAGCCAAGTATCAGATTGACCCAGATGCCTCTTTTTCTGTGAGTGCTCTGCATGTACATTTATAAGCATTTGAGAACAGGCTCTTGTAACAGGAATGTGAAGCAACCTCTACAGCAGGAAGGAACAGTTCCGATGCAGTTCCGTGCTGCATAGCTGGCACATGCATCTATTTGCCTTGGTTTTGGCAGCATGAGAGCACAACTATTGGATTTTCCTTAAAAGTGACACAGAATGTTTTGTCGTATTGTCGGGCACTCTTGTGAAAATTTTGTCATGCCCGTCTTGGAAAAAGTTAAGAACTGTTGAAACCATTATTTTCTGTAGTGACTGTAGATTCGTTGAGATTTTGGATATAAGTTATGGCAAAATTAACTAGATTCTTTTCTGATTTAAAACATTAAATCCTTTACTTGCTTAAAAGGCTAACCTAACCTTAAAAGGTTTACCTAAACCTAACCTTAATTTTCAAGCAGGAAGGTCCTTGAAGAAAAATACTAAATCATTTACATACGGTATTTTTTCCCCTTTAAGGCAAAAGTGAACAACTCCAGTCTGATCGGATTAGGATACACTCAGACTTTAAAGCCAGGTAAGTGTATGCAGAAGAAATTCAGAATCAATAAAGTGATATTTTAATCTTGAAATATCAGAGGGGTTTTTGTGGTAAAACATGACTGGTTTTGCCAGATGGCTGTTCAGCTTAGCCAGCCAGCGATGAACTTTTCCAGGGAGTGCTCTGTTAATTTTAGATGTCTGCTGGGAGCAGGATTATTAGAGATCATCATCCGCTGACCAGTCAGATCTCTTTTATGTTAAACAAAATTTATCTACAATTAGGTGTTTCACAGATAAGAAAATACATTTTAGTACTTTGCGAGTACTAGAAGTTTGACTTTGTTTTGCTTGAAAATGTGACTTTCTCAAGGTCCCCTGGTCCAGGGAGAGGACAATCTTACTGCTGTGAAATTGGTTTTAATGTAGTCTAATAAATCTGCTGCCAGAATACTGAGCAGATTGACATCAGAGATTATAGTAGACAGGGCTTGGGCCTTTTCATACCTAGATTTCAGAGTGGTTTAGAAAGGTGGGTATGTATCAAGGCCCCAATTTTTCATAATACTGGACTCTAAAATTAATCAGTAGACCAGTAGCGGTGAACTGACTCAGCTTTAATTATTCGCCGTGATAAAAAGCAGAATCTGTCACCATGGTTTATTATAACTTTCATAATTCAGACAGATTTCTTATCTGCAAATTGTTTTAAAATGCCCAGTCCTTACAAGGCTAGCTGCCAAATTACCTTAACCTAGCTACCCAAGAAAGTAAAGCAGTAACACAGACACTGCACTTACTGAACATAAAGCTCTTTGCAAGTTTTAACAGTTGGTCTTTTCTCTCACTTTTCTGTATTTTGCAGGTATCAAACTGACACTGTCAGCTTTGTTGGATGGCAAGAATGTCAACGCAGGTGGTCACAAACTTGGTCTAGGATTGGAATTTGAAGCATAAGGAGTGATTCTACGATCGCTAATTTGAAAATACAGCATAGCTACCTTCAGAATATAGTGTACCTTTCAATGTTTTATGTCTGGGATGCAAGTATTGCTAAGTATCAGTCCTGCTAGTCCTGGTTAAAGACAGCTAAGCTTTAAAATGATGTTGTTAAAGAAGCGGAGATAGCATAAAAAAATCCTAATTCCAGGCTTTTTTTTTTTTTTTTTTTGGTGTTATTGCCCATCACACCTGTCAGCTGCCACATGATAGGATGTAGGAAGGTATTAATTACCTTTACTAACGTATCGACTGCACAAGGAATATGTTAATGTGGTATAAAACCCAAGACTTGAAGAATTGCAGACCACTATATTATACTGTTAGTTCCATGAGCAAAATGTTCCGACACACGGTTTCAATTCACGATGGAATGTGCAAACTTGTCTGAAAAAGGGATTTTTTTTTTTTTTT
>NW_020799117.1:2934759-2960818 GCF_003259725.1 Athene cunicularia | reverse complement strand
GGAGGTGGAGGGAGGGCTGGGGGTGCTGCGCGGCCGCCCCGCCGGGCTTGTACCGGACTCGTCTTCAGCGCTTGTGGGCCTAAAGGGCTCTGCCGCCCTCGCCGTCCGTAGGCCGCCCTGCCCGCGTCGGCCGGGCTCGGCCCCGGGGAGCGGCCTGGGCAGGGTTTTCGCTCCCTGAGAGCGGCGAGGGAGGGTGCAGCTCCCTCGGCGGGGATTCCGGGGGCTGTCTGTCCAGGCGTTCCCCTTGTGTTATTGCTGTGTAGCTCCGTCTAGCTGACTGTCTCACTCATTAGACTTAATTTTTTGTTTTAATTATTCTACTTCGGTGCCTGTTTTTAGGCTCTGCCTCCCCTAAAAAATAAACTTGTGTTATGCTGCAAGTTGACTCCTAGTTAAGTCCGTTTTCTTTCTCCCACTTCTCTTCAACCTACAGACCAACTGTAACCAAATGCTAGTACGAAATACCTATTTCAAGTGCAGTGAGCTCCTCGTTGTTTTAGATGGAGTGTTGGTGAAGAGAAAGGGGATTGCTAAAGACATGAAGGAACCTGTTTTGAGCTGGCAGTTCCTTTCTTGCTTGGCAGTCAGTATATCCAACCCAGCTCTATTTGTGTTGCGGCTCACCTGGTCTAATTGTTGAGACAGTAATGAGGGAGGAGGTTCAAAATGAGGAACAGAAACCTGTAGGAAACCAAGAATTTTTAACTTCAAAAGTCATGGAACAACTTGCTTTTTAAAAAGTAAGTTTTCTTGGAAGTGAATTTTGACCCTGTCAGATGGGTTTTTGTATGGTGTTTTATATTAAGAGAACTGTCTTGCTAGTTCTGTCACCGTGATTGAACGTTAATATCTATTTCTGAAGCTGAGGCATCTCTGGAGTCCAGGCACCATGTCTTAACATCAGCTGATAGTGTTGTGTAACTGTAAACAGTGCAACCACCGTTTATAATGCCAAATAGTTTTGGGTAGATACCATAAATAAATTGTGGTGTGGCTGCTAAACTTACTACTCCTATTAAAACAAAAAAAATAACCCTTCTTTTAGGAATAACAGGAAATTACTCTTTCTCACTCAGAAGCTGCAGCATTAGGTGGGGGGAGTCTGTTGCATTTAAGCACATGTCCTTCTAAAACTTTCATGTTAAAATGGATTTAAGATTAATTTGAAGTGTAGGGATACATGCAGCATAGTTCTGTAGGAATAATATGCTTGTTTCTATTTCAAACAATTTAGTTATTACTCAAATACTTTTTGTTTCTTTGGTGAGGGTAGCAGTAAGGTCTACCAATCCCACTCGTAACATGCCAACTAGCTACAAGTAGGAAACTACCTTGCAGCTCCTTTTCCTCATATTTGTCTCCACATATGCAATTAGCTGGCTTAACTCCCGTGGAGAGATAAGAATTCCCTAAACTTGTCCTGTACAAGAACTGAACAAGTTAATGTTGATATGATAATTCAGACTAGTAGTTTCTTCACAGCAATAAGTGTGTTAAAGTTCAAAGCCAACTACTTTACATTTAGCAGAGAGGCACCGTAATGTCTAGTTCACATGGGATTAGTTGAGTCTTCTCTGTTTTGCAGCTGGTTAAAGAGTAATTCATACTGGAGAAGTGTACCATGTAAACAACAAGCCTGTTGTAACTGCTCCTCTGTAAATATACATGTTTCATGAATAACATGATTCAGTATCCCCCGTATAATATTTTGCTTATGAGTAATTTGACACAGGCAGTTGGTTGAATGCTTCGTTTTCTAGAATCTGTAACTTTCCAGTGAACCAGTGAGCTCCCTGGGAGTGCTTAATGAAAGTATTGTTACTTTTTAAAAATAAAAAATTAAAAGGTAGTTTGGCATGCCAAAATACAAAGCAAGTATGGTTTCACTATTTAAATTATGATGTGTACTGGAAGTCTAAAATGTGTTACTCATTTTTAAGGTGCCTCTTGATTTGAATGTGCTGTAAATGTGAATAGTTCACTCTTTGCTATTTTTTGGGGGGTTAAAAAAAAATTGGCTATTTATGAACTCCCTCTGTGTCTTTTTTTCTACCTTCTTTTGGATAGAGAAGAGGGATGATGGGCTGTGCATGTGGTTTTAATGCTCACCTTGTATTTTATGTTGCTCTGCAAAGCCATCCTAGCATCGGAGAGGTTATGAATTTGCCTAAGGGTGCACTGTTGTGTAGCATTGTTGCTGATTTACTTCATTATAAGAATTTGCAGCTGACAGAAGGCTTTCCTACAGGAGCAGATGCAGTCCCATCGTCCTTTCTTCAGCTGTGTTTTTCAAGCTGTGGTTCAGTAGTTGCTTTCGAGTTAACATAAGGTTGGAAATGTTTGTCTACAAATTCAGTAAAAGTAACTGCCTGGGAAGAGATGTTAGGACCTCGTGTCCTGACTGAAGGAGACATGGCAGTGTGTTCTTGCTTTTTGTAGACAAATTATGCATTGGTGAAAGATAAAACTTGTAACTGCAGGAAAAGCTTTACTGAGAATTTGCTCTGTAGACCTCAGCTCATTCTGTGGGAGAAAGAGTTTGATGATGAGGAAAATACTAATCACATGTGATTCTACAAGACATCATAAATCCACAGAGGAAGGGAGGACATGTCTCTGAAGTTCTCTCTGGAAAATATGCATGCTGAATTTTTCAGGGACACTAATTAGCATGCTAATTCCTGTCCTACTCGAGACTTCTCTTTTGAAGTTGCCAAAGTACAGGAGTGTGTATTTCTGCATATGAATTCTAAAAAGTTTGCAGTGTGAAATATGCCCCCTTCATCATGATTTCTTGCATACAAAATAAATGCCTTGTCATAATTTCCATTTATAGCTGAAGTATCACAAGAGAAGTTAGTCCCTTGAGCTCTGCATTGACTGTTTCTCATTCTTTTCTCAGATACTACGAAAGCAGAGATGCTTCAGAAAAATAATTCTTCTAAAAGTGAGAATGAAACGCTAAGTAGATCCCAAAATTTGACAGACATCTTGCAGAGTATAAGCCCAACAAAAAAAGAGGCAAGCCCAACAAAAAAAGAGGCATTTCCAACAACAGCTAAAATCAATTTGGTGACTGCAGTAAAACCATCTACAGCAAAAGGCGATTCTCTGCCGTATGTTCTCTCTCATGCGGTGACTGCTAGTCCGGTATCTCAAATGGATGTTGATGCTTCTGAAGATACTAAAATTGAGGAAGAGGATCTTCTAACAGATTTGAAAGACACACTAAATAGTTCACCCCCCATCATAAAAGAAACTATGGAGTCAGACGGAGGAGAAGACTATGGTCCTTACGAAATGACATCCAATTCCAGATACAACTCAGACCTCCTAGACATGCCAGAAGATGATGATTCTGACACCATTAGTAATTACAATGAAGAGATCAAGACCCTCGCTGAGAAGATAAAGGATGTTTCTGTCACAGGGTTGGAAGAGGAAGAAGACAGCCATTTCTTTTTTCATCTGGTTGTAGTTGCCTTCTTAGTAGCTGTTGTTTACGTCACCTATCACAATAAGAGGAAGGTAGGTTGGCTGTGACAGGTTGAGAGAAACAGCTTTGATATTTAAAATGAGGTTGCATTGCCTTGTACCCTTTTTTAATAAAGTACACTTTTTTAATAAGAGGAACTTAGCTTTTTGGAGAACAAAACTTTGACCATTTAGTCTCGTTATGATATTTGTATGCAGATTGCTACTGTTGCTTTTTATCTGCCCGGTGAAAATGAACTCGAATTGAACATTTTACATTAGAAAAATTAGTTAATTGATAACATCAGTAATCAGTTCCGTAACGGCCACTGTCAGTGTACACCGTGAGTTCTACAAATGAGACCTCAGTCAAATTGACTGAAGGTGATTTATTAACTAATTCTTTCCCTGCACAGGATTATAAACAGCAAATTAAGGAAGGTTTAATCCTAAATGACGTGGGAATGTTCTTGTTATAACTGTGATAATCTTTGTAATAAGTATTCACTTCAAGGTAGTCTTTATATCATAGATATACTGAGAGTTTAGCTACAGACTTTTAGGAAATGTTCAACACTTTCCAGTTTTACTTAAAGAAGCTCAGCTTTAGTGTTTTCAGGTAGCTGTTTCTTCAGTACAAATGAATTCTCTTCATCTCAAAAGGAGCCTGATTAGCGTTACTTCAAAATAACATTTCTACCATAGAAAATTAACTCCAGCCCAGCCAGACCCAGTGCAGATGCACAAATTTGCGGTTAAATCACTGGTTAGTTTTTAGATATGAGGAAAATTCAGTGTTTATCCTTGTAGAGAACACTGGTTTGGTCAAGGATTTTCAGGACCTTGAAAATAACGCAGCTAAAAAAACCTCCAAAACTCATACTTTACAGTGCAGTGGCGTATCTGGAATGTGCATTGCCAAGTTCTTCACAGGGAAAAAATGTTAAAGACTGTTTGAAAATTTAACCTTTGAAAGCTTAACCTTGAGGGAAGTTCAAATAAGTGATAAAAAAATGCGTTGTCTTGGCTACATAAGTGAAATAATGCTTGTAGTATCCTTTGGGTAGTTGTTGATACTACTTTTTTACACTTAGAAATAATTTTGGGAACAGAAAATACACTAGTACTTTATGTACATAGATATTGGCAGGTAGCTGTGTGAGACAATAGCCAAAGTTTGATGTAGATTCTCCTTTTTCTTGCCCTGTACCCACGTACACCATCCCATTTCCCCTTTTGCCAGTGTAGTTGCTCTCTAGTAAAGTGGATTCTTAGATGATGTTGTTAAGAAACAAAGCTGAATAGGGTGAATAGTCATTTAAAAACCTGATTACTTGAGTGCTTTGATTTATCATACCGTCTTTTTAACTGCTCTGCTGATACCGCTGAAGGGGGCACGGAGCTGTAATGCAGCAGCAGTTTATCACGTTACACTGTTGCCTTTGGTTCAGCACCAGTAATACAATTATTTTTAACAAGGGTGAAATGCCAGAATAGGCAAGATGAATAAATAACAAATGTGACCATCTGGGGATAGTTTAACGGCCTGTATATATAGTACTTCTGAAGTCACACACATATTTTTACTGTAAAAAGAGTTACGGGCTGAATGCTGTGGGTTTTGGCAAACTGCAACTGAGGTTGCCGGTAAGTGACTCGGTGGCAAGGACAGCATGGAAATCAGTGGCTGTTAGTGCCTTGTTTTTATAGCAACAGTAATGCCATTGCCAGGAGCAAGGAACTGTGGTACCAGTAGAACTGTTAAGCTGTCTTTCAAAACCAAACTGTTTCTCCGTAGCATCGTGTAAGTTGGCTGCTTTTTCTTTCAGATCTTCTTATTGGTCCAGAGCCGAAGATGGAGGGATGGCCTGTGCTCTAGGACGGTAGAATACCATCGTTTAGATCAAAACGTTAACGAAGCAATGCCTTCCCTGAAAATAACTAATGACTACGTATTTTGAAAGCACTGTGACTTGAGTTTGTTGAACTTCTCACACTTTGCCTGCCTAGTCATGTAATGATATTCAGGTATTCTAAATATGCTGCTTGTACTGAAATGAGATGTATTCTCTTTGACCTGGATGTTTTTGAGATTAAATCTCATGGAGGATCAAGGGCATGATACATCTGTTTGCTACTTTGGTCAGGTTTTATATCAACGGTAAAATGACAGAGTTTAATAATCAGTGCTCTTTCCATTCATTAAGCATCATCTCTTCTGTCTTGAGCAGTCTTAATAGTGGTAATACAAAAAATAAGCATAAAATATTTTAAGTCTAATAAATTAATGACTTTGTCATCAGTAAATCAAATTAATGATCTTTCTGCTAATCACTTAGATGGCTCATAAATCCCACTATATTTCAAACTTAAAATATAATTACTTTTTCTTTTCTGTGTAAATCCTGATGCTGCAATCTTTCATCTTGTTTTTTTTTTTTTTTGGTTCTGTTTTCATGTTGCATAATTCGATCCTATTTTAGGCAGAATAGCTAGCATGGGAATTTCATAATTCCTCTATGTGTTCATGCAGTAAATAATTTAAAAATAATTATGTATAACCCATTTTATTTCAGAAGTTATATACCATATACTTCTTTAAAACTTTAAGATCTCTGTGAAGATATGCAGCTTCTTGACTGTCCTGTTTTTTTTTATGACTATTTCATTATCTTTTCATTAATGAATGGAAAATAAGCCTTATTGAATAATCTTACTAAAATATAGACAGTTGACAGGCTTTCAATACATCAAAGCTTTCTACTGAATTTTAAGACAGTTGGGAAACAGTTATGTGGTTTGCTGTATTATAAATGGAAGAGGCCTGAAGATGTAAGAGTAATTTATTTTGTGGTTGTTCTGACCCAGGTAACGGGCAGATGAAAGTAACGGTGTGTGGGGCTGCCAGTCTGTGGACAGTGCACTCACATTTCTGACAAACATTTAATGCATTAGTGTAAATCAAGTTACTGGTACAGTAGGTTTGTTTTTTTTTTTTTACCTTGTCTTTTGTACTTGCATTATTTATGTTTTCATGAGTTGTAAAATATAAAATCTTAGTTTTCTGTACATTCTGTTTGTGATTTAGTTTTCAGACTGCTAAATATGTAAATAACGTTGGATCAGAATCCCATAATTAATGACTTGGTATTCAAGTAGTTGCATAACATTTTGAAAAAAATCAACTTTACAGCTGTTGGCATGAGGAGTCTGAAGGCATGATACTGTCTTAGGAATGAAGTGCTAAAAGTTCTAAATCCTACTGTTAAATGCATTCTTCTCATAACCGCAAGAACTAAAGCACAAACAAAACATCCCCAGACTCTTTTCTTGCAGTAATTTTTACCATATTTGGACTTGTATCACCTAATATTTTGAATAAGGTTTTTAAAATAAATGACAATAATAAGCTTGTGTTTTTTCACTCTTTCCCTGCTTTTATACAGTACCTTACGATAAAGAGTTTGCTTGGGATTGGAAAACCAGTTCAAAACCATCTTTTCTGTTACTGATTACATTCACTTGGTCTAGGGGGTGTGTGGAGTTTTGATTTAAGCAGTTGTTGAATGGTATGTAGAGTAGATAGCAAGGCTTAAGTGAAATCTTTTAAGCTGTAGGAATGAAGTTCTTTAACAAATAATTTTTTAATCTAAGTTGTATAATTAGTAATTCTTGCTACTCACATTAAAGCAGAACATTGCTGTGGTCAAGATCCAAAGGGAAAGGTTACCTTGCAAAGCTCCTTTAGGCTGTTTAAATGTTGGATTCGGAGTGGAGGAGGAGGTGGTTAATGTTTTTGCATCCAGTAAGTTCAGTAGCTTTCTCCTTAAATAATATTCATAAAGTGTAGTGGTTTTTGACAGTAGAGAATAGTATGTTCACACTTTGCAGAACACTTGTGTTTCCTTTCAGCTTGGTACTGCAGGCCTTAGAGAACACCCTGTGCAGAAGTACAGCGATACTCACGTAAAAAGTTTCATTTCAAATGTCATTTTCTCTTAAACACATCCAGTGAATTAGGCGGTCAAGGCAGATGTTACACTTTCAGCCACCTGACTGACTATAATAGCTAGAATACTGTTTAAAAAATGTAGAAAATTAACAGTGACCTAAATTAGTAGAAATAAGGGTAATTTTGTTGATTCCTGGCATTCATAGATGTGTTACTTTATTCCGTCTTGGATGTCTTCCAGAACTCTTGTCGCATAGTTCAACTGGCTGAGTCAAACCAATCTAAATGTTTTTCTTCCAGGCTTACTGAACAAATAACAATGTCCTCTTTAAGACTATATGTTAATACATTGGTGGAAAAATCCTGCATTTCCTTGCCCTCCCTCGAATTTTTTTGTCCTTGTGAAAAGACTGTCTGTAGGGAAGAGAAATTTATTAGCTTTCCAGCTTTTGAGGTGTTTTCCTTCCAACAAAGCCACTCTTTTAAATCCCTGTACCTTTTGCTGGAGGAGGGCTGCACGCAGCTAGTAGCGACGAGATTGCTCTTTGTGAGCTTTGCAGGGAAAACTGTCAGAGGCCTAATGTCAACTCCATTACTAAACCTACTTCTTCGCAGTCTGTTTTGCAGTTCATCGCATTTTAAAATGCTCTTGCGTTTAGCTGCGCTCTGACAAAACTTGTCCCCCAGATTTAGTATTTATTAGGAGCACGTAACAGTATTTAGGCCTAATGGACTGCAACTCGCTGTGGCTGTACTGCAAATGTTAATAAATTCTCTTCTGAAATTGTCCATTTAGCTGTCTTCTCTGAAGATGCCCTTGCAGGAGCTTACCTTAGAGGAGAAAATCATACCTTGAGCCTTTTGCTTTCGGTAGTCATACCAGTACTGAAATCTTTCGGGTTAGTTAACTGGTCTTTGAGGCCATGAAATCATGGCTCACGTGTGTCTTCTCTAGCAGAGTGCAGCTTTGCCTCACTCCAAGCCCTGAAGATGAGCAGTGATTCTTCGCTTGCTCTAGCTATTGTGCACATCCTCTTTGTGTCACAAGCAAGCAAAATGTCTTTTAAATATTTATACAATTTTTTTTTTTTAATAAAGCTCTTTACTAACGGTACTGAGGGCTGCTTATTCAAAAGTTTTTAAATTCACAGGGAATTAATGTGAATTTGAAATCCTTGAAGTGCTTTAAACAGGTTTCATGAGGAGAATTGTCTCAACAGATTCTCTTCTAGGATGTTAAGGTGTTTTAAATACTTGAGGTGACTCTTGCTCCATCAGGGGAACAGTGATTATAGCAAGTTGTCCCAAGAGATAGGTTTGGCCATACCAAAGCAGAAAGTTTGAGGATACCTCTAAGCAAATTAATGTAGGTAATGATGCATGTGGAATATCACTATTCTTAAAACATGTGGATCTGCTCCAGCATTCAGCTAATGCTGCCGGTGCAACATAGGGGCTGCAGTGCCCGTTAACATGGGTTATTTGTGCCCTGAAAACGTGATGCTCAGTAATCCACTTGTTACCCAAGACATCTTGCCATCCAGTCCCTGCAACATGGCATATATTTGCTTACATGCACTCGTAGCAAGATAAAACCAGAAGCAAAGTTAAAAACCAGTGAACTCTCACCTCCCCCCTGGCTAATGGCTGTGCTGAATTGCTTCTCCAGCGTGCTTTGTGTCACTGTCACCTTGGTGTTGTAGGCAAGGGCCCGCACCCTTGTACAGACCAAAGATTTGAAATGCATACGGTGACTTTGACACGCTTTTTTCCAGGATGTTTTTTCATTTGCAATAGCCCTTGGATTGTTGCCTGAACAGGGGAAGTGCCGTGCTGAATGGACTTGGGTAGTTGATAACGCTGTTTCCTGATAGTACCAATAAAAAGGGAAAGGTGACTTGTGATCTGGTTTTATAAGGGCTCCAGCAGCACCGGGAGAGTGGAGCATATGTCATCCGTTGTGCAGTAAAAGAGCCATTTGCTGATGAGGTAATCAGGATTGAACAACTGTTTTTTAATTTCTTTAATTGAATTTGCTTGTGGAAAATTAAGAGCAGGCAATCAAAAATTCATAAAGTGTGATGATCAAGCAGAGGAAAAAAGCAAGCAGATTTATGTCAGATCTTGCCAATGAGAAATGTCTTGATGAATTTCTTTACTGAAGAAAGGAAACTTTCTCACATTAAGGTGAATTATGACTTCCATCAATATTCTGATAAAAGAAATAAAATATTCCTGAAGAGCTTTCTGATTAAACTTCTCAAGATGAAAGTTGAAGCTCTATTTATGTAGGTTCTCGTGAGTGGTTCAGTTTTATGAAATGAGGAAAGAAATAATGAATAGGATAGTTTAAACAAATTATACATTTCACTTTTACTATCCAGGAAATCAGGTATTTTAAAATATTTATAGTTTAATTTTTATTTAGCACCAGTGCATATTATTCAGCCAAGTCAGCTGTCCTTGGCTGCTGCTCAGTTGTACACAGGGTGAATAGAGAAAGGTTTATCTGAGCAGGGTCGTTTGAGTTATGGGAAATTAATTTGCAACGTGGAGATGAAAAATGTGATCTCGCTCAAATAAATTTAAATGCTACAAAAATAATAGGGGAAAGGAGTATTTCTGTGGCTCTGTCACAGACTATTATTAATATTAGAAGGAGAAGGGCGATGCTTTTACAGCTGTAACTCAGGCTTGGGAAATGTTTGCTTAGTTTCCAAGTGGGGAGCAGCACAGCTGCAGGCCAAGGTGGAGAAAACATTGGTTGGGGATTTTCCAAGTCATGGTCAGTTCAGGAAACCTGCGATGACCCCCAGTGGGTGAGGTTTTATTAGCCTGATTGTCCGTGAAAAGCTGGCATGCTGGGCAAAGAGAAACCTGGCTGTCAGCTGGAACTCGTTTGGGCCTCAATTTTCTGCCTAAATCTGTTGCTCTGGGGAGGGTGCTGTGATCCTGCAGTTCTTGCTCCCCGAGGGAAGGAACGTGTCCTCCCGGCAGGGTTCTTCTGGCTGAGCTGCTGTCAGGAGGGCGGTGGGATGATTCCCCCGGATCGCTGGCAGCAGGGTTGGGTTACTGAGAGCTCCTGCCACCCTGAGAGGAGGCTCTTGCTTCCCTTCGCCATGCTCCCCTGCTCGGGAAGGTAAGCAGGTTCCTACTCCAGTAAAACAATTCCTCTTTCTTTTTTAATCTTTCTTCTTCCTGGGTTGATTTAAAGTCATTTTGGGGCACTGAGCTGGTTTACCATACAGCACCATACCATACCATACACCAGTGCCAGAGCTGGCTCAAGGCAAGCGATGGGATGTGTTTAGGACAGAGATGGGGATGTTCTCCATTCAGTAGCAAGAAACTCTTTAATTCAGATTCTCATTAAGCCGTTATTAAACTATGTTGTAAACCCAAGCCCAAACAAGAGCATTTTACACTGTAGATTCTAGGTGAGCTACTGGTTGCTGCAGTCTCAGCATAACGTTGGGTTTTGTTGCTAAAAGACCAGGCCAGCCTGAGGATTTGAGTTTTCTTTGGGTTTGGGTTGGTTTTTGTGGTGGTTTTCTTTGAAGGGAAATCCCTGAGCGGACTCAAGAGGGAGGCTAAAGGGTGGTGCTGCCCTGTTGCAGTGATGGTGTGGGTATGGTCCTGCTTGGCTCTGCAGCTTCCTTCTCCTGTCCCAAATCCAAACCGAAGCTGTATTTTGTGCTCCTACAAAGCTGAGTAGCTTTATGGGCGTGCTAAATCCTCATGTAAGGCTGATAGAGCAGTAATCTTCAAGACCGTATATCCCAGCCGCCACAAAGCAGCAGAACTGATAACCTTATCCTTACCCCTTTTCTTTTACAATCAAGTGTCCTTTAAAGAGAAGTCCCTATACTGGTTTTTGTTAAACTTTTCTGATACAGAGCATATGAATGTCCTCACTGTGATGAGAAATGGTTAATATCAAGACTTCTCAGCTTCGCTGTTTCTAGTATATCTAATTAGAAAGGGAAGAATTACATCTTTTCTGTAATTGGTCCTTAAATCATTATCAAAATCATTTAGCAGCTTCTTTAAACTTATTTTTAATTACAAGGTCTATTGCCTTGTTAAGTTCTTAACACTGAAACTCACTAATCTTGGCAATTCCTATCTTTATTAAAATGAGAATACAAAGGTTGCGTTACCCTTATTGAGGTGCACTCCTTGAGGTTTTATTAAAGATTAAGTGAAACCAGATTTAATCACTTTACTATTCTGTAAACAGTGTTGAAGTGGATGTGATTAAGCAATTTAAGGAAGCTGGTGGGGTTACGAACTGAAGCTCAGGTGCACGGAGGTACCAAGGATGCTGAAATATTTTGAATTCAGATTACACGAATTAGGGGACTCTCCTGCATTTCTTGATCGCAGAGCCGGTACTCGTTATCAGCGAGCTCTGCGAGGCAGGGGAATGACGTTGTAGATTCTTGTTAGCACCTTACTGCCTTTCATCTTCTGGTGTCGCGTGGTGACTCGTGATGACTGATGGAAATCCCTTTTTCCCCCCCTGCCTTTATTTACTGTTTGTCAGAGGGGAAAATGGTTCTGCTCTCCACGTGTTCCCCCTCTGCAAGTGGAGGACAGTGAGTAAAATTGTCAAAAGTACCTAGACAGCATAGATTTTTGCATTACAACAAGCCACCATGATCACTTCGGGATGTATCTTTTAAGGTTAACTCGTTCTTAACAGTTCTGTTAAAGTTTCCAAATTAAATTGTAACAGGGTGACTGTTCTTGAGTTGCAGTCACTGAGGCAAGGAACAGCTGTTTATAAAGGCACAAAGTGTTTTCAGCATCTAAAAATTGTCTTTTCAATATTAACTGACAAATTCTACCAGTTAATCTGGAATAACTTTTAATTTCTAATGCGTGCTGACTGTGAATCCCAAGAGCTGGAATGCCAGCTGTTTAGAAAAGGAGAATTTTATTCCACGTGTGGGGAGGGAAGGAAGATGGAAGTATAATGGCATCATACAGAAATTAAGCCGATTTCCAAGCCGTGATGTCACGTTTTCAGTATTATTTATAGGAAAGATTCTCTGCATTTGAATAGCTGCTCCCTAGAGAAGGAAAACTGTCCTTGATCCTATCCGAGTGCAGAGGGTTTGGGCTGGATGGTGCCATGAAGTGACAAACAGGCTCTGTGACACACGTCTTTGCAGTATTGGGGCAGTTTGAGAGGGAACCTTCTGTTGGGCTCTTTGCTATTGTGTTTAGCTTAATATAAAGTGGGCAACTTCGTACAGAGGTGACTGCAGGGTGCTGGCACGTACCGGTTGGGTGATGCAGGGGGAAGTGGTGGCATCTTCAGTCCTTCGCTGTGGCGGGGTGGTTTGTGATAAGGTGTTTAGGCGGTGGTTAGATTTGACTGAGAAGCTTGCTGCAGGCTGGGTGGGATGTGCAGATGTGCCTGCCTGAGATCTGCCTTCTACCTGGAACCAAAGGAAGATGATTCTGTAAGAGAGTAGTAAGATGTAAATGCTTGAGGGTCATCCTGGCTCTGCGTAAGCGGTGGGAGGCCCTGGAGCAGCTATGTGTGCTTTATATCCTGCACCTTCCAGCTGTTTGTGGCTGAAGCCCGTGGGACAGGCTCTTCAGCACTGTGTCACAGCTGAAAGTACAATCTTCTCAAATGTGACATGACAGGAATCCAGACATGCTCGTTTTGTCAGCTCCATGTCTGATTTCTGACTCTGGAGGTCAAGCAATTAGAAGAGGTTGGATGCGCTTGCCTGACTCCACCTCTTCCCACCACCTTAGTGGTCACATATGCGACAGGTTTAAGGGAGTTTTGTTGACTCTGGAGGTTTCCTGCCCGTCCAGGTTGGAGGGTCCCAGGGGCCTGAGCCTGTGAGGAGGCGAAGCTGGCAGGTGTGAGCTCACCTTCAGTGACCCACAGGTGGACAGACGGAGCCTCAGAAACAGCCTTGGTCCTTCCACATCACCCTTGGTCTGCATGGGGCTGATTTGCAGAAGGAGCCCGTTCTTAAAAGAAAGCCAGGACAAAGAACTGGGTAGTTTCTTTATCTCTTCACCCTAGAAAAGCCCTACACTCATCCCTTCTCGTTTCAATGTGACTATTATGGCTATCACACTACAAATGAGATGCTCTCTGCTGCTGGGCAGGCGATGGCTGTGAGAACAAAAGGATCCTGCTGTCATCCACAGCACTTGCCCGGAGCGCTGCCTGCTCCCTGCCTGGGCCTCTGCTGGTGGGTGAGCAGAGAAAGCATTAAATGAAAATCATATTACAGAAAGAATTCAGCAGTGAGGCAGAGGAAGGTATATTAACTGGAAAGCAAGCTTACCTTGCTGGTTCTGTGAAACCGTCATTGCTGAGGACAACTTTTCTCTAAGTAATACCCAGAAGGAAAATAATCCTCCGTTTATTTATTAAAATAATTTCTTTTCCCCTGCTTTTTCCTGATGCTGCTCTGCTCTCAGAGAAGCAGCCAGCAGGGGGGAGTGTGACTGCACCATGCAATGCAGCCGTCCAGCCACCAAAAATCTGAAGAAGTGCAAAAATAAATTCAGAAACGAGCTTTGGGATCCCTTCAGACAAAAGCTGTGACACGGTGAGCCAGTCGGTGTGATCCCGTCAAGCACACGCCTTCGCTTCCAGCCGCTTGCTGGGGGAAGGAGAGGGACAGGGCTCCAGTGGGGTGTCTGCACCGCACCACTGTGGTGCTGGGATGAGGCTGGAGGGGCTCCAGGACCCCTCTGCTCAGCGAGGACAGGGTGATTTTGGGTGCTGCCCCATAGCGGGTCCTTCACGGTTCCTGCACTGAGGCAACAGAGATGCTGAGGGGTGTTTACCTACTCTTTTTAATTTAATTAACCCTCAAGAAATGGAGTTTTTCCCTTCGAGTCTGCTCTTCTTACAGTGCATTTCTCGACCTGTACATTTTGGTTTATTCCTGAAAAATGTGGGTCTCTAACATCATGAGCTCTTGCATATTAATCCATCTGAGCTCTAATGATACGTTTATACGAATAAAAACAATCTCTTGTAGGGCTCAGCAAAATAACCTCCAACTTTGAAATCACAGAGATCTCCTCTAACCCCGGGGAAAATAAATCTGTTTCCTCAACCCAACATACATTTTTCTATTATTGTGCAAGAGGAAAACATTGGAAAACACCCCCCAATCGCCCTAAATGTTACTGCATGGTAACAGAAATAAATCCAAGGGAAAAAAAAATGTTGATAATTATGGGATTATAATATGATGAATTTTACCTGACAGCATCTAACCTTTTCCAGAGCAATATACAAATGATTGCTACGTGCTTGAGTAAATACAGATTTAGAAATACGTCACCAAAACACTAGTTAATAGATTAATTACATGCATGCTGTTAATACCCATTTCTTTGTTGAATTTGGTGTCTGAAAAGTGGTTATTTTGTATCTGTAAATAGTTTGCTTCCCTAATTACTTGCTTAGGCGTTTCTCCTTCCAATTACACACGTGCAGTCATTGTATGGGAATCGCTAAGGCTTGTGGAGCTGCAGTGTTGAGCAAGAATGTATTTTAGAAGAAGTGAGAGAGACTCGGAACAGGGAAGAAACATTTCTTCATTTGGGAGAGTCATAAAAATTCCCCAACAGCTGCTCTATCTCCGGTCATCTCCAGTGAAGTCCTTTCTTCTCCAGTGCTAAAGCAAAGCAGCGCTCGGTGCTGAGAAAGCCCCCAGACCCATGAGCACCACTGGGGGAATTGTACATCTTCCGCAGTATCCGTGTGTCCTCCTTTCTTCTTCAAGCCTTGCCGGGCTCTGTATGGATCCTCCAACAGCTATTGAGCTGCCAAAGGCTGTACCACCCCTTCTGAGGGCTCTGCAAGTACGGGTGATTTATTCAGTGTGTGACAGCAGAAAGCAGGGGAGGGTCTGCTACTCCCTGTCCTCAGAAACCCCAGTCCCAGAGCAACGAAAGCCAACCCTGTACTAGCGATTCGTTTTCATGTTTACAGCAGCACTTAACTTCTCTTAAAATCGATTGTAACTCCCAACGGCGAGGGCTCAGAGCCGAGCTCTGCTCGCGTTCACAGGACTCCGACGTACCTCTAAAGCATATCAGTCCTTAATACCCGCCCTCCTTATGCTCCACGCAAAAAATAAAATCGAATATAAAAGTTAAAACACCCGCTAAATTGGTGCAGTCATTAACACGCCTCTTTTGCTAAGATTAAGGTGATTGAGTTCCTACCAAAGGTTAATCAGAACTATTAAAAGAAAACGACCATCATGGCACCCACCACGCCTCCTGGGTGACTTTCTGCTTTATTTCTCTGTAACATGCCAGTCCTAAAACATAGAGCGGGACCCAGAGGTGGAAATAGCAGCAGCAGAGATGGTTTTTCATGAAAAATATGCCAGTGAGACTTTGGGATAGTTTGTAGATGACACAGTGTTTAAGAAGAGGTGGCTCAGCAGCAGCACCAGAGTGATACTGGATGGTGGCTCGTGATTATTCTAGTGCTTGTCTTAAATATTTGAATCTACTCTTCGTAAGCTGAATATCCTTAGAAGTTTTAGGCTGAACTGAATGAATGTATTTAATTTATGTTATTTATTTCATAAAAGTGCTGCAGTTCCTTTAGGCTTCTCTGGTTTCCATCCAGTGATGGACACGAGTGACAGTGCTTCTTCCTCGTGGTGGGGTTGGTAAAATGTTTTAGCTAGTCCTGCGAGGAGCAGGGAGCTGGACTCGATGATCCTTATGGGTCCCTTCCAACTTGAGATATTCTGTGATTCTAAGGTCATGTAAAGCTTCTCAGGTCCTGATACTCATAGTGGTAACAAGAAAGGGCCCTACCAAAGCTCCCTGCTGACCTAGCTGTGGTGCCACCAACTAACCCGAGACAGGCTACGTTCAAAGGGCGGGATGAAAGCGTGAGTGACTCTTGCAGGAGGGGTTTGGTGCTGTGAACACAGCAAGATTGAAAGAATCTACATATTTCTGTCCATTTTCTTGTTGCATTGAGTGTTGTTTAATTCCCTCTCTACACTGAATTGCAAACAGATGCTCGGGTAATTGAGGGCTGAGGCTTTGGAGATGATGGTCCAAGGCTCTGATGCTGTTACTCAAGCTGGATTATACCCTACTTCATAAGCAATCCCACCAGCTTTGGTACAATAAACCAAACAATATTGAAGGGGGGAAAAAAAAAACCTAACCTAAATTAAACTGAGCACTGTGTGCAGCACTGTAAATGAAACTTGTTCCTATCGAAATGCCACTGACAGCTTGTGCTGGAGATGCAGGAAGGACGAAGTGGGCTTTTAACAGGCTTTGCTTCTTTTTGCCAGATGGTCTCATTCTCGTCTGGGTTTACAGCACTCTTTCCCCTTCTCTCTGAATTTTTTTTCTGGGTTTAGTATCTGCGGTTCTTCAGGAGGCTCCACTGAGGGCGAGGAGCAAAGGGGAAACATTCTGTCTGTGTGAGAAAATAAAAGAAAATGCAGAAAATCAGGGAGTAGTTTGGCTCCTTGGCCCTGGTTTGAGAGCAGGAAGAATGTGGTTTCCTCCCCTCTCTCCAGGGCTGGTGGCTGCAGCTTTGCTAACGCCTTGCCAAGGGGAGGGATGCCCTGTTAGGGGTATGGTGGGAGCTGCTGACTGTGAAAGGAGGAAAAGATGTCACTTTTTCTCTAAAAGTAAACCATCCTTTCCCTTCTATTCGTGGTGCTCGCCTGCAAAGTGTGGCTCAGAACGCCCCGTGGGCTCAGGGAAGGGGTTGGCTGTGTTCCCCTTCAAATTAGGGAAGGTGGAGCCCTGTCAGTGTCGAGGGCAGGAGATGAGCAGGTGGCTCTTGCGTAAGCACTCAACAAGCAACGGGTTGGTTTTTTTTTGCTTACCAGCAAAGCTTCCCCAGCCCGACATCACCCTCCTAACCCCAGCTGTATTCTCCCCCAGCCTCAGCATTATGCAGCTCAACCAGCCTGATCATGCTGAGCCTTAGTTCGTTGTTAGGAACCCAACGGTGATGAAGGCATTCAAATAAAGTAGCTCGTTTTTATATTTCAGGACAAGATTATCTTGAAATATTTACTGTAGCGATGTTGATGGAACCAGCATGTTCATGTCAAAATGACTGACATGTTGGTTCTCAAATAACCCTTTGCTCTTGAGATACTTAAAAGCTTTCCCAGACATATTCTTCTATTTCTGGGGGTTTAATCTGCTTGTTTCATTTCTGGTCTGCTAAAGACCGTATTTTTGTTTTTGGGTGAGAATATTTGAATGTCACAATTTCTTCAGTTTGGTGAATAAGACATTTGGAGATTTGTATACAAGCATCTAGCGTTTGTTGTGGAAATCACTGGTCAGATAGAGGTCTTCGCTACAAAAATGTTAAGAAAAATAAAAAAAAGAAGTGAAACCCTCAAATATTTTACTCGAAGATACACAGAAGCCTGTTGCTTCTCACAGACTTCTGACCCCAAATGAAAAGTGCAAGAGCCAAGAGGTTTTGAAGTTATTGTAGTTGTTATAAATACTCAGATACTGCAGTTACGTGTGGAAGTACGCAGGTATCGTGCAGAAAAATGAGAAGAATTTAGAATCCCCAAGAGATTTTTTTTGAGCCTTTAATGCTGCGAAGTGACCCGAAGAGCGGGGAACACAACACTTGGCTTTAGGCAATCGCAGATAAAATGTGCCTCAACAGCACAGTCTCCTCCTCCTCCTCTCCTGCAACACGCTGCAGCTCAGGGTGTGGTTCAGACCCATGGGTTGAGTATAACTGCCACAAAACTCTGAATTTCAGGCATTTGAAAGCTGAAAAATTTTAAGAGTTGAATCCCTTCCTCTCCAGCTAGTGTTTCCATTATTTTACCACATTTTACGACTTACATTTGAACTTTTGTCTTTCCCTTTTTCAGGCAGGTTAACCTTGATAAATAAAGATAAGAGAATTAACAAAAACTCTGGAGAAAGACAGTATTTGTGATGATAAATTATGCAGTAGCCCTGCCAGTGATACGCCTGTTCATTAGCGGCGTGATGTGACACATGATGTATTTGATGCCAGACTGAAAGACAAGCCTTTCCTTGGCCGTGCAAGGGATGTGTGCATCCCCGCTGAGCAGTGGGCTGGTAGCTAACTGCCCGGCAGGTAGCCTGGCGTGGTCCCCAGGTGGGTCTGAGGGCTGGGACCACAGCCCGATCCTGGCAGCGCTGCTGCCTTCGGGGGTTATTTCCGACTTCTGTGCCTAATGACGGCCATCTGGGCTGGGGTGTGCTGTCGTGCACCTAGATCTACTTACAATAACACAGCAATAAAATTGCAAGATGCTTACAATCTGTTTGTAATCATCTCCAGAATATCACCACCTGCATCCTGTGACTAAAAGATGTAAGTACTTCCTTCTGTGCAGAGCAGCTAAAACTTTCCCAAGGCTCAATTGTCAAGTGAATGGGTTTAGTTTTGCAAATGTTGTAAAGCCTGCCTTTTTTTTTTTTTTTTCCCCCCAAGAATGCAGCTTTGCCCCCTTACCCCCACCCTTTTTTTTTTTTTTTTTTCCTTCCTTTTTGGCTTGCTTCTCTTTCCAGGGAGCCTGTCGTCTGACACTCAGCCCAAGGATTTAGAGAGCCCTGGGAGACCCTGGGTTACGGCTGACCCGGAGGCCCTAGAGCAGATGAGATCCTTTGCAGCAAAATTGTGCATAACACCTGACTTATTCTGTATTACAGAGGGGGAGAGAGACTGTTAAATTAGGTATGTGTTTTCCAGTCCACACAGGTGTCTTCTCTGGCTGTAACACTATCTGAATCTGAGGTAGGCAACTGGTATGAGCTACGAATACATTTATTACTGAACGATAGCGATGGGACATGTAGAATGTGCATGCAATAAAAACATGGATGCCTTCCAACTGCTGTTGGCAAAACGCTTGATTTGGTTGAGATTTATCATAACAAATCATCTCTGCTGGAGGTGGGCCTTCAGCTACCTCTGCTGCTGTACAGGCTGCCTCCTGAAGAGCAGCAGCCACAGCAGTGGGGCTGAACTTGTGACAAACCGCAGAAGAGCTCGTCCTCTGTGACACTTGCAAAGTGGCGGCGTGCCTCTCCTTTGCAGTTCTGTAATTTCCTGCAAATAATTTTATTACGGTGTTGTCCAAAGGCCTTAAGCCTGGCTCAGAGCTGGGATGTACTGAACATGCTATCACACCGTTAAAAAAAATTTTAAAAAAGCTGATACAACACGGTGCATCACCGTGACTTTCTCACAAGCGTGACAGGGCTATCTAGTCTGTGCAAAATATTGCAGCACTTCGCTCTCCCTGCCTTTGACTATGATCCTTGCCTGGCAATTTGTATTTTGGGGTGGTGACAGCATCTGATTTACACCCAGGCAGCTTAATCTTAAATTAACACTTCCGTGGTAGTATCATTTACAAGGAATAGCACATTCTTTGTCTAGAAGATCATCCCTGCTGTAACTAATTAACACAGCATGCTTAATTGCTTTGTGCAATTGAAGGTGGAGTTCCATATACCTCCAGTTAGGTGTGGGGGGGGAGCCTGGTGAGCCCCCTCTGTACAGAGTCACCCCGGGGCCGCGCTGGACCTTTTGGTGATGGCAGGACTGCGACAGGGAGTCTGGCACCTATAATTATTTCCTTTAAAGACTCTCCCACGGCTGAGCATTCAGAATATTTAATCAGCTGAAAGCCGTGATATCTGTCAATCCGTGTTGCCTCAGATTTTGGGTTTAAAGGGCAGAGTTATTCCTGAAGAGTTATTATTAAAGGAAATTAGTATTACAGTTGGCTCAGATCTCGCTAAGAAACAAGATTATAGATGGGTAATGTTACCATGGAAAGCCAAACACTTTAATCACACCCCAGCATGTAGCAATAGAATTTTGAAAGCCACGCTACGGGAAAACTTAACAAAACCCAGGTGTTAGATAGATACTTGAATATTAGCAAGCACTCAAGGGAACTTTTAAACGGTTGAATTTGTCATGGGGCTTTGCAGCCACAGCAGCAAGTCCTCACGTCTGCCTTGCGTGTGTTCGACATGTATGTAAATGGCTGCACAGCTTCGAGGGCAATGAAAAATTAAATCCTAGAGAAAAAAAAAAAAAAAAAAAAAAGTGCATTGTCTGATGGCTCCGGTTCATAGCTGCAGTGTATTTTACTGGTTTGGTGCTCTTCGCTGAAGAGCAGGACTCAGATGTGTGCTCGGGCTAATCTAAGTCTGGACTAGACAAGAATTGCAGTGTGATGGAAACCATGAGCATGCCGCCCTCAGAAACCTCTCTGAATAACTCTGTGAAGTGACAGGGTTCATCCGGGGAGCCGGGGTGCATGAACGATGTCTTTCTCCTGTATGAATGACATCTCAGCACTCCTTTCCCATCTGAAATCAGGAGGTTTGTGCTCAAGATGTGCCCGAGATTTCATGGAGTCTGTTAGGAGTAGTGCTCTGAAAACATTATGCAGGGAAGTGAACCTGGCTATTGAGGCAGTTTTACCTGTCCTGTGGTCTCTGTGGCTTTAGGCTTGGACCCGAGAGGAGAATTCACATCAAGAGAGTAAATTACAGCATCTTCCTGCTTGGTGACACAGTTCACCGGTCCCTTAACACCCCCCATGAAGGAATTCTGCTGGGAGCTCCCCAGGAGTTGTGCAGACCCGACATTTTCTGGCCTCTCTCAGCTCTGGTCAGTCAAGTATGGGGCAGGTTGGTCTTGTTTGCTTCCTGAATTTGGAGCTCTTTGGAAGAACAGCAAGAACCTGCCATGGCAGGGCCCTGCTCCGCAGTGGTGGCTCTCAGCTGAAGAGCTGCAGCGTGGGGATCTAGGTAGAAAGTGGTTGGATTTACCAAATGAATCTGTCTTATTCCATAACTGCTGGAAAATAGATACAATTTGCTAACGGTGACTTATACCAGGAGAGTCATTGCTCCTTTTTTTTTTTTTTTACCCAGAGAGAAAGCGAAAGAGAAGGATTACTCTTGATCATGGCCAGGGATTTAGGAGACGTTGGTGCCAATGTTCAGGTGTGGACAGGTCGGAAGTTTTGGCCATGCTTTGGGGCAAGAAGACACATCAATGAGGTAGCAATCAAGAGGATGGGGGCAGAAATCTATGCCTTGTTCTAGCGGAAAAATGTCCAGTATCCATAATCTGAACAGGTGCAATACCATGATAACCTGCAGTCTGCGATCTATTTAGAACAAAGTAGTCTTGAGTGCTGAAACTTCTGATGGAGCCAGGATAAGTTGGCTTTTACTGTCCCCTGTAACCCAAAGCTGAAGAAGAAATCACATCATTTGGGATTTCCTCATGTTGTGGCAAGACAATGAGAATGACTCACTTGGACATTTTATTATAGCTACCGGGAACCAAATGTAAATTATATACTTAAAAAATGAAGCTGATAAAAAGCAAGGAGATTTAAATAGGAAAATGGCACATGGCAGTCAGATTTAAAGCCAGCCAGAGGTTATGTAGAGGCAATGAAATTAGGAGAGCCAAAGAGAAGGCCCTGGGACATAACAGAGCTGATTTGTTATGGGTACATAGCTGAATTAATAATAATAATAACAACAATAAAAAAAATAATAATGTTCTGCCTCTTGCCACACTCTTTCCCTGATATCACAACATTAATAAGATCATAACGAAATGCTGGTAAAAGGAATGAAGGGTGTGCTCTGGTCATCTTCTCCTGAATGTCATAGGACAATGCATCTCAACGCTGCAGACTGATAATAGTTTCTTCTCATGAAATCAAGTTATGAATATGTTGATGCATGTTCTCTTAGACAGGATTTAGTGCCTGAACTGTGATCGGTGTCGGTAATGAGATAATACCTTTCTTCCCCCTTCTCCTGTCTGTGCATAAAGAACAAGTATTATTAAACACAGTGAAGGGGTGAGTTTGATGTGAGCCAGGAGAAATTCTGGATTTTATTCCTTTGAAGGAAGCCTGGTGTGGACACGTGCTGATATCTCGTGGATATGTGCTAGTAATTTCCACGATGGACAAAGCTTCCTCTCTTATCAGGGAAGATGTTTCTTGATCCATTCGAACTGGGTTAGCTTGTTTCCCAAGCTCCAGTTTCTGAACCTCGTGAACCTGGGAAACAAAATGAGAGCTCTTGCAAGTGGGTCAGCGCAGAAGCTGGTGTGAAGAAAATGTGGGCAAGTTCCTTTCAAAGAGGTCGTGTGGGCTGTGAAATTGTGTTCGTGGCTCAAGAGTGTGACTGAACGCACGAAGAGGCTGTGCCTAACCCCAAACACTCTCGGAGTCTGAGAACGGCCACTTGTGGATTTCGGGCTTTGCGGTCAGACCGTTACAGACTCACTGATGATTATTAGTGGCCCAACTCAATCATTTTCTCATTCACTTCCGAGTAATCCCCATTAGGTTAGAGCACGGCTCCTCAGCTTTTACTCCTTTTAATTTTGGAGGGACACCCTCATGCCACATCAAACCACCCCTCTCTCCCCGGGACAGGATTGATCCCTCCTCCATGGCACGTGCCTGTTCAGCCCACACCATGACCTGCGTGGAGGAGACGGCCACAGCCAGTCTCACCATCTCATTCCATTCTGCTCCTGCGTGCAATTACAGAGACCTTCCTATTACTTCACGCTTTGTAAAAATAAGTAAGCATGTTCTGTTGCTGTTGCAACCCAAGCTCATTGCTTGCTAGAGTAGCAAGAGTGATTGCACGTTTAACTTCCAGGCTTGGTCAAAGGGAAAGTCGTGTGGCTGCGGGCAGGGGGGATGGTTGCTGGTGTTGCTGGGGTTTCAACCCCAGCCCCACATTCGGGCTGACATCTGGGTGATTCCCACAGCCCTTCCCAAAGGGGGGTGAGTTTCCCTTTAGCCTTCCCCCCAGGGTGGGCGGCCTGGCAGACAGAGCCACTGGGTAAAGGAGCCCCAGGGGTCCCGCAGTCAGTAACCCAAGGTCGGGTGTCCCACCTGGGGATAACAGCGGGGACCCCTCGCAGGAGGGGCAGTGTCTGTGTGTGAGGGGGATGCCCTGTGCAGAGTTCCCTGCTGGGGAAGGACCTCCCGCCTCCCTGGGACTGGGCTCCAGGCAGCTCTGGCTTTTGTAAACGTGGGCTGTGGAGAGATTCAGTCTGTGGCTTCCTTGGTCTGATGTGTTTGGCTTATTGACTCGGTTGTCTCCCGTCCCTTCTATGGGAGACTGCATTTCACCATTTATTCCCCCCATTGTTGGCCATGCGGTGTCGTTGTTGGGGTCAGTGGGATTGATGTCGGTTATGTATAATCTGACTTGTCTGTACTCCCAGCACTCACCCATGTGCTGACCCTTTTGTATCAAATACAGTTTGGTTCTTGGTTCATCTTTATGCTGGGCCTGATAACTGGCAAAATATTATGACACCTCCATCTGTAGCTCTGCTCCGGGAGAGGCTTTGTTAGATGCCAGGATCTAACAGAAGTTCCTTCCTTGCTGGTACCAACAATGTTTTTATCAGATGCTTTTGCAACCTCGCTCTGCCACTCTGCCCATATCAAGTGTTGCCATAAAACTTCCAGCTGTACAAGCTGGTGCTCTTACACCCATAAAAAGTTCCTAAGTTGCTAGAATGATAGCCTCAGAGACAGTTTAAACACTTCTGCTTTTCTCTTCCTTTTTTTTTTTTTTTTTTTTTTTTTTTTTTTTTTTTCCCCCCCACTTCTCACCTCCCTCTTTCAGTTATTGACCTGTGGACTTATTGTTAGGCAAAGTATGGGGGCCCTCCCAGGTAAAGGACTCTGTCCCCTCTCCTCTTTTGCTTTACAGCCAGTTTGCACGCTGTGAGCTCGCTGGTTAAACCAAAAGGTACAGAAAGTACATTGTACCCCTCTGCATGAGTACTTGGCAATTAATTGGTGTTTCAAGTTCGTTAATAGGTAAATGAAGTAAGTAAGTTTTCTTTTTGACTCCTGAAGATAAGAGGAAATAATATCTTGTTCCTTAATTGGACGCACATTTTAATGATTTGCTGTGCCTCAGGCATGGCAGAAGAAAACATGTGACTGGGGAATAACCAAGCCAAGAGCTGGAGCTTAGCTAAGAAAAGGTTGTCCTTCTTGGACGTAGCATTTCAGTTTTAATTATCTACGTAATGTTATCTCAAGAAAATCTTATTTTTTGGCTAATTAGTTAATCCCCGCCTGGTGCTAATGGAAAACTGTGTTTCGGGGAGGTTTGTTGCTGCACAGCTGAGGAGTAAGGCAATTAGTAGTAACATACACTAAAGTCGAGTCTCCAAACTTACACAAAATGTTTAACGAGACAACTGGGACAGATACGATCGGGAGCCAAATGTGTTGCAAGTTGCTTACTGTTATTAAACCAAAAGCATGTGGTTTGGAGAGTCTCCCTTCTATCTGCCCGATTCCCCCCCATGCCCCCTTGGCCGGGTGGTGCCTCGGGGGCAGCGGCTGCTGGAAGCGGGGTGCCGTGATCCAAGCTCCCCATCCAGATGTTTCACAGAGCTGTTGAGCGCTTGCTTTTGCTGCCAGATCTCCGAGCGAGGTGAACAGCTTTGTTGTAAGCACCGGATTGCGGCGTCAATAATTGATTTCTTCAGTTCCTACTGAGATCTTGGCAATCCGGTCCCTGGCAGCCTGGAAAATCTCAGCAGTTAGGTAGAAGGTCTTTTGTCTTGGAAACTTGCGTTTTCTGAAGGTGTATGTTTAATTGATGTGGCTGTTATTTCGGTTGGAAGAAGGTGCATTACCAAATAAACAGCCTGTCTGCTGCTTTAGTCAGGAGCCGTATGAATTCCTGTAATTCCAGTCTCACACAAATCAAAAGAAACGAGTACCATGCGGATCTTGCCCCACAGCCATCACCCGTTTGGTTGAGCCCCGAACACGCATTTTGAGGGCTGTTTCTCTGCAGGCGAGCTGCCTGCCTGGGTACAGGCTTTGGGCTGAGAAGAGCCCCGGGTTGGGCAGCGCTGTTGGACACCGCTAGCTTAGGCTGGGCTTTGAGTGCAGCTTCTTCAAAACGAGATTTCTTCTGGTGCTGGAGGGAAGCTGTTGCCCAAAGTGCTCGTGGTGGAGCGGAGAGCTGGGTGTCCATCTGCCCATGGTGGTGTTGCTTTGTTCATGTCCATCAGTGTCACCGGGCAGACAACCATTGTTCCTGGACCATTATTATGGGCTGTGAGATGCGGAGTTCATCCGATGGTGTCTTGGATGGGAGTCTAGCTCGTCATCCCCCTGATGGTAGGAGGAGGTTCTGGTGGCTGGTAGGGTGGAGACTTATGAGTTTTTTTATTTTTATTGTGGAGAAGTTGGGCAGGACTCGGAGCACAGCATGTTCCACGTGTGTCCAGTTCAGTTTATGAGTGTTTTGTGTGCTCAGCAGAAAGAAAACATCCTTATTTTGGATATCTCCCCCATGCATGTCTACGAGGTCAGGATTAGCCACTAATTTCTGACTGTTTGTGTGTAAGAGTCTCAAAAATTACTTAAATTGACAGCTCTCAGTTTTCTTTCTTGTATGCAACTTCCATAGTGGAATAATCTTTTATTTTAGTTATAGAGCTGGAGCTAAGAAACAGTACAGTCCTCACAGCCACTATGATCTTTCTCCCTAACTTCCACCATCTCCCCCAGTTACCCC
>NW_020799117.1:2858734-2934709 GCF_003259725.1 Athene cunicularia | reverse complement strand
GCCCACTGAGCAGCGTTACTATAAGACTCAAACAAATAATTTTCTTGAAAGAAATGACACGCCAGAATGAACTCCCAGGGTATCTGTCTGAAAAGTGGTCGGCTCCATAGCGGTAAATTGCACGGTAGCAAATTAGACTTCAAAACTGATAAATTTTTTAATAAATGTTAATATATTCAAAGGAAATTCTGTGATCCAACTGTGCCAGCCAATGCAAGAATTAAGGCAAAGAGTCAATCAAGACGTAATTTTGTGATCATATAATTCAGAGTGGCTGTGTGTTCTTTCTAACCCACTTATTTTTTTATTGCTGCGGCTCTATTATGGATAGCCATAAAATGCTGTTTATGCCTATTCATTCATCCTCCTGATCCTTATTTAAAATATAGTTTTATACAATTCATTTTAAGTTGACAACGTGTCAAACTCTGCGGGTAATAAGAGTGTTAATAGGAAAACGCTTTACCTGCAGGCTCTCTCAACGCGTTACACATCAGATGCTAATTGGACTTGAAGAAATTGCTCAAATATCTTATGAAGGTTGGGCCTGATCCACTAAAGCATTCCTCTGGATCCGTGTCAGTACGATCAGTGGCCTGACATCTGGTCCCTTTCCAATTCCTTAAGCCCAGAATAGCCTCTGTATAGTTCAGATTCGCAGAGCGCAGAATTAAGAGCTGGCTAAAAGTTGATATAAGTGATACAGGTCACAGCACAGACCAATTAATTTTATTTTTTTTTTTTAGCTTGGTTTCCTAAAGAAATGACACTTGTATTATCAGGCTGCCAGTGTACGTGCTTGTATGAGGGTGTATCCTTTCTTCTTTCAACTTTTGAACCCGTTAACACGTTTTAACCCTATTTTCCAATAGTAGAGGCTTTGAAGTGATGGTATTCCTACAAATTTAGTGAAAACAAACAGACGGCAGGGAAAATCCTTTTCAGAGCTTTAGACTATGGGAAGGGCTGAAGTGTTACCTCGAAACTCCTTGCTGAGCACCTGGGATTCAGCGGAGGAGAGGGATCACCTCGCTGCAGGTGAGCAGAAAGCTTCCCCAAAGCTCGGGCTTTGGAAGGCAAGCGGGAGCTGCACTGGCTCTTCCAGAACTGCTTGTTTAGATGGAAAGGAGGAGAAGAGCTGGATTTTTAAACCGAGTCACGAGCCCTTAATTGCTGTAAGACATCTTTCACACTTTCTATTTCATCTTTGGATTCTTTGCCTTGGAGTAAATCCAGACATAAAGCAATCTGGAAGCTTGCACACGTGCACACTTTTCCGTATTACTGGTCTGGTGTGCGGGGTTGTATTTCTGGCTGCAATAGTGTATAGGCACGTATATATATATTTTTTTTTCACCACTCCGTCTAGGCAGCACCCTTGCAGGGGCTCTGTCAGGCGGTAGTTTGCCTTCCTGTTCATCTGTTGGGTTTATTGTTACTTACAATGCACTCCCAGGGCCGCTGGTTGCTTTCATCTTGCCTTTTTACTGCCTTGCTTATTTTTACCTTCATCCTGTTGTCTCTAAAGAGGTCTTTATAAAACCGTGCCTATCCGCTATGCACGTCTCGCTTTTATTAATAATTCATTAATCAATTTAGACTGGAGAAAAAAAGGCTCCAAAACCAACAGCTAGAAGTGAACACAGCTCGGGAACTGCGCTGTGCATATTTTGCACCTCGGGCTGCGTCATTTGCTAGTGATACCTGCAATACTCCTGCCAGAGATATCTGGAGGTCTGTCTTTGTAGATCTTTGTAGATCTGCTTTTTTTTTTTTTTTTTTTTTTAAAAAAAAAAGGTTTTTGTAACGTGGAAAAATGTTCCCTGGGAAATTGATTGATGCTGTGCAGAAATGGCACCGTGTTTCTGGAGCTGGTGTTTGATTTTTGCGGGGAAGCAGACATTTGTGTGTGTGCTTACCAGAGTCTGCTGGGCAAAGCAATTACAGGTTCATCAAGAATTAAAATTCACCAGTGACTGCACAGTCATTTCACTGAAGCTTCTGGTAATAAAGTCAAAATTGTTTCGATGACATGTGGGAATTAATGCCTAATTCTGAGCAGGCAGCTTGTTTTTAGAGCCAATATCATTTGCCGGTTACTTTTAATATATCTTGGAGAGGGAGATCTTGGCTTTGTCTGTGTGTGGGCCTGAGGACTTCCTTGGTGTGGCTCGGTCTGAAGAAGCCCTGTCCCGTGCCAGGGCAGGACTTGGGCACAGATCCCCACGCTGCCCCTCGGGTCCCATAGCTGGAGCCCCGATGGGGAGTGGCTGGGGGAGAGACTGTGACCACTGCTCTTGTGCTTCTACCTGATTTCTCCCAAAGAAGCGCTGTCTAAGACCCGACACTGCCTCTGATGCTCCTCAAGCAGCTTGCGCGAGGTGGTTTAGTGATGCTTCTTCTCCCCAGCTTCAGTCGTGCACAAACTCCTCCTCGCTGGCATCCGCCAGTGAAGTGTTTCCAAACCTCGTTATTTTACCGTAACCAAATTCACTCTGATACCTCCTCAAAGCTTCATGGTAAGATTTACTTCTATCCTCCAGACAGAAAATAGAAAGATTTGCTCGGTTTTCCTATAACCTTTGGGTTTGATCCTAATCCGGCCGTGTTAAGGCAATTTAACACTCCATTAATTATTTTGGAGGCGGTCTGAGAACTGCTCAGGTAACAACTGCACTGCCTATTCAATGGCAAGTAACTTCGCAGCACAATGTTAACCCCTGTTAATAAATGCTGCCTGGTCACCAAGGAGAGACTTTTCCCTCTAGGGGAAGTTAAAGCCTTTTCTCAGTCTGCTTCTGACCCAGAGTTTCCCTCCTATAATCCTCCTTTCAGCAGGCACAAAGCAGCTCACCACGAATTAACAGAGCTTGAGCAACCCTCCGGAGGTAGATGAATCCCCGAATACGTAAGATGTTAAACAACTTCCCATACTTCATCCAAGCGTCTGCCGCTAAGTCACAGGAAGGGATAACATTATGAGTTTGTAATTTATTTCCATATTCTTTAATCATATTTCAGTGGCTGTTTGGTTTATGACCTTTAAAACCACCTTACATTTAGATTGATAAATGGGTGGCAAATAAATTTAGCAAAATAAGCAATTTCAGCTTATGGAAGGTCAGCAGAGGGCTGTGCAATCACGGCTTCCATTAATATGTTATATTTCAGTCAAAAGCTTTTAAACGCTGAAGGTTTTCAGAGGGAAAAACCTATAGCTTTGATGAATGGGTTTCTTCTAATAGCTGAATGGGAAATGAAAATCAAACGAAGGGAAAAACCGCCTTGTTTCTGAAGCAGAGATGAAGTTAGGCAGAAGGTTTTCCTCTGGCACGGGGGCAGGACAGCCAAGTGGGCTTGGTAGCAAGGAAATTACGTTTCAGGTCTTAAGGTCATTTGAATATCTTGTAAATGAGTTAACTGACAGAGGTTATTCATAATAACTATTATTATTATTATTATTATTATTATTATTATTATTATTATTATTATTATTATTATTACTATTATTGACAAGGGACTTGAGCAGAGGAGAGCCACACAGTACAGGTAAACTAACCAGGCATCTTTATTAGCAAATCTTAATAGGGAGAGAATGGAGAGAGCTCAATGATGTTAACTCTCCATTTCCAACTGGCAGCTCTTCCAGCAGAGTGTCAGCTGATGTCTGAGCTGGCTGGGCAGGGATTAGACCTCTTTGAAGAGGAAAAGTTTGTTGAATTAATTACTTGCTGCATATTAGCTCAGCTACATTCATAACCAGGTGCAGAGATTCCCTTTTTGCTGGGGTATAAGAAGTCAAATTAATGGAGAAATCAATACAAAATCTTCATATTGGACTGAGATGATCTTTGCGTTTAAAGCTACGGAGCTTTTGTTTGGAGTAGGAACTCAGATCTGTCGCAAGCAGCAGTGAGGAAGAATCATTACAGGAAAGATCCAGGAGATACACAAAACCAGCACATTAAAAGCTGAGTTAGAGCTTTTTTCTGATTCTCACAAAAGAGTATTTTCACCACAAGTAGAGTTAAAAATCCATTATACAATATCTTTAAAAAAAAAATAAAAATCCAGTGAAATGAAGTCAGTTGTTGCTTCTAAGACCTGTGGGTCAGATCATGGTCCTGGATAAAATTATCTTGAATGGCCCCTGCAAGTCAGAGTTGCCTTAGAGGTGATGTGAGTTGCGGGGTCGGGGTTTGCGTGGGACAGGGAGCTGGGACGGCCCGTCCCTTGCGTGAGCGGTTGCTGGGGTGGGCTGCAGTTTGCCTCTATGAGATAATAGATCGGGGTGGACTCGGTCTGCTCTTCTGTCAGCCCCAGGGCAGCAGGTCTGGCAGTCCCTGGCCCTGGGGGGGACCAAGCGGAGATGTGCTGTTGCCCCGTTCCTCTGGTCCCACCAGAGGCACGGCTCAGCTGCAGCCATCTCTCAGCACCTACCACCACCCAAGGTGAGATGTGGGGCAAAATGTGGTTGGGGAGAACAAGGATGGGTGCTGGCTGTTCTCCAGCTTGGGTGCTATTGCTGCAAAATAGAACCTCCTTGTTGCATTGAGCCGCTAAAATAAAGACGCATATGACAACTGAAGCGAAGACTTGTCTGTGGGACTGATGTGCACAGCAGCAGCGACGTGGGATGGGGTGGCAGGGGCAGGGTTGGGGCTGGCTTTGTGGGAAGCCGTCAGGTTTATGCTGGCAGAGGACCTGTTGTCTCTGGAGCAGGGAACTGGTTATTAATGCTTGAATTGCCGGTGGTGTTTACGTCTGATTTAGTATCACTTAAGTAAGTGATGTATGATTTCAATTAGGAAGCAAAGATGCTTACTGCATCTCCATGATATGTTTGGATGGAGAAAAGTGCTTTGCACAGTCTTTCTGTTTCGGGGGAGGTAAATGGAGCACGGGGTGTGTGGGTTGCTTGCTGCAAAGTTATTTCAATGTCGGCTGGGAAAGCAAACTGCATCAAGTACATTCTGCGTGTGCCAAAGTCGATGTAAAGTCACTGGGGCGGACTCGAGGGCTCTGGCTGGCACTGGAGCCGGGCTGGGGAGGGCAATCGGGGGATGATTTCTCTTGGGGTTGGTGCTCTCTGCCAGCTGGAAGAAGAGCAGTTCTGCTGTGTGCTGCTGGCCATGCGCTCCTGACACCCGGTAGATATTTTAGGGTTGTAAGAGCCTGTGCTCTTGAAGGAAAATAGAAGTTTCATCCTTGTTGCTAATGTAAAGTCCATCAATGTCTGTAATTCACAGATTGCGGTGGTCTGAGGAGCCCCGGGATTTATTAAAATGCTAAAGCTTTGTCTTGCAATGCGGGGCCAGCATTAGTGCCCAACAAACCCCAAGAGCAGGAGCAGACAGTGAAGTGAGGGGGGGGCGACATCAAAAGTCTTTTAACCAAGACCAGCCCCATGATGCTTGAGTCATTAACTTCTGAAAGGACTTTGTGTAAGGGGGTACACACACATTTCTGGCTGGAATTAGCACAGCAGTCACAAAGGGAGGCACCCAGCTCCCCTTCCGAGCCCCAAACCGAGGTGCCACCATCAGTTCAAAACCACCCCCAGGCTCTGAGTCTGTGCTGCTGGTGTTTGCCTTCGTCTTCAGCTGGGTGTTTTAGTAGGAAGCAGCTGGAGACGAACCGTGGTTTGTGCAGCCCAGCAGCTGCATGGGCAGGGGCAGAGCTGTGGGAGCTGCATGTATGTGATATGTAGGAGATCCCCGGACCCACTTTGATTTATTAGGCCTCCGTTAATTCCCCTTCCAGGTCTCTCTGCACTTTGCCGTTCTCCAAGCAATTAAAGCCGTTGCTCTCATTGTCTTCTCGCTGATGGGAGTTGCACTGGGTCTGCTGTCCGAGCCTCAGAGCCTGAAATATTGGGCAGTTTTGCTTCCATAGTAGTGTTTCTTCTAGAGCCACAGCATTAACTAGTCTGGTTAACTGCAACAAGAAGTTAGGGGATGCTCAGGAATTACAGGCTTCATCCCGGGACAGCAGCTGCAGCTGGCATTTTTGTGATGGCTTCTAACGTCTTGCCTTTTTTCTCTGATGACCTGTTGATGATAGAGAGGGGTAAGAATCAGACTGTATTTAGGAATACGTAGCAGAGTATCTCTGACACGGTAGAATTTTAAATTACAGGTGAGAAAATGCGCACTGCCAAGAACAGCCAAGGCCGGAATCTGTGAGTTGGTGTTTTTCACACACTGCCCCGCATTCTTGCTTGGGTCAGCTGGAGCCCTGCATTCCCCAGGTAATCGGGCTTTAGCTGTAAAACACACAGGGTACAGGATCTGGGTACCAGAGCTATGCTGGAGCTGGGGGGAAAGTGAGGTAAAATGGCTGACACGTGGGTCTCCTCATGCTCTCCATGCAAATGCTGCAGTAGCACTGTGTTTTTTAGCAAATGAGTTGGTACCAGTACTATTATCGTTATAAAATAAATGCCAGTGGTGATTTAAAATGTTGTATTCAGAACCCAGTTGCTACCGGTAGTGAGAGACCTTCCCACGTTTCAGCCCTATGAACTTTCAAACTGCTGAGCTTAACAAAAGAGAGATATTTTTTTTCCTTTAAAATACCACGGTGAAGTGCTTACAAACAAATTAGTTACCTTGGGCTGATTGGAGGAGTAGCTGGAAAGCCCCCGTCAAGCAATAACAGAGATCACTTAATTGCTCAGTGATGCATCACAAATGGTGGCAGCGTTGTGTTTCCTACCAGATCCCATCTGATCTGTCGGCAGAGCGTTTCCTAGAAGAGGAAAACCTCCACCTTAGTGCTTTTCTTTCTCAGTGAGAAGCTAGAAGAAATCTTTTATTGGTACTGGAGGTGCTGGACAGTGGCTGTTTTGCTGCCTACTGGAGTAACTGAAAAGCAGCACCCTTCCTCTCCTGTCACCTCCTGGCTTGTGTGTGACTGTTTCTGCTCTACCTGCACAGTCCCATCACTTCCCTGCATTGCTTCAGCATGCTCGCTCCACCTTCAGGAAGGGTTTTCCTCTTAATTAAATGTGATTTATTTGCATTGCACTGAACTCCAAAAGGGTGTGAGAGCCCAGACCCTTCTCAACGGACGGGGTCAGCTCCCGGGTGTGTTGTCCATCCTCCGCCAAGCGATCCTTCAGGTCCGCATTCCCACAAGCCACGTTTTCAAGTTGAAGGTGAGGATGACAAGCAAAGCTCTTCAGATTCATGCACTACTCGTGCAGTCCTCTAGGCTCCAGTGAAGCCCTTATAAGATAATAAGGAATTAATGAAACGTGGCAGTCTACACCTCCACTACAGTTTTCATCCAGGGATCTCTGCGTTTCACTAATATTTATTAACTAAGTCTTGCAATAGTCCGGCAGGGTCTGAGATTCATTTTAGACCTGAGACACTCTCTCAGTGCAGTGAGTCCATGGCAGGGTTGGGTTAAAACTTCAACTCTTGCTTCCATCTGCTGATTTTTGTGTGAGGACAGGGGTGCCCTGTTTCAGACTCCTCACCCCCATTGCTGTCCTGAGGCTGCTACGAGGTTTGCTAACAGAGCTGCTTGCACCTTTGGGGTACCCCTGCCCTCAACACCATGGGAATGAAAGGAAAACTTCGGATCCTGTGCCTGTGAGGGAGCTCAGCAACATTAAACGCAGATGTGAGTAGAGGTAGATGCAGTGGAAAGATAAAATTGGTGCTGAAATGGAGGACAAGGTCAAAAATAAGGTCCCACTTAGCTCTCCTCGTGCAAACGGAGGGAACTGAAGTATCTGGAGTCAGAAAGTTATGGATAAGAAAGGGCCAGAGAGCAAGCAGGAGAATTTAGGGAAGGACAGACCTGGGTGAGAAGGGAATGGTAAAGACAGGAGCTGGGAGGTGACAAGAAAGAGTGGCAGGAGAAAGGCATTTGAAGAAGGACAAAAATAATGGGCTGGGAAAATGAGAGTTACCAGGAAGGATTAGAAAGCATCTGCAACTGTGTGACTGAGTCACTCCCTTGCACATTTCCTATTTTTACAGAGGTGTAAATGTTTGTTTGTTTGTTTTTTTTTTTTTTTTTCAGCGAGGTTAAGTGAAGTGTTGGCTCTTATTTTCATTTGAAGCTGACAGATCAGGCAGCACTGGGGCTGTATTGCCCCACCTGGGCACTTGGAGCTCCAGGCAGGGCAACACGCTGACCCGAGCAATGCCCCTTGCTGAGAAATACTGTCCCTACGCTGTCCACTTGAAAAGATACGCTGAAGAAAATGATGGCCATGATTGATGTGAGTGCCTATCTGCCATGTATTGTATGTAGCGAAGAATGTGAAGGAAAAAGTCCATAATTTTTCAGGTTATTGAATCTGTCTCTGTAGCCCACCGATACAAAGCAAAGCGTTTGCTTCAGAAATCAGAATAATCCCAACCCCACAGGCTGGCTCCCCTTCACAGAGATTTCATATCCTTTGTTGTGTTTTTTTTAAAAATAAATTGGACAACTAGACTGAAAAATACCTTTTTATTCTCTATGCTTCCTAAGCAATATTTGAAAGCAAGCTGCTTCCGTACTTGTACCAATTTAATTTAAAACTGCTGCTTTAGATCCGCGATACTAAGGAGCTACATGTCTTTCACCCATAGGGAGTAGCATCCATACAGAGGCAGAGATGCTAAAAACTGCCTGAGTGACTCGACTCCAGCCCTTGTTGAGTCGGATATCTGTGTTTCACATGGCGGTGGATACCAGATGCTCTAAGAGCTCCATCCCAGGCAGATGTGAGATAATCTATTTCTGCCTCTCAATACCTAATCCTAATCCCTAATAATCAGCAAGAGTTTTAGTCCCAGAAAACCCCAGGTTTGATATTCTTTGCGATGTTTTCTTCCATCGCTAATTATAAACCTCAGTCTATTTGGTAATGTTCAGTCAAATGTCTGCACCTTCAGCTCCAATCCTTGAAAAAAACCCTCTTACCAGCGATTTAAATAAGACTGGTATTGTAATTTCTCCGCCTACTAAAATTAGATTTCCTATACATTATTTACAGTTGTTTACTGTCATCCCGCCGTGATAAAGACAAGAGCTTTGTGGCTTTTCTGCAAAAATCTGTTGGTAGCTTGCTGTGACATCCCCTCACACGACTCCGTGTGTCAGCACAAGGGTGTTCCTCACGTGGCAAGTTGAAAGCCAGAAACAATTTACATCTGCGGAGTGTCGCTTACCACCGAGGTTACTTTTGAGAAAAATTGGTGCTTGTAAAAGCTGCTTCGCGTCGCCTTGTCGGTGCGTTGGGTTTTTGCAGTATCTCATCCTTTTCTGTTGGAGGAGGCTGAGCCTCACGGGAATGAAGAAATTTGGGGTCACATGGAGCTATTCCTCTTCCCTAGAGCAAGGTGAGTGCTGGTGATCAAAGCAAGCGGTGACGGTGACAGAAGACTGCCTGGCCTTAGCTCTCCTTTTGTAGCCCGGGGTGCTGGCAGCAGCAGACCTTGTTGTTTCTCAAAGCTGCGGGAGACAGAAGAATTTCAAAGCACCGAATGGGATCCTGCAATGAGAAGCCTAAGGGAGGATATACACCCGAAGTCTTGAGCCACAGTAAAATCACTCTTCCGAAGGAATGTTGGGAGTGAGAGAAGAAGGTGTTTGGCTTCTGTAAAGGAAATAAGGTGTCTGAGCAAAACCCAATAGCTCCTGCGGGGTAGGACCAAGGCAAGCCTCTCCATCCTGGGGGTATGTTCATCCGTCTACTCAGGACATTTGGGACACTGAAGTCCCACACTCACAGCTGCACATGTCTGAGGTGCTCGTGGTGGCCCAGATGCCCCGTGGCATGAGTGGGGCTGGTGGCCAGGGCTGGGTCCCCCTTTCCCTGCCACAGACCAGAGAGGGGCTCTTCAGGGCACACTTCCATGTAGATTTGAGTCACTAGGTACCGTGTGTGTTACCCAAGATGCAGAGAGGTGTATCTCACCTGACAAGGTGCTCTGCCTTTACACCTCCATGTGCGAGAAGAGGATAATTTATTTAAATTTATGATGGCTAACGGGCTTATCTAACTACAGTTAAAATAACTTGCTGAATTATTCATGTGATATTTGGAATCATGATTGTGGGAACAAATTAGCTAACTGAAAACTGGGGACTGATGTTGAATAATGCATAGAGGGAGGCCAGGTGCTGGGTGAGCAGGCGGGCTGGCTCCGAGCATACAAATGGGGTGTTTCCATGTTAGAAATGTTCTTCCTGGGCCGTGGTTGTGTGGAAAAGTATCACCCGCTCTGCCACTGGCTGAGTGGTTGGATGTGATTACATTGGCCAGGTATTCTGGTGCTCAGGGACGTCTGAGCTGAAGTACCGTGTCCTAGGCAAATGCATGATCACCCCATGGAGAGTTTGTACTTTTAAAAATGTCTCCAACAACAGCCCGAATGTTGCCAGTGTCACTTGTGCAAGCAATCCCAGCAAAGACCTTTTGATTCTAGAGGGTTTCCTTTTAAAGATAAAGTGGAACCCTACATCACTCCGTATTTAGCAGAGTGATACTTTCCTTCTTTTAGGTCTTGTTTAAAAAAAGTTAGATAATGTGGTGGATGTGTGAAGAAAGCCACCTCATCACCTGGAGATCATCTAATGGGCGTTGCTGACAGAAATCTGTTCTTGCAGCACCAAAGAACTGAAAGATATTTAAGGACTCAGGATCACGTTAGCTCTGAGGATTTGCCGGATGGTTTGGTGTGCCATCAGATAAGGATGATATAATACAAACAGGGCACGACTTGGGTAATGAGGGGCTATATGTGAAGTGACGTGATTGCTTGATTAAAATAATAGTTGAGACATGTGGAGAAGGAAATTATAATTTATATATTGCTGATCGTGAGGTTTATTTTAAGGACATAATTTAAAGATTGTCAAAATCAGAAAGATCCTGAGCAAATAGAAGTCACCGAAAGCAAAAAAAAAAAAGTGAAATTGCTACTGAACAATAAACGTCTGAGGCCAAGCAGGAGGTGGGCAGCAAAGGGTGGAGGCACTGGAGAAGACAAACACAAGAGCTCCTCTTCTTAGCAAAGAGCAGAACCAGGAGCCAAACACCCGTCGGGGTCAGGAAGGGCGTTGCATGTACCATCCTTGGTGGGTAGGTGCTGCTTGAGTTCAGGTGGATGCACGGAAGCTCCTGCCACCGGCTCCTCCAGCCACCACATCCCTGTTGTTGGGGACACCAGCTCGCGGGGTCTGAGCCGGGCAGTCCCGCTGCACGTCCTAAGCCATGTGCACAACGCCACGCGTCTTCGGCCCTCGGCAGATATCTGGAAAAAATATTAATCTCTGCATGATCTGGGGGAAATCCCGGTGTTCTCAAATCCAGCCAAAACATCTAGTGTGGGCGTGACTGCGACCAGCCTTTAGCATCTGGGTGATGCTTCGGTGGTGCTGAATGTTGATGGTGACGGTGAAACACTGCTGGGTGGTGGGAGACTGGGGAAGGGGGTGGGTGTGGTGGAGAGGGGCTGACGTGGCCCACAGCCACCTGCAGCATCCCGGGGGCTCCAGTGTCACGAGTGAGTGAGGACTTTCTCCAAGGCAGCCAGTTTTCTGCCTGCGCTGCTGATTTGTTCATCTGCAATGTCTTTAATATGATTAATGTAGAGGGTTTTGCAAACTGATCAAGACAGACCTGGTCTGCCTGTAATTCCAGCTAAATTACAGTGATGTTCAATTTCAAACGTACCTTTGGTGCGGTAATAGAAAAAGCTAATTTAGCATATTGCACAGACTGCGGGTAAAGTGGAGGCGATACTGAATATTGATCAAATACATACACAGGTAGCGATATTGGGGGATAGTGATAAATATTTCTGTAGAGACTGAGGAGATTTATATTGTTATCCCTCTGCAAGCTTGTACCTTAACTCCTAATATCTTTAATTAGAGTTGTTCAGGGCAGGCTTTCAGCTTGCTGCCATTGTATTCCCGCTATGAATCAAAAGTTTATTTGCTTCTCTGGCTGATGTGTGGGAAATAATGATACGGCGTGCAAGCTCACAACTCGCACAGCCACCATCAAAATGCCACGGTGAATGAAACTACCCATGTGTTATGACCTTGATGCACAATTTAAATAGATGATTTTTTTCAAGGCGAATAAAACCTTTCACATTAGGCAGTAGATGAGCCACTTGTATGTGCTACAAATGCAGCTCCCCCCCCCCCGATTTATGCTTGTCAGCAGAGCAGTTAACTGTCATGCCACTGATGAGTCAATGGCTTGTTGTATCCTAAGTGCTGATAATACCCAGATCTGGGCCGGGCACTAAGCTGTGATACGGCAATTTAGTTTTCACACGCCATTTAGTTATGCTTTTATTTCAGATTAATCTCGGTATTTGTCCCCCCCCTTTTTATTTCAGTTCTAATGCAATAGGCTCAACAGTGACCATGGTCACAGTGTGAAAACTTGCTGTCACAGGCTGAACTTCATCTGTGACTGTTCCTGCGGGTTTTGGAGAGAAGAATGACCAGCTCACAGGCACACCAGCACCCAGTGATAACTGAGGACCGAAGTCCGTGGGCGCAGGGATCCTACAAGCAATAGGGAAAGGCCACCGCGGGTAGCCGAAGGTGCATTTGCCTTTCTACAACAGCATCAAATTCAAGAATTCAAACGAATTGCAAAAGGAAGAGGTGTCCCGTTCCCAACCATGTATTTTTTAGAGGAAGGATAATGTGAGGGCTCTTAGGCTGATACTGCATCAGCAGAGGGTTATTGCTATTCCATGTGATTCAAGGTGGGATTTAAGATGAGTTTAGGCAGCGCAGGAAGGGTCTGGGTCAGAGCTTGCTGGAGATGGAGCTACGTTTGGTTGGAAAAGGGTTGCAAGTCTCTCTGCATTAACCCACAGACTGTCTCCAAAACAGGGGCTTGAAATAGGGCTCGGTGTCTGTCTTGTTTTGAGGATCCTCAGCAAAGATTCTCCTTTAGCAAAATACATGAACATAAATGATCAGGGATCGTCTCTGGGCAATTGCCAGATGAATCTGACCTGGGCTTTGTGCTACCTCTCTCGTACTTTTGTCTTCCTCTGAGGACTGGCACGTTTCTCTTTGGTTGATAACGTGGTCAGCTCTATTTTTTTCCTCAGCAAGGTTCACTTGGATTCCCAATGAAACCTCGTTTTATAGGTGACCACAGCCCTTGGGGTGCTGCTGTATCTGCTGTACGTGAGCATTTAGTCCGCAGCATTGGAGTTCAAGGAGCGCGATGAGTTCAGGAGATGATGGGTTATCTGCTTCTTCACAAAGCTCTCCCCCCACCTTCACGGGCCTGCGGAGACTCTTTGGTAAAATGGTCCTTGCGAGATGAATTTCAGAGCCTTTTGCGCAGCAAAAGATTTTCCCTGCAGACATGGAAACTCTCAATATCGTGTAGACCGGGAGTACCCTGAACCTGTTTTCAGCATTGCTCTATTGACATTTCAGCAAAGTTGCATTGAATGAATTTATTTGGGGAAGGAATTCTTGCAACCCTGCACCCACCTTCACATGTGGTCTTCCCAGTGTTTGCAATAAAATGTCATTCAGGGATAGACAAGTGTTATTTTTTCAGGAGAAAAAAAGGAAAACCAGCCTTCAAATAATAACGCATCTTTTAAATGATTTTTTTTTTTTTCCAGTGAAATGATATCTACTGTATTAAATTTATGTGTATTTTCTCACATGGAATAAATAGCTTTCTTGGTGCTAGCCTGAAGCTCTATCAGACTGACCTTGAAAGGTAGAGGAAGATCTCCCGTGCACGTGGGACGGAGATGCCTGCAGCAGAGTGGAGGGCTCTGTGTCCAACAGCTCTTCTCTGTATTTTATCATTCACGGCGATATTATACAGAATTCACAAGGAGTCTATTTCTGCTGCCCCAAATCTCAAAGCTTTTTAAAAAAATTCAGTCCGACCGTTCTTTGTGCTTGTGAACATCCTAGACCGAGGAAAGGTTCTTGTCCATCTGGAGCAGGGTCTGGAAATTCATTGAAAAATAAGACCTAATAAAATTAAAATGTGGCAGGATCATTACTCCGGGTTGGTGATAGGAGATGGAAGGTAGTTGGCTGCTTTCGGAAAAGTCTGCTTTGAGCAGGAGGTATCTGACACCTGATTTTTGACACGGTTCCCACACTGTTCCTCCCATTTCCCCGTCGGTCACCGTGACGCTCGGAGCATTTCCACACATTTGACATTTAAATTAAGGTGGGATTATAGTGATAGCACACGGTGACATGCTTACAAGTGCGAGAGAAATTGCATTTTACATTCTTTAACCCCATGATAATGGGCTGTGGGTGAAAACTTTGATCAGTAATTCCAGATCCCCGTTTTGCAGTTGGATTTACATGGTTGTCGGTGGCTCCGACGTGACTTCATGTGCCCACAGGGACGCATCGCTGGCAGCAGAGGCTGAGCAAGCCTCTGTGTCCGGGGTTAGTGGCCTCTAAAGTAAGTTCAGTGAATATCTCTCCCCACCATCAGTAGTTTATTTTTTTTTTTTTTCTTAAACATCTCAATTCAGAGTCCCTGTTGTTTGGTGCAGTGTGAATTAGGCTGCGTGTCCCCCGGCGCTGGGAAGCCTGCCTTTCTGAAAGTAGGCTTTAACATTACTATGATTATAGCCTAATGAAAGTTTCTCTTAGGGCATGGCCTCAAGGATTTATTTTTTTAGAAGAAAACTAAGTATGTTAAACTGAAAGCAACCCAAGCGCTCAAATGTCAACGGGCTGCGGAATCTAATCCCGAGTAGTCAGTCAGTAGCTTTTGAGCGATGTTATTTGGGTAGAAGGAGTCAAAGCCTCTTCTTGTTTAATTTTGGACATTTATCTGCATGATTCCTGTTGAATTTTATGGATTATAGACTAGGTAAGTTTTGGAACATGCAACAAAATGGTTAGACAACCCCAAACAGACATTTCACTGGTCATCCTGTGGCATTCCCATTTGCCAGGAACTCCACAGCGGTGGAGAACACTCCCCTCCGCCACTGCAGCGAAGCTGAAGACTTTCACGTCATTTTTGCTCTTGCCAATGCACTGCAACCTGTTTGGAACAGAGAAGTTTGCAAAGTTCATGTATTTTCCGGAACAGGTATTTCTGGTGTATTTTCCGAAGATCTGTGGGTAACTGTAAAAAGGTTGCATCGACAAAATATAAAAATTAGTAACTAAACGAGTTGCAAGGCCTGGAATATTTAGAGTTCCTGTGAACGTGCCTAAGTGCAATAGAAATGCCATATGAATCTTGAGACGGGGAAGGGACAACAAATCTTTTAAAACCAGCTGCAGAGTGTTTGGATGGAGGGGATGCTAGAAAAGCGAATACTGGAAGAGGAAATCTTGTGTATGTGCAGGTAACTGCTCAGACCGTGACACCTCGCCTGCTCCCCGTCCTCTGCGCAGTGGCAGCAGGTGGTACCAGAGATAGTTCTGACCATTTCTTTATCTCCGTGCCAGAGCAAACAGGTTGTTCAGGGCGGACATCCGCAGAGGCACCAGCAATAAGATAATTTTTTTTTTTTTTTTTTTTTTCCTTCCACCTCACATTCCTGTCTGGCGGCATCAGCTCTGGAGTACGGAGCCTCCAAGAAAGGGGAGATGTGCACAGCGTTTATGCCTTAGCTGTGCTCCAGGACCAGCCTGTGAAAATACAAACGCTTCGCTTAGATGATCGCCACTAACATCAGTAATGTCTACTTCATAAAAATAAAGCTTGCAGAGGCCCTGAGCTTGGTCTTGGCAGAACGGCAGCAATATGGTCCTTGTTTAATGGGTGGAGAGCTGAGGTGCTGGAAAGAAGTAAGGCAAGGCAGATCCTGCTCGGTTTTAAGCATCAGGTTGTCCTCTCAGACACTGTGCTAGAATTGTGTCGTATACCCCATGCACCTTATGCCGAGGCTGTTTTATTTGAGCTCAGGGGAGCTGAGCTTAACTTGCCCGTGGCCAGTTAGGGCTGGTTTATATTTCCACTACCTGTCACCCCTTTATATTCTTTGTTCATATACATAAGATAATAAGGCTGAAAGAAGAAAATGGCTATGGTGATAGAGAATATATAAAGAGAGCAGATGATGCTAAGTAATGACCGTTAAACTACGTAATAAATCCTTGGCGATAGTACAAAACCTTTGCATCTGCTCACAAGGTAGAATTATTTCATTGCTTCCAGGCCCCGTACGTGGATATATAAGTCAGTGCATCAGCATCTTCAGGGACACATCCATAATAAAGATAATACTAATTTTCATAGCAATGTTTTTTTCCTGTCAGCCAAAGGTAATTAAGTGGTTAAAGGAGAACTCAGTTTGCTACCTAATGTAAAAAATAACTCATGCATTTTATGTCTCCTAGTCTTCTAACTTTCACCAGTGTCAGGCCATTGGTTTTGCATTTACTGTAACAACCTTTCGGGAGATATGAGACAGAGCATGCTAAGTGTGGGGCTTCTAATCACTTTTCTTTTGTGTCTGATGTCCCAGCTATCCACGGACCTTAGGCATGATCAGATCGTGGCTCTGAACTAACCAGATTTAATGTAGAAATAAAAAGAATGGATCCAAAGTGAGGTGGAACTAACAAATGAAAATAAGAAGGAAATTAAATGACAGTAATTGAAAAGGTTTCTAATGTCCTAGGTGCAGTACAATAACACTCCTTTACTATTTATCCAGACTCGAGACCGGTTATTTGCTTTTGAGAAGTTTTGCAAAGGTATATATGTTGGTATAAATGCTATATATATATCTTTTTTTTTGTACCTACTCTACCTAGACTAATTAAAAGCTATCATGGCGACAAAATTGGGTTGGTGTTGGGAGTTGGTGCTTGTGCTCTGATCGTCGGGAAGCTATAGAACTTCCCCAGAAAATGAATTGTTTAGACTCGAAAGCGCTCCATTAAGCTGAGGTAATGGGCAAATTCAGCATCCCTCAACAGTGATCTCGGGTTTCTTCCAAATCTGACTACACTAATCGTTATTTCTGCACCACTCAGCCCCGTTTTCTCTAAGTTTGCGTAGCGTATATTGCCAAATTACCTCTGCAGTTGACGAGGCATCACGGCAGAGGCAGGAACATTTTAAATTACAGAAAGTTTTGCACTGCCTGTTTGAAAAGAGAGGATCATCCCAGGGCAGCAGAGTTCCCACCCCACCAGCACTAGAAGGGTTGTTAAAAATCCCCATAAGGATAAAACCACACGCTGAAGCTCCATTTTTAATGCTGTTTATGCGTGTGCATAAAAGGGACGTTTGAACCCTGTTTTCTGGCCAGGTGTCCGTGAAGTCCATCCCTCTGAGGACCACAACTGCAGCCCCTCTGCAGTCACAGCTCCCCATCGCTGGGGACACGGCTTGGGGATTTACATCCCTTCCGACCTGCAGCAGTGCCTTCCCAGTGCAGGAAACACTTTATTTTCTTATCTTTTTTTTTTTTTTTTTTTTTTTTTTTTTTTTTTTTCTTTTTATGCTCTTCCTTTTAACGGTGTGTTAGTGGTAGAGGATCCTGTGGAAATAAAAGCTCTCCACAAAAAGGCTACAACAAAATACTTGATACCGGGGAGGGATGAATGAGACCTTGAAATCACAGCCTGCAATATATGACTCGGTCCTGCTCGTGGGTACTAAAGGCATTAATTTCTGAATACTGTCTGCTTTACTAGGTAATTTTTGTGAAATGCCTGGAGAGGCTGGTGCGTTTCACCATATACTATAATGAAGTATGGCAGGTTTTAGGGAGATGAAGGACTTTGCAAAGGTGCAGCAGCCTGACACCGGGATTCATTTTGAGCATGAGCTGGTTCCTATTTTATCTGAGCCTGATTCCGTCATCCTTGGAAAGGAGGGTGCTTGCTTTTGATGGTGAATCTTGTTATAAGTACTTATTTGGCATGCCAGTGAATAAGAAAAGCTATCATGATTTGACATGTGAAACGTGAAGTCTCAATTACTTTTATGTTGTTTTTCCTTCTGTAGATCGGGAGTGAAAAATATATTTTAATTAAAAAGTGAAATATGATAGCCAGATCTCAGCACGCCTCGTGGAGAACAATCTGAATTTTGGAGTGCTTCATAAGTCTTGGAGCAGAGCTTACGCTGCACTTCGCAGGCATGGGCAGCAGGCGTGGCTGATAATGCTGACTGATTTATTTGGCCATTATCTGACAATTTCTTTACTTAAGGGAAAAGGAGGCTGTGGATGATGTCCTGCATATTCAGATAGCTGTTATTGTTCCTTTATGTATTTTATATTTTAATCCCTTTTTGCCTGGCAGGCCTATTTTTTTTTTTTTTTTAAGGAAATAAGGGTTATGGGAGTGTGCTTTCTACCTTTCTTCATCACCTCCTGCCCGGCCACTTCTGAATCCCTTGACCAGCCTCACTTGAATTTGATCATGAGCTGAAGGCTCAGAGGGGTTAAATCTCTGAAAGTGCTGTACTGATCAGTGGTGAAACGAAGATGTTGCTCAGGTAAAACCGAGAAGAAGTTGGTTATTATGCATTTTTGCTGATAACGCGTGTGGGTTATTAGTTAGCCTCTAAGACGGACTGGCTGCAGCACGTGTTCTCGGCCATGCAGCAAGCCAAAAGCCACTGAAAATGCAAAGGCATTTCTGAACATGCTGTGGTGCTCAGGTTGTGATGACAGAACGGTTGCCTCTGTATTAAGGAGTTGAGCCTCTGTCCCCCGTGTCGCTACAACCGTTTTATTCTCCACTGACCAGAAATATAACCAAATTAACTCTTTTGCTCAAGTTAGTGCCTAAGTTAATATAAAAAGGATAATTCTTGGTGTGTTGGGCAAGAATGTCTCCTAATGCATTTTGAAGAGCTATGTCTGAAAACGTAGAGGGTGTTTTCCTTGTCTTTGCTTCTTAACGGTTTTTAATAAATAGTAACGCATTCCTTCAGTCACTCGATTTAGAATAAAGACCTTGGCTCCTTCTCCATTATGCTAAGTGGACTAAAACTAAAGCTTTTTATGGAGTGTCCTCTAATCTCCAGATGTAGCACACCACTTCACCGATAAAGCAATATTTTCTTCTGAACAGAAAATTCTATTTGCCCAACACTTTGCTAAGCGAAGTGTGTTGAAAGCTCACCATCTTTAGTATCTAGCTCATAATGATGCTTGTACTTTCCTTTGAATGCTCCAGCTGCTGGAGGCTGAGATCTCTGCGTATTGATGGATACTTCAGCTGCTGCTTCCTCAAAGTAACCTCACTAAGCAAGCTTAAATTTAGTCCATTCCTTACTGAATAGCACTAGAATCGTATAATCCTAGGCTATGAGCTTGGCAATCACTATGCTTGGTGGTGCGTGGTTTAAGGAGTACTCTGTATCTAAAACTGTCTTAAAAAGGAATCAAAATCAGTTATGACAATATAGATGGATAATTATGCATTATTTTAATAAAATAATAAAAAAATCATTATATTATCTGTGTATCTTGCTCTCTTAAAAAAAAAAAAGCAGAAAATGAAAAATTTCAAGAATCCCACCTCTGTTCAATTAGAAAGTGCCAGAGAATTTTTGTGCTTTGCTCCAGAAGTGACCCGGTGGAGGTTCATGGTATAATGACCCAAAATCTAAGTGACTTCAGGACCCCAGTAGATGGAGCAAGATGGGGAACGGGAACCCCTGCCGAACCCCTCTGTCATGGCCCAGCCGAAGCGTTGGGGTACCAGCACCCTTCCTGGGGAGGTGCCGGGGTTTGCCCTTTCCCTCCCAGTGCTGGAGCTGATGGAAGATGCGGTGGGTGTAAGACTTGGGCTCTCACCCCCTGTCCTCCCACAGTAGGTAGGGCCGGGGGCCCCCATCCTCTTCTCCAGGTGTATGGGGATGGGCAGGACTCCGAGACCAGGGGCTGCTCTTTGTAAGCTTTCTGCCAAGCGCTGTTGTGCAGATCTGGTGTATGTAGCACGTGCTTTTAATTGGGTTAAGGGGTCCATGATTGAATAAATGGAGTCTGTCTACATTAGCCCTTTTGGTACTCTGTCAGGCTAGAGCTCATAATAATTGTTTTTCTTTTTAGTACTTAGTTTATGTCACTAATCATCTTTACTTGCAAGGAACTGATTATATTTAAACCCTGGGAAGTCAATGGGTATTTTATTACCAATTTCATTAAGGCCAGCGTTTTACTCCTTGCCATCTAAATCTCCACACTTGGAGTAGAAATTTCTGTAGAGCTCGTTACTTTAAATAGGAGAGAAATGGGTGAACCTTACCAATCACACCACCTATTATTATATTTAGTACTGGGGTAGTTGCGATGCTCGAAGGACTTGTCAAACAAACAGTCATTAAGTATGACAGTGATAATGGAGTGTGCACTGTGAAATTAGCTCATTACTGACACTTCAGGTCTGTATCAACAATCTATTTTGAAACAGAATATAATCAAATTATTTTGCTCCAAGTACATCCTGAAGAGCAATAAACTTTCAGACTTCATGTAACAAAGAGTGAGCGAAAGGTACCACGTGAAGACGATTTTGAACATTTGGAGGATAATATTCTTGCAGAAAATGTATGATTACCATCCTTGGACCTGTTTGCTGGGATCAATTAAAACCTGTTGATGGTTATGATAAGGATGTTCCCAAAGGAAAGGGAGAAGATGAGAATATTAACAGATGCTACAGCACCCCAGAATGCTTTACTGTTGGCTGTGGAAGTTATCTAGAGCCTGATTTGAACAGTAATTGCTTTATTGGGTCACAGCTTTGAAAAGTAATGTAACAAAACGAACAGATGCATCTAATCTGTTATTCAGAATAGGAATGATCATAGGGGCTTCTAAGTGAGGAAGGTCATCACTGCAATTTGTTTGATACAGGCTGTGAAACAGAAATATGAGTCAGTGTGCTAAGTAATAATTAGAGTTAACTGGACACTTGGAAAGGTGTCTGCAAACATGTTTGATCCAAATCTGCTCGCTTTCCGTAAATCGGAGTGCGTGAGTGTTGCAGGGGGCAGCTTGTGTTTCGCAGCTGTGGACGGGGGCGCAGCAGGAGCATCCCTGTGCTGCTGGCACCGACCAGCAGTGCCAGGGCAGGACCCAAGGGCTGTGCCGGAGCTGTGAGCCCCCCCTTGCTGGGTCACTCCTGCAGCGGGTGCTGTGGGGGGGGCCTGGGACCCTGTGCCGGGCAAGAGGTGTCTCGCTGTCTTCTCACAGGTGACACCGACTGTGATGGGTACGGGGTGCTGTGACCTTTTCTGTCTCCTGATGCACGGGAAAGCATTACGTTCACTTTGCCAGGAGTGTCCGAGGAGAAAATAGACTCCAGAAATATGTCGGGGGGGGCCTGTTTAGGCCCTAGCACGTGCGCCCTTGTCGACAGTAAAATTCAGGAAAGACGTCAAAGGAAAGAAAAATTGTTTTCCACATTACGTTGCTTGTAGCTTGCTAGAGGTCCTCCCTGTTTATGTACCTGACAAGAAATCTAGGTTGCATACATTTTTAAAAAAAATGTCACTTTTCATCTACTAGCAAGAAAACTTGGGAGTAGTGTTCTCTCTCTCTCTCTTTTTTTTTTTTTTTTTTTTTTAAAAACCATATAACCCAGCAGTATAAACCAGCCGAGAATGTCATCTCTCAAGTATCACAGCCTTTAATAAAAGTCACAGTGGCACCGTTCACGACCATCTGATGTTTACGGCTGCTGCTCCTGAAGTGCGTCGTGTCTCAGCGTCCACCTTGGCTTTTCTCCATTCCTGCTTTAACCTCGATGACTTTGACATAGTTGTTCCAGTGCTGAACTTCGCCCATTTTTGTCTTCTGCAGAATATGAAGCCTGCTGCTTGCTTATCAAATATGAAACTGTGTACAACTGGGCAACATAATGCTAATGGAATCGATATAGCAAAAGAGATCCCACAACCCCTCTGTACTTTTTACAATTTACTTTGTTCGTCACCCATTAATTCTTACATTGATTTTGCTATAAAACACAAACTGCATTCCTATCACAGCCCAAGGAAAAAAGCACATTGATTATATTGGAACAAGGTATGTTGTAAAAATGAAATGCCTAAAACATTTAAATGTAGTAAGCCCTGCTAAAGTACATAAATCACGTTGTTTAATGTTGTAAATGAGTGGTGCTGCCTTAAACAAGGGAAAAATATGGCACCATAAACCAATTTTGACACAAAATAACGGTCTCTGTTTCTCTGTACCTGCCATTTTAGAAATACTATCAATAATGGTTACGGTTTATGCAAGTGGGAGGGGGGAATTATTCTCAAGATCCCCTTTAAAAAGTTCCCTCAAAGTCACTTTGTAAAATTGACAACAGAGGCGTTTTACCTGGCTATAAATAAAGCCTGATTGTTACTGTGTCCTGTTTACTTTTATCACTCACTCATCGAAAACTTTTTGATGCATCATCACTAATGATCTTTCCAGGAGCCAAAGTCGAGCCACGTGCTTGACTTATTGATGGGGAGGGAACTGCGGCTGCCTCCTACCACCTCGGTGACCACGTCATCTGCTGAGGATCGCGGACACCATTCCCCCAGCTTAAAGAGAAGATGGTTCAAAGGGAATTCATCTTCCTGCGCCACTCAGAGTTTAACCCTGAGTAGAGAAAACTACTGATTAGGGATAATTCTGTGCTGGGAGGGTGTCACGGCAGTGAAGAGTGAAAACAGAATTTCATGATGTTTATAAAAGAGGTGCTTTTTGTCACCGAAGTTACGGCTGCAGAAATCTATTCTAGTTGAGATTCCCACAGTGCTTCAGAAACCTGGTCACAATCCAGGACTCCGCTAAGCCCGGTACAAACCCAGGAAAGTCTCTTTGGAGAGCCTGCAGATAACGATGAGACAAGTGGCACCAGGCAGGCAGGGGTGGATTTGGGTCCAGCAGGAAAGAAAGGGAGGATGGGACTAAGAAGGATTGGGAATGGTCTCAACAGCTTAAAAACCTAAGCTGTTTCCAAGGTTTTCGGGGTCCATGGAAATAGATTTGATGGGGATGAAAAAAGAGAGGAAGGCAGGAAGAAAGGAAGAATGAGGGTGATTAAGACAGGTATTGTGCATTTGCTTAATATTTAAGCTGGTCAGAGCGGGGGCTTTGGCTTCCTGCTCGGTGCTGTGTCTGCCCACGGTGCTACAGAGTCATCCCTCGTGCCAGATTTTCTTGAATGCGCTTGGGAAGAGGGAGAAGAGGGTTTAATTCATCTTGGATTAGAGATCACAAAGCAGGCGTGGGACTGGCGTCTGCTGCCTAACCCCTGGATGGGTGTTTCTGTTATTTCAGTTCTTGCTTCATCTTGTTCAATACATTTACCTTTTTGATTCAACTTTTCTTGTGTTTTTCTCACTGGTGAATCAGAGCGGCTGCTGCAGAATCTGGGATGGCTCTGCCAGACTTTTTATCTGTCAGCTAAAGCCTCCCCGCTTCCAGCCACATCCCTCTAAAACCCAGGAAAACTCAACTGACTGTAAAGAAGTTGTTATAGACTTTACTTAGCGAGAGCAGAATTGGGCCTGATCCCCTGGAAAGGAGAGAAGCAGAAGGTTTGTGTTAGGGGATGTGAAAATTCACTGAAGCTGCTGAGACTCTTCCCACCTGTGGTCTCCCCCATGACAAGGCTGGTGGAAACGAAGCTGGGTGCCACAACCCTCGGTGCAGCCTGTAGCACTAAACAACAGGCACTGGGGGAAGCCAGCACACCTAGAAGATGTGCTGGGTGTAGGTCCCTTATTTTTTTTTTTTTTTGGAAAGGGAATATTATCTCTAAGGAGGTGGCAGATGTGAGATTGACTTTGCTCAGCAGGAAATCTGCAGCTGCAAAATTCCAGTTAATTCCTGTGCGCTTCGTCATTTAAATTCATTAGCACTGTTTTTTTTTTGTTTTTTTTTTTTTTTTTCCTGTGTGGCTGGCAATCGTCCCTCCTTTAAAGTTATAAAGTGCTTTTCTGATGGGAGGTTGCTCTGGTCCTTATTGGGTCAGCACTGTTTGTTCCAGTTCTCTGGGAAATTGCACCAGCGGCGGAGCACAGCAGGTCGGTTCTTCTCCACGGGTTTGCAGGGCAGCAGGACTTCTTTCTCGCCCACCTCCAGCCTCTCTCTTCCTCTTAGACATGGGGGGAAAATAATTCATAGAATGACTTTAATGTTGAAAACCCTGTGAAGTGGATCCCTGTTCCTGCATCAGAAAACTCCACGGGGACTGTGCTTATCTAAAAGGTCAGCTCCAAGGCTTTTCTAAGATAATGATTAAAGTAAATTATCTCGGTTGTCTCATCAAGGAAGGCTCTGTTTATGCAGGTTGAAGCTCTTAATATTTTATGGCAAGGATCAATTCTGTAACATCCTCAGAAGTTTAGTTGGGGCATTTTTGACCTAATGACAGCTCCTTTGGTCAGCTGCTGCAAATGAAAACAGCCACAGAGAGTCCCCGAGGCCCGCGTGGGTGCTGGAGGGCCGGTTCCTATCACAACAGCTGAGGAACTGGAGATGAAAACAATAAAGGGAAGAGCCTCATTTAATTTTTTATGAGTGTTAAGCCCAAATAGCCGTCATGCTTTGCCTGCATGCAGCACGGCTAGGAGAGCAGGTTGCTGTGATAGATGGACAGGAGCTGTAGGTGCCCGGACAAGGGGCTTTAGATGGGTGACTTGGTACAAGCGTGGTGGTGCAGTGCCCCTGTCCTGGGCCATATACCACCCTGGGGAGATAGCTACTGCTGGTGGCGGTACTTCCAGCATTCAGACACCTCTCTGAGGAGCCTGGCTCTGCCCTCCTTACCGGTTGGGAAGGGTTATAACAGCCCAACACGCCTGGGAGAACAATAACAGAATTGCACACCCATTAAACTCTTGGTAACTGGCCAGAACACCTCACTGTACATAATATCTGACAAAAATCAATTATCTTGAGCCCTAAGTGAGACCCTCTGAGCTCTCCTGGACTGCAGCCAGCCTGGGACCAGCATCTCCCCTGAGCTGGGACGCCTCTCAGGCATTAACTCCTCGAGGGACCATCCCCTGAGAGAGCCGATGGGAGCCCAGGGCGAAGTCGACCCGCTCGAGCCTCAGTTATCACCCGTAGAGGGATGCCGAGGCACTGAGAGTATTTAAACTCCAGAAAAGGGAAATTTTATTTTCAGCTAGCTTCTTTTTGCACCCACTCTCTGCTTCCGGATGCGTTTAAATATGCACAGTTATTTTCACAAGTGTGGGGACATACATATTTTTACTGGATCCAAATACTTTTGTCTGTCTGTGTGGTTGTATGTTTTGTGTTCGTGAATGCTCACGTATCTACGTACAGATTTAAGGTACCACAGAGTAAGTTGGCGAGAATCTTGTCATCTTCCAATCTGTAGTTAAGTCGCCATTTCAAATTATTTTGTAAACCTTTCAACCGGTTACTGATTAGGTTTTGCTAGTTGTTAATAAATTCTGATTTGCTGTTAAATCATTACGTTAATAGTCTCACCCATGGCAACAAGTTGCTGGAGCTTTTACAAAGGCACCAGTGTGAGGAATTAGATGCAATCCTCCTGCGAACACTGGAAAGCTGAATGTCTGGACCAGGCTTTTATAAGCTCTGCTCAAACCCCAGCTATCACTGCTCCACGGCTACTGTTTCCTTACTGATACCATAGCCGTGTGCTGGGACACGTAATAATAACCGAGCCAGGAAATATGGTTTATGGGGTTCTCTGTGGGATAAAATGGGAACTTTTGAGGCCAACAAGCAGAGTTACAAAGGGGAAAGTTCAAACACCGGTCCCCAAGCTCCCCTTTTCTCTTTTTTGTGGTGTTTTTTTTTTTTTTTTTTTTTTTTTTTTTTTTTTTAACGAGCTGCTCCTGCAGTCCTCTTCCCTTGGAACTCCTCCGCAGCACATTGTGCGCCGGCAGGAGGTTAATTAGGGAGCCAGGCAAAGCTGGGTCTCTCAACTCACATGTTTTGAGTCACCAAGTTCTTTCTTCTGTTAAAACTAACCTGCGTTTACAAACCTGCTTTGTATTTATCTAACGAGGATAATTATCCACCTCCAAAATGACATGATCCATTTAAGCCAGGGCAGCTCTCGTCTGGGGCTGATGGTTTGCTCCTGGTTTCTTTTGGCCCATCCCTGCAGAGCAGCCTGGTGGCGAGCAGGCCTGGGGCGACAAAAGCAAAGCTCAGAGCCTGCAGGATGGTGGTCCAGATCTGAGTAAGTCGAAAGGATTTTCTTTGTTTGAGCTGAGTTGGGCCTTTCCCAAAGCAAGGGCTGAGCTTGCTGCGGTGCAGCGCCAGCAGTTAGTGGCAAAGGCGGTGTGTGGAGGGGAAGCCTACCCCGCCTGGTTTGTTGGGTTTTCTGATGCAGGATTTTTTTTGGGGGGTTGGTTTACAGATTTCCAGGTTTCTGTAGGTCAGTGTCATGGCCGTGGTATTAGTTAAGCAGTTGCTTGTCCTTAGCAGATGCTGTAGAGAGGCGAAAGCAGCCCAACTTCTGATGGGCTTTAGACATCTGGCTACCGGATAGGTCTTGCTCTTTCTCCAGGAAGTTTCTCTTTTAGGCAAGTCATTGTTAACTGTAAATGCTCTTTTGTGACGGCCTGGTCTGTGTTTTTAAGAAGGTGCTGTGCCCTCAACTTGAAGTGTTTCATCTCTGCAGCAATCTGAATTGTTGTTTTCTGCCTTAGACCTATTATTATTGCTGCGAAATGCTTTCTTGTATGATTATCAGTTGACTTGTATTAATATTTACAATAACTTTTTTGTCAGTTGTTTTTTTGCTACAATGGGAAATGAAATGCAAATTAACAACTGTAAAGATTAAAACATAATGAAATAGGACATGAACTCCAGAGAACTAATGAATAAAGTGGCTTGAAGGCAAAAAAAAAAAAAAAAAAAAGATGTCCTTCAAAAACAAACATAGAGATAAATAATAAGATAAATAATTTTTAGGCATTAAACTGACAAAGAGAAAGAAATACCAAGTATGGGATAAACTCTGTCATGCATTATAAGTTATAATTGCATTCCTTTTTCTTAATAAAAAGACGAAGCTTCTCCCTGAAGTTAACCAACTGTGTAATTGCTGCATGGTAGATTTTTTTCCTAATTTACAAATCAGCACATCAGAACATCTCTCTGTTAGTTTATCTTTACTGTACTTATCTGGCTATTTAAGAAATATGTTGGTCTAATAGACAGAAACAACTTTTTTTTTTTTTTTTTTTTTTTTTTTTTTTTTTTCTTAATAGTATTTGTCTCCTTTCTGTTTCCTAAAGCAGAAATGTGCCTCTTGAAGCTTCTGGGTGCTTTTATGAGGTGTTTAAATCTTGTCCAAGTTGACAGGTATTAGTCCCTGCTTCAGCAAAGCTCCCAAGCCCTGACATCTCTTGTCCTTCATGAGACTCACTTTGGCAGCTGGTTTTGAGACAGTACATCACTCCTTTGTCTGACCAAAGGCTGGAGGGGGGAAAAAAAAATATCTGTGCGTAGGTGCTGCTGTTCAGGGCAAACACTCATTGCCTAGGTAGCTGTGTTGGTGAGTCTGAACCTAGAGCTGACCCCAAAATAATCTGCTTTGCTCTAAGTGTTGGCTACGTTTTGGCTTCATTGGGTTAAATGGTCTTGGATCTTGTGAAATCATGAGGTATCTCTGATTCAGTGCATCTCTAATACTCTTTCACATGTTACGGCACAGCTTTAACACAGTGCAAACATCTGTGCACCTCAGGTCTTTAGGTATGAGTCTACAATAACCCCCCTAAAACGAAGGAAGAGCTTCCCAAGGCTTCACTCTCAGTGGGGCTAATCCTTTAGATTATAAGTGTTGTCAGGGCTGAGGTTCTCCCTCCTGCTTTTGTGGCTAAACTATGTACAGCTCTGGCACTTCAGAGGAGATGGAGAGGAGCCTTCAGGGAGTTGTTGCTCCCTGATTTGGTAAGATTAGGACAGCACTTGTTGCCCAGGAGGATACGAACCTCGTCGTCTGTTCGGATTACACGGTTGTAGCCCGAGATGCTTCTCTTGGTCTGCCAATAAAACTACTGGTTTTATTAGGAAAAAAGATGAAGGTTTGGGCTTCTGAAGTATCTGCATGCTCCCAGGTGAAGATACTCGCCTAGGTGGATTTTTCAGGAGTGCTTGAGCCTCCCTGGAAATAAATTGAAATGATTATAACATTGAACCTGGCTGAATTACTAGATTTTTTTATTTTTATTTTTTTTTTAAATTTTACCACAATTTCTGTTCCCCCATCTTCTGTGACTTTTCGTAACACACTTTGAAGACCCAGGTGGGACCTTGCAGTAGTTACTTGCACAGGTGAAGGTTGTTTGCATGTGTGAGTCGAAGCAGTTGGGTTTTCCAGCAGCTCATGTCTGGAGCCTGTAATGGTCTGTAAAGATCCAGTTCAGCTTTTACTCAGTTTTTATTTTTTCTAGCATCTTTCTTCTTTGTCCCTTGTCATAAATAACAAATTCATACGAATAAGAGCCTCTTATTTTAAGGAGAATTAATGCAAACACCCTTTCTATTTATTCTCAGTCTGATGTCAGAATAATTCTGTGTGTGATATCACATTCATTATCATACGTTGAGTTGTGATGGCAAACAGAGGGCATCCCCCGAAGGGCAAAGAGGAGGAACTCTCAAATACAGATCAGACCTCAAAGGCCAATTTAAAAGAAGAGCTATCTGTACAAAACGATGTTTTGTCTTTTCTCTTTTCTCATTTTCACTTCAAATTCCCTTGGATGGCCAAGCCCTGGCACAGTAGATTGAAATGTTTTCAGCTTTTTATCACGGAGTCTCCTTGCCTCTTAAATGTCATCTTTAATCTCTGGTTCCAGTTTTGTATCATCTGGCAGGTTTTGGTGGCCTTGAGGCTGCAGCTTGATTGGTCAGAGTTAGTGCTTTCCAGCTTGGTATCTCCTCATGATGTCTGAGCAATTAGACCAAGCATAAAAATAGTGTCTTTTACCCTATTACCTGTAGAAGATGATCTATCCCAGTAAATATATCTGGGGAAGAAAATCCTATCAACATTGATATACATTCTCCTCCACCTTTCCATAACCTTGGTGGCAAGTTATACAAATATTTCATTTGCTGAATGCAGACTTGGCTTTAGGAAGTGTGTATTTCAGCTCTCCATAAATAAAAATAATGGGCCTAATTTTCATTTTTGCTAGGGACCACTTGTATCTATCTGGGGATAGATCCTCAGCTAGTGTGAGTTGTCATAGTGTCTCTGCAACCGGTGGGGTTTGGATGCTTTGCATCTACCCAGGGCTTGTTCTTGGGTATTTCATGGCCCCGTCGAGTAAGTACAAATTTACACCAGAGCACTGCACAGGGCCTGAGCCAGAATGAGAAACGGGTCTAATTAAGTTTTGTAACTGAAATCATTATTAAGGTCTCGCTCATTTTCACTATACAAATATTCCAGTTGAAAGGATTATATTTACAAGTGCTATTTATAATTAAGCATTTCACTTGATTCGCCTGCAAACAGAATGTAAATCATACTTTGCTCTGCTAAAAGGCAAGGAAAAGGGGAGAGTGTCTCAGAGTAATTTATATTACATTTTGTGGTTAGCAAAACCACAAGTTTATGCAAATATGGATTTGTTGGAGTCTGTATTTTACTTGTAAGAGTACTTTATTTCAATCAGGCTCTATTGAGTAGAGGGGAGGGGGGGGGAAAGATTGACTTGCTCATCCTCTGCGGAGCAGCTGAGCAGCCCCTGGAGATGCCTGCGCTCTGCGAACCAGACTGGGGGTGAACGTGTCCCCCCATCAGTGGCTGATACGGCCAGACCGTGCCTACAAGCATCTGCAGGGGTCCCGGGAGGTTTGGGGTACCCGAACCTCTCTGGGATAAGGAAAGGCTTGGCACATCTAAGGGGGTTGCCTGTTTGAATCCAGTCTGAGATGTCAGGGATGGTTAAACCCCTGCTCTGGGCTGCCTCGGGCAGGGGAAAGCTGTCTGGAACAAGGCGCTTGGATATGTAGGGAATCCTTTTATGCGAGGGTGAGATGAAGCTTGTCAAAGCGCTGCAAGATGAGGATAGCCAACCCCTTTGGTACCTCCTGGCTCAGTTACAGATCAGATTTTCTTGCAATAAATGAGCTCCTAATGTTGCTTAAAGGCTTCTGGGCTTTGTTCCTGAAGATGGAAGGAGACTTAATGCACGGAGGGCGCTTCTTTACCCCATCACCTCGGGAAGCTGATGCCCAGGAGGTGACCCCTCAGGATGCTGTGCCGGAGTTGCTGGGTAATTTCACATTGTTAAGTGGTGTAGCTCCTCTCCCCACCATAGTTCAGCTGCGCTCCTCTGTCACGTCAGGGTGTGGATATTGCATTTCCATAGACAAAAGCTTATTTGCTTTGTGAATCTTTCTGTAGCTGCTACAGCAGTAGAACTTAATTGATGTGAATAGTAAGGATGAAGTAATGTAGAAATTGTACTCCTGATGTTACTAGGTCTGAACAGATGGAAATTCATCTTCATGCCTGCCCATAAGCATCCAAGTAAGATTTTCTTTATAAGCTTGGTTTCTTATTCCCCTTGTCAGCTAGCAGTTCAGGGCCCTTGCGTGTGGTGTGCATTGGTTTTGTGGTTGGTTTTTTATTTTATTTATTTATTTTTTAAAAAACCCCCACAACCAGCTAATTTAAACTATTACTTTTTCACTTTGTCCACTGTTCTTATGCGAAGAGGATCTTTGGGTAACATCCCCAAATTTGCTACGGTACCAAATTCCGTAGCCTTTATCCTGCAGAGTGAAGTTCTGATTTGCATTTAATAAATAGTCCGAAGTTTCCTCCTTGCTATTCGCTGAATTTCAGTAGTTGCAGGCTACCATGAGCCAGCTTGGTGAAGGCTGGAAGAGCCAGCCACAGGCTTGTACTGACGAGATGGTTTTGAGCCACACTAGGAAAGCTGGTACTGCTAAGGCCGGTGAGTGACGAAGCTTTTCAGCTCTGGGTGATGTTAACACCAGTGGAGCCGAAAAGGTGGGAGCAAAGAGCGGTGCCTTATCCTCCCACAAAATGACAGTGTTTCAGTGATGCCTGACTGCCAGGTAGGCTGGCACATGGCTGTGTCTGACTGTCCCTGCTGTTGGGAGAGGAGGAGAACCATCCTCTGATCCGAGGGTACGGGTTCTGCATCGAAAATGAAGGCACCTGCCTTCCTCAGCTGCGACTCCATGCACCTGGACTAGTGTGCTTGGGCCTCGGTGTTTTGTGGTCAGGCAATAACCTGAAAGGGTTGCTTCTGGAGAAGAGCAGTGCGATGCAGGTGATGGGGGGGGGAAATGGGGCAAGAGGAAGGCTCAAACATGAGAAAGGGCCAGGACAAGGTGTTTGTAGGAGCGGGGACCTCTGGCTCCATCACCAGCACTTCAGCCATCCTGTACATCTCCCACTTGCTGGTGTTTACTGCTCTGCAAGAGGAAAAAGTACACAGGTGTTTAGTTTTGGAAAAAACCTGTCCTGAATTCCTCCTGTTTCCATCTGACACCAGCTAAACAGGGAGAGAAAAATTAAGCCTGCAAGCCAACGTTATTTCAGAGCCTTGACTCCTTCGCCTCATGTTTCCCTGGGCTGTGTTGTTTTTCCAGTTGCATTGCTCATTCCCAGTTCCTCGGGCTGTCTGGCCACTTGTTTCAGCTTCTGCAAGGCAAGAACTGGCAAAAGAAATCAGTCCACCGAGGGAGCAATATTTCTATGCCACCATTTGTCCTTGAATTGGGTGGTTTTCCCTTTCAGATGTACTTTGAGAATGTTTACTAAGGAGATTAAGTTGGAGGGAAATGAAGATAGATTCTAATTTCTGCACTAGTATAGACTGGGAGTAATTCAGTACTGGGGTATGATGTTCAGGTCCAACTCGGTGTGACTTGAACCCACGAGGAGTTTGTGACTTGTTTGACTGCAGCTGCCATTAAACTGACAAAATGTGAATCCTTGGCCTTCGCAGGCACTTCTCTATACCCAGTTACAAAAATGAAGCTTAAAATAACTTTAGTGAATTGTGAGCAGATGTTGATGCCCTGTTTCCTTATGGGTACTTAATATTTTCTACCTGGTATTAAGCGGGTTTTTAGTGCAGGCTACAAGGTTATGGGTGGCTTGCTGCAGCTGGCAGGAGGAGTGTTTCTGACCTACCCTTGGCTGGAGCGAGGCAGGGGATCCCATCCAAAAATATTCCTGAAGAACTGGAAAAAAGGACACAAAAAGAAACATTTCTAGCTGGATCTGTGAGCTTGAGCTGGTCCATGGGCGTGTGGTCGATAGAACTGACGTAACAAAGGGAGAGTGGCTTCATTCAATAATTTTATTTTATACATAAGCTATAAAAGCATATTGTGTTCAGTTTGAGTTAAATGTCTTTTTAACCATATTTTTGCTATACTTTAGGTATTTATCCTTTAGTTATCCCAGTTAATTGGGAACTGACTCTTCAATTTACAACTGAAACGGCAATATTTTCATTACCGTGGTGATTAGGAGCTCCAGCCAAGGGTTAGTCTCTGCTTGTGTTAGATACTGCACGATCATAGCTCAAAGATGATACCTGCCTTAAATACCTCATAATCCAATAGGAAGACAAAGAAAATATATGTATCTAATTACAAGGAAAGGGTCTGATGAGCAAAGGCCTGGGAAGGCAATAACCAAGTGATGGCTCGCACGGGGCTCTCATCAAACCCTTCCCTATGGGGGGACGTGAGTCACACTGCCAGTTCTGCCTGAGCAGATCTCCAAAATTAGGAAAATTTAAAGGCCATCTGCTGGTAGATTATGTAAATAAAAATATAACGTAATTGAATTGGGTGCTCATTTCAGCCTTCTGGGTTATAAACGGTAGCGAAAAGGTCACATTTCTTCAGGCTCTCTGAAGCTGAGTGGATTTATTGTCTCGGCTTTTCATAACTCCCGGGTTAAGATGTAATATCAGTTTCACTGTTATTTTTCTTTTTTTTAAGCCGTGGAAAAGTCTCTCTGGCAATGCTGTGTGCAGCACAGTGCCGTCGACGCCGGCTGGACCCGTGCCAAAGGGTTGTGTGTTTATATCTCTCCCGACTGTGTTTGGAAACAAGTAGATTTTTAAATGACGGGACAAATCAGTTGGGCTGGAAGCTTCCAGCTCAAGTAATTACAGTTCTGTAATCTCCTGCTTCAAAACTTGGTGTTGCGGATACCAGCCTCCAGGTGTTCTGTTAACAGCAGGAGCTAAGTTAGCACAGCTGGATCCTGACTGGAGGAACTGTCAGGGTGAGCGGGATGGGAGGGGAGAAGGACGGGTGGGCAAACCTGGGTCGGACATCCCAGGCAGGAGGTACGTGTCAGGCTGAGCAACCAGAGGATGAGATGCAAGGGTAACACAAAGGTGGTGATGTTGTTTTTGACTTTATTTCAATTAATTGGGAAGCCCTGGAGAAGCATTGTGTGACTGAGGTAGAGATGAGGGATGCAAGAAATTATCCTCAAATGTGAGAGACCCAGCGTGGAATATTTGTATCTATTTATCAGTGGCACCAACAGGATACTTGGATTAAGAAAACACAAGTCAGGGGAACATGACTGATATTGAAATCATACGCATTCTGTTGAAAGAAAGAATCAGATTTGGAGGGTGAAATAACTGCTCGCGAGCTGGTGTCTGTATTGTAAGACAGAGCAGTTCAGCAGCCAAGAAAACATCCCAAGGTGGGGAGGGAGGTTGCATTGCTGTGTGACAGAAGTTCAGTCAAGCAAAAACATGACTGTGGAAAACAAAGAACACTGAGGAAGTAGCTTTAGTTCTTTGATTAATTTCTTTAGAGCTTTTCTCTGGAAGCATTTATTTTATTTTTTTTAAAGTTGGAAATAATAGCACTTTACATTTCTACAGAATATTTTAATTACAGGAACTAATGTAATATTTCAGGGTGAAACTACACTGCTTATAAAACTTTCAAGTTGTTCTATCACGGGTAGATGTTTCCTCAACACCGACTTCTTTCTGTCTAAACATTTCCCTCGCACGTACCCGGCCATGCCTCTCCTCCATCCCACCTCCTGCTCACTGTGTGGGTTCCACAGACTAGAAGTGAAACATGATTTATCTTCACCCCAGCAGGACCAGTTTCATTACAGCACCGTTACGCAATGGCACAACACATGCCCAGCTGTAACTCCACCTGTTTAATTTCTGATATTTTAAAAAGTGTCCAAACAGTTAAATTCAGGCCGGCTTTCTGTAGCCCCAGCCTCCCACGGTGTGTAGCTAGTCTTTTTAAAAGTCCCAGCTGTTAAAGGACACGAGGGTGAGGAGAAGGGCTGCTGTGTGGTGCCGCTGGTAAGAAACCAGAGGAGGAGACATCCTCCAAACTAAAACATGAAGGGCATCACGTTGATGGCAACAAACTCGGCATGTGAGTGTTATTTTAGCGATCTGGATGTCGGATCCTAACAAAGTTCAGTTTCCTCATGTTCTCAGTGCTGGCTTTGCAGAGGTGCCATAGGATCTACTGGGGCAGGATCCAGCAGCCCCGAGATGGGGAAAAGTGGAGAAGCTAACAAAGAACATTTAATGAAGCAGAATGGAAATGAGGAATATGGGGTGTAGGCACGCAAAAATGTAATTGGGAGGGGGAAAAAAAAATGAGCTCCCGAGGCCCCGTGGTGCAGATATTAACCAATCCATTTCTCTTCAGCCTGTTTTAATTCTTGGCGGTCTCTAACAATTCTTATTGGGCTTGCAGAGGCAAAAGGAACCTCATGCCGTGGAGCTCGGAGGGGTTGAATGAAACGTTGAAAACTTTTGGGGCAAAGCTGGTGTTTCGGAGCTCATCTCGCTGGTGGGACATACATGTGCCAGCTCGAATGTGATGGGGTATTTTTTTTTTGGGTGCCAGAGGTGCCCTGCTTGGTCCAGTACAAACGTGCTTCTGGTCTGAGTGGAGCAAAAAACTGAGGCTTTTCCTGGTGTGCTGAAACAAATCTGTGCGAATCGAGTCTGTGTTGGAGGAGACAAAGCCCACGAAGATAAATAGGGCTAATCCCACCGCAGCCTGCAAACAAACACCACTGTTCAAACCTGAGACAGATAACACAAACAACCCTGGGAAAGCAGTTTGGAGAGTGTCAAACCACATGACAAAGCCAATCTATTGCTCTGTGACTTCCAATTAGAGACCTGATGCTGTATAATTAAGTTTCTGATGACACTGTATTTAAAGTCGTGTCAGTGCTTTCATTTTTGTAAGTACTGCTCTGCAGGTCCCTGAGTTCCCAGGTGGAATCTGGTTTTCAGGATCTAATCCTAGAAGTTATTTTTATTTTTCTCATTTCAATTTTGAATGGAAAGAGTCCCTCTGAGCAGTTAAGGGACACAGGAGGGAAAAGAATGAAGTATTTTCAGTATATTTTAGTTCTGCTTTAGGTCCCAGCTGAGGATATTTATGCTTTATTATTGGTATTGGGGTCCGTGTGTACCCATGTTTGCGCATTTCTGTAAATTAGCAGTAATCGGACCGGAACTCGCTCGTGTATTTTATACTTCACATAAATTGCAAAGGACATTAGTTCACCTACGGGTTTTTTTTTTTTCTTCCTTTATTTATACCCCTTCCCATGTAGGATTCATGCATGCAGAACAAAATGTCCTTGCTTTTCCTGCACCATTTGTGGGATGCCGAAGCCTCACTGAGAGGGGCCTGGGGGGTGTTTGGTAGGGAGGCAGCCCCTCTCCTGCTGGCACAGGCTGGCTGTGCCTCTTGGATGTGTTTGTTGTCACAGTCAGGATCTGATGGGCTGAGTTGGGGCTGGCGTGTGCCTGGCTGCCCCACGGTGAGACGGAGGCAGTAGGTGATATTAAATCTCCTCTCATGTCTCAGCATATAAAGCAGGGAGTCGAGGGGACTGGGAAGCATCCTGCTCCGGATACCGGTTCATACCCTCATCTTCAAATGTGCCCAGAGCTGAGGTGGTGCTAACCTGAGCTGGCAGCCAGCCCCAGCCGGAATGACCGTTTTTATGCTTGTGTTTTAACGTTCTCACTTTAAAACTTTTGTGTTAACTTTTGTCAAACACCGGAGCTCACACAGTGGACTGTAATTTTTCACCCCCAGCCCACGTGTGCCAGCCCCATCACACAGGAGTGATGGGTTCTGCCTGGAGCAGGGGAGCAGGCTCTCACCTGGGCTTTTCTCTCCTGGGCAGTCACAGTTCCCAGAGCAGTGAGAGGTGTCGAACGCCACTGACGGCTCCTTTGCGAAGGTTGTGTCCCCCAAACCCAGCATGTTCTCTGCTCTCATCGGGGTCCGTGGCTCTGCGGGCGTGGGAGGTGGTGGCATGGTGTGTGGCCAACACTGTCCCTCCTCCACCTCCTCTGGGGCAGTTGCTGCCTGTGGCAGGGAAAACAGTCTAATGAGTTGATTTTTCTTTAGAATACCTGAAAAAAACCCACAAAACACCCCAAACAAAACCCCGCAACAAAACCAAACAAAAAAACCCCTGACAACAAAAAAACCAAACCGACCAACAAATCAAACCCCAAAACACTCAAGCTGTTGGTTGTAGTGTATTTAGAGCCCGATGTGGATGCATCCATGTGGCCCTTTTGTTCTTTTTTTTTTGGTGCTGATAGAAATTATGCAGAGCCCTGAAGGGTGGGGAGCTGGCAGAGTCCCCTGGGATGAGGAGGACTGTCGGTACCCTTCTGCCAGAGGGATGGTGGATACGGGTGCTCACCGTTCTGAAAGGTGTTTGCTCCATCGGATTCAACAGACTAAAATAATGATACTCACAGAGCCGCAAAACGACGTGTGTGGGCACTTTCTGAGGACTAAACCATCTGACTTGGTCTCACTCACAGACCTGAAATTTCCAAATGGATAACTGGATTCCCGAGTCCATTAAACAAGGCAATTTACAGAGTTCTCAAGCTTTGCCCATGGAAACACATTAACACAGTTTCCCGTTTTGCTTGTCAAAGAGCCGTTATTTTAAATACAAAGAGGGAAACAAAAATAATTTTGCTTTTTCAAAGTTTATTTGTTGTGTTTGTGCCAGCACAGCGGTGTTGAGTGGTGCTTGTGAAGCTTTTGTCAATGTCGGAGGGAAGTGGGGAGGGAGGAACCCCGTGTTCCCGTGGTAGGGGTGCTCTCGCCAGCTTGGATCTACCCAGGTAGCACCTGCTGCTGCCATGGAAATCTGTGTTTTTCTGGTTTAGACATGATCCAGCGAATGAAGAATGAAGGCAATCCTCGGAGCAGGCCAGAAAGATGTATCTTGGCATACCTGATTGTTCATGAAATTGCCAAAATATACGTGAGGAGAGATGGTAAATTGTCCCTGATGTTTAGCACCTCCAAAGAGATCTTTAGAGGCTATTTGTTTATTTTTTTATTCCTTGATATTCTGACCTTTTTGGGGTTTGTTTTTGTTGTTGTGGGGTTTTTTTTGTGTGTGTGTTTTTGTTTTTTTTGTTGTGTGGTGTGGTGTGTGGTGTTTTTTTTTGGTTTTTTTTTTTTTTTTTTACAGTGAGTGTATTTCTCCTTTAGGTGTGAGAAGAGGGATTTGAGGGAAATAGCTGATGTGAAAAGAGGTTTCTTGGCTGGGGTTGGGAGTACTTTGTCTCCCCCGAGTCTCTGCTTCCCCTTTGTAAGTTAAACAGCTGCTCATGAAATCTAGTTTCTTGCTTGTGGCTTTGGCTCTCAGTGGCATTTGTGGACAAAGCACAGGTACTGGATAGCTCTAGGGATGTAATTTGTTTTCTGCAGGTATTAGCTGGTGACTTTTTAATTCTAATTTTGAAGTGGAATTTATCAGTAGTTAATACTTTGTCTCGGAGAGGCAGCCCATGTAATCTCACTGTTCAATTTAACGCATTAACACTATTTTCCTTTCTGTCAGGGTGATGCTGCCGAAGGCAGGGACAGTTGTGGAAAGGGATACCCAAGCCAACAGCACATGTTAATCACGTAGATGGGTAACTTTAGCCTTATGCTGCTCCCTTATGTTTCCAGTAGAAAACACTTCCAGCACATCTATATTGGGAATTAGCAGCAAATCTTGTTTATCAGTCATATGCTAGCTATTAAACACCATGTATTATCTCAGGCCACCTACGGAAAATACACTTGAAGATGACAAAATGAATAGGACCTTTTTCCTTTTAGCAGTGACAGTACCTCCATGAAGATCGACCTGAATTTGGTGTTGTATAAACATAGCTAAGTTGGGCAGTAAAGGATCTCCTTTAGGTAGAGTTAATTGCTGTTAATTTCTGAATTCCTTGTTCTGGTCTATCTTTTGCATTTTTAAGTATGAGTTGCTAATAAAGCTTTTTTTTTTTTTTTTTAACGGTTGGACTAGATGATCTTCAAGGTCCTTTCTAACCTAGATGATTCTGTGATTCTTTTATATTAGCAAGGGGGAAATATGGGTTTGCTCAAGTAACTGTGTTCCCTTGCTGACTTGGTCAACAGGGAAACACTTTTTTCTTTGATAGGAGTTCACATCTTCTTGGCAGAAAGTTATAATTTCTGTTGACTTCAGTGGTCATTTTTATTCTTCCAGTTTGTTGCTTTTTTTTCAGTCAGATTGCCATAATCTATCTGGTTACTTTTGCTTAATAGTCTCTAGAAACTTGCTGTGCCTGGCAGGCGCAACTGAAACCTTCTAGGTGGTCAATATAGGGTGGTCTCAGAGCCTTCAGCAAAAACAGTCTTGCAGAAATATATTTAAAATACCAATTTTGGCTAAAGTAGCTTTCCATTGACTTTCCTGCCAGTGACACAGCATCACACAGTGGCAGTTTATTTTGCTTTCATGTTCTAATTACTATCTGCTGGTTGAAATTTTGGCAGACAGTTTATTTGAACCAGGATGATGTGCACAGGGGTAGGAAAAAAAAAGGAGAATACAGATAAGGTATTACTGCAAGAAGAGATGCATTTGCAGGAGAAACTTGCTTCAAGCCAATTGAGAGGGATGACAGTTGAAAGATGATATATTCATACACATAGAGGAAGAAATGGCTTTTAGAAGGTAAGTGGGCACTCTTTATTATTATTACTTCTGTCAATACAGGTGAAAGAAAAGCTTTCTTTAAAGATATTTCCCCAGCGCACAGGTAACTGGAGCTCAGTACCAGGAGGCAGACTTGTGGCCAAATGTTTGAGAACACTTAGGAAAAGATCAGGAGATAAAGAAAATTGAATAACGGCAGAAAAAGAGAACTCCAGAAGATCTGGAGATAGATTGTATTGTGAAAGAAGAAGCATAGAAACAACTTAGTTACTTCAAACCATAACAGTGATGAGAAAAATGTCCGGACCAGGTGTTCCGTCATGCCTAGTAAACAGGTGGTGTGTGGGCATACGCGTGCTCACGGTCATGTATGTATGTGTGATCCTCGTGCTGATGGGGATAATTTGAGCACAAGTACATGGGTGCACTGTTTTTCCTTGTTCTTTTATTCTTTTTCATGCTTTTCAACTCTTAAATTAAAAAAAAAAAAAAGAGCTTTTAGAAAGGTGGGAAGTGAAGGTCCTTCATGTTCTTTGTCTTGCCTTGAGCTGCTCCCTCAGAATAATTAGTGTGGTGCTTCAGGCTTAGTCTGGATCTTGGTTGCAAACCTGGTAGGATGGTCCGTTTTTATCCATCAGTGAAGGGGCAGAAGTGGAGCAGTATGAAAAGCTCTTGCTCCCAAGTTACCTCAGCATGTGGAGGCTTCCCTGGAGTCCCTCTTTGGAGCTGCCTGAATTTCCCTGGTTTCCTGGTGAGGTTTAGGGGGTGTGAGCCTCTTGCAGGGCTCACGATTCATCCTGGGCTTGGTGGTGTTCTCAGGCTTGCAATGCAAGGTGGAGTTTGTGCGATCACCTTCTCTGGAGGTCACAGCTTGAAGGTCTGGCAAGCTCCTCGCCGTAAAGCAGGGTGTTATTTCCTAGATTATCTTGTGAGACTTACCACCGGGCAGTGGAGTTTGTCCGTCGCTGAACCGCTGCAGCAGGCTATAACTAGCGTGATGTGAAGGCTCCACAATTCCAGCTGATGATTCACAGCAGATCATTTGATATTTAGGGCTCTGTTCATTAATAAGTTATGCTCCATTTACCTTGTTTTCTGTGGAATTTATGAGTCAAAAGTGCAGAGTGCACCAAAAATGATCCATTCATCAAATTCCTCTCCTCTCCGTATAATTGGCTAACCCATCACCGCGGTCCCCAGGGGCACATTGCGCAAAAAGGTGTGTCCCGCATGAGAGAGCAAAGTGGCCTTAGGAGGGGAAACAAAGATTCGCCTTTTGTTTGAGTCTGCAGGTTGCTCCAGTTGGCGTCTTTGAGCTGCGTAGGCAAGAAACATCCCAAGCAAATATGTTTCCTTGTTTGTTCTGTGCCTACCCCAGGTGTGTGACAGCAGCGGGGACGTCCCGCTTGTCTGCGGGTCCCAACATTGCAGCTGCAGGAGTCGAGTTCTGATACCCCAGACCCACCTGCAGCTTGCTTGCACGCAGGTCGGCATCACCTGGCTTGTGACACGGAATAAAAGTGAATTTGTTGAGCGACGGAACAGCCCCAAGGTGCCAGGTGTTGTGGCACTGAGGGACTGTCAGCTGTGGGAACGCAAGAACTGGTGAGGGGGCAGGTTATCTAAAAAGCAGAAGAAATGAGACGTCCCTTTGCTTGCAAATAATAGGAAAATGTCTGCAGACCACAAGGTCTCTAGTTGGCACCTAAACAATGAGTGCTGTTTCTTTTTTTTTAAAGTTCATTTTACTTAAGAATATAAATGCTTACAATTTGGCACAATTACTTACACGTTGACATAAGCTAGAGAATAAATTTAATAGCAATGAAGACAAAAGAATAACTATTGCATATATTCTTTTGATTTTCCACCACTTACGGGTAAAGCCCTAAATGGAAGACAAAGCAAATAATAATTAGAACGTACCGCTTTACTGGATGAATTGTGAAGATGTCTCTGCTGCTGTCCGCAGTGTAGTGTGAAGATACCCCCAACAGCTTTAAATGACCTGTCTAGCTGGTAAAGCGGGGAGACTAACGTAGATTAATTCACCACTTTTAGCACTTGGTATCTTAGTTAAAGCTGCTTTGGATAACTACTGCATCCTGCAATGCAGACACACCGCCTTGCTCCCTTCTTTCCCTGGGTTACTCGACGAAGAACCCTTCAATACTGGGGGTATCCGGAATGTGGGTTTAGCTGACTTTGGGACAATGGAGGTTGAGGAAAGTGAGGCTTAGAAATGCAAACTAAAACTTGATTTCATATACAAAGAGCTGAATTTGCTGGGTAACCGGTTTTCATTCTTTTTCAGATCTAATCTTCTTAGTATCTGTTGGATATAAACGCAGAATATCAGACTAGAGGGTTTGTTTTACGGTAAAAGGAGATACTCTTGCTTTCCAGGGAGCTAGGATTCACCTACAAGTAAAAATTCTTGAGGAAAACCTTTTATATTTAAAAAATACCTCACCCCAAACCGCTTGCTCTCCACCAAGAGGTGAACAGGTTGGAACTTCATCAGGCAGCATTAGAGAGATGGTAGAAAATGCTGCCAGATCCTGGTCATGATTGCTGGCTTCCTCTGTTGGATAGACCTATAATTCCATCCAATTAAAAACATTTACAAATGTCTTTCAGCTTTGAAGCTCAGTCAGGAGAGGCTAGTCATGCTCAGTGTTTTTCCAAAACCTGTGCTCTGTTGGTTTCAACAGAGTTGCCAGGTGTCTGAGGTTCTTGTGCTGAATCACAGGGTGGTTTGGGTGGGAAGGGACCTTAAAGATCACCCAGTGCCACCCCCCTGCCCCGGGCAGGGCCACCTTCCACCAGCCCAGGTTGCCCAAAGCCCCGTCCAACCTGGCCTTGAGCCCTTCCAGGGAGGGGGCAGCCACAGCTCCTCTGGGCAGCCTGTGCCAGGGCCTCACCCCCCTCACAGGGGAGAATTTCTTCCTTAGATCTCATCTAAATCTCCCCTCTGTCAGTTTGAAGCCGTTACCCTTTGTCCTATCCCTACACCCCAATAACGAGTCCCTCCCCACCTTTCCTGTACCCCCCTTAAGTACTGGGGGGCCGCTCTAAGGTCTCCCCAGAGACTTCTCTCCTCCAGCTGAACCCCCCAACTCTCTCAGCCTGTCCTCACAGGGGGGGCTCCAGCCCCTCATCTTCATGGCTATGGGGAAAAAGGCGGTGTAGGTGGCTGTTGCCTTGGACAGGCCCCTGGTGCTGCTTTCATGGCTGAACCTGCGTGGTTTGTACCATGCAGAAGTTCACGCTGATTTGTAGGTGGCCTCGAGCTGATGTTTGCTGGAGCTCTGGTTTCCCCACACTCCTTCCGAGTGGGGTGCAGCTGAGCCGCTGGTTTGGGGAGGGGAAACCCAGCCTCCCTATCACGTAGGCAGAACTGAAGTATGATTTATCGTGTGCTTCAGCTCTGTGCACAAAGCAGTTTTTTAGTACTCCTGTTGATACCAAGCCAGTTGCTGATGTGCTCAGCTGCTTCCAAGAAGGGAGGCTCCAGGCTGAACCTCTGCAGCGCAGCTCTGGCACTGCTGGGCTCCTGTGTGTGCGCATCTTCCTGCACCAGGGCTTGCGTCTGGAGGTGCCAAGTTTGGAAAGATTGAAGATTTGCTTTCAAAAATCGACCCCGCTGTACGCAGTTTGTGATGCAAACCTGCAAGAAGAAAAATTGGGCTTAATAATTTGTCTTAATTGCTGTAGCGCTTGAAGAAAAACAAACCTCTTTGCATGTCAGTGGGAGCGAGAAGAAAATATTTGGAAGCGTTTTGGAGGTCGTGACTATTGGATTGGAGCTTCTATGAATGTAATTTCTGTTAGGAGTCAAGTCTAATAACAATGTAATTTATACGGAATATAGAGCCAGGGGCTATGTCTCGGTTCCACTGAAGTTAATGGTAAAACTTCAGTGTCCTCAGTGGGGGCACGATTTGATGCCTGGAGAAACATTTTATTATTAAAAGTTTATTAGCACTTCACGTGGAAGGGCTGTCTTCCCTTGCTGCGTTGTTTTGTCTGCGTAGGCATAAGAGCTGAAGAACTGAACAATAACGATAACGCACCAAACCTTCCTTTCGGTCTGAAATTCTTAACACAAGGTTGTACTGAAGGACCGGAGTGAAAACGTTTTGGCAAATAGATTAAAATATGGTTCTTCTAGACAAAGGATTCCCGGAGCAGGGGATACAGAAGAGCTGTAATAGAGTTTTATCCCTGCGATTTTTTTGCGGTATAATAACTTGTCCTGAATTACAACAGGCAAATTACACAAACAATGAGCAATTTGGCTTGTTAATTGTACATGCTTCTGTCACTGCTCCTGTAGGATTAGCTCTTCACACACCTGGTGAGTCCTCCTCTTTCCTGGGTTCTGCCTGCCCGAGATTAATCTCACTCCGCTTTTTTTTTTTTTTTTTTTGGTCTACATCTTGAAATACCTGTTATATTTTGGAGCTTGCAAGAAATTTTTCTTTTCTATATAAACATACTTGATGACAGTCTTGTTCCAGGAGTGTCACATGTCATTTTCTTTTCATTCACATGTACTTCAATCGCACTTTTTTTATGACCTTATAGTCCTATCAAACCTGTACTGCAGTTACGGGTATTGCTCTGTCATATCACTTCAGGGGATTGTTAATCTTATAATTAATTCCCACCGTAATCTCAATTAAATGTGCAGACACCTTAGCTTTGCGCACTTGTCTATGGAAAATGGATGGTGTCTATTATTGCAGGCTGATGAGTGAAGATGCATTGTCTGCGTATGGAGCTGACGGCTGATTTTTTTAACCTTGTGGTTACAAAAGGTGCCCTGCAGTAGAAAGGGAACTCTTTGCACAAACAGAAGTGTGGGTGTTTCTTTTTTTTGTTTGTTTTTGGACCAGTTCTGCTGCCAAATGCGCAAGATTCTCAGGGGGCTTATGCATGCAGATGAGAGTAAATCGGAGTTACTCCCTAAAAGGATTTCAGCGGCGCTCTTTGGGTGCTTTTCTGCATCTTTAGGCAACTAAATACACTTATCAACCTGACTGCTCGTCTTTGAGAAGTGGCTGACTCCTTAAATGCAAAGCTAGGGGGATCCCTGGATGTCGGGATGGGGGATGTCCGAGGGGCTGTGCTGGTGACCCCGCTCCTTGCAGCGGGTTGGTGTGACTGGGCTTGTGGGATGTTGTTACTCGCTGACGTCTCGAAGACCCCCAGGACCAAAAGTGAGCTTGAAAACTTGCTGTACAGCTCTTCATCTCTGTTAGAGGCTGAGAGAGACAATTTATTAGTACTTCACAACATTTTTTCCCCCTGTTAATATTTCATACAAGTAAGTTCCTGAAAGGCTTGAAAGGAGTTCTGAAAAATTACCCAGTATTAGTTGTTAACACTATTGATAGCAGTGGAAAATTCAGACTACGGAGCACTTGGGTAGGACTTGCCAAGATAAAAAGGCTCTGATTATGGGGGTGGGTCTTCTTTTTTTGATGTATCTCTAGAGCTAGCCAAAGGGTTATGAGGCTGTATGACTTGTGAGAAAGCATTTCACGTTATAAGAATTTGCAGAAGAAAAGCCTGTTCCTTATCAGTTCTGAAGTCTGCCTAATTCAAAAGCAGATATTACAAAATCAGATCCTAAATGACAGCTGTGTCCACAGCTGCCGTGCGGCAGGTTGTAACCTTTGCTGACATCTTGAGAAAACACAAACAAGAGTTGATTCTTAGCTGTCAGTTCTGCTTTCCTCCTTTCGGCTGCACTTGGAGATTTCCACTGACTGGACTGCTTTCCTTTTAAAAATAGCTGAACTGGAAGATTTCTTATTCTGCTTCTTACTGGGTTTTTACTATTGTGTTATCAGTCCCAGCAAGGTAGCTCTGTTGAGATGATTTTAATTGGAAGCCGTATTTATTAACTTGACATCTGGGACAGTGTGCGGGATCAGGACCAGGGAAGACAATTTACCTCCTTGGGCTCCGTGGAACACGGCGATTGTAAAGGTGAAGAGCAAACAGGGCTGGTGCTCGGGAGTGGTGCTGCAGCTCAAGCATCACTTATCTCCCAGAAAAGCAATCTGGAGCTGCTAAATCAGCTGCCACCTGAAAGGCACAAGCATTTAGGAAATGGGATTTGGGGAGAGAATGTTTGAAAAAATAGAAAGCACTTGAGGCCTGCTTCATCCATCCTTAAACGTCTTAGATATTTGCATTTGAAAAAGCAGCCACCACAGGTAAGGCCTCTAGCCAGAGTCTGTTTTTAACAGCTTTGAAGCCCAATTCATATTTTCTTTTGCAATTTTTCTTTTTTTTTTTTTATTTCCTGAAGGCTCCACTGTGAAGGCCTGGAAGCAAACAAATATTATCCACAATGCTCCATTTTAATTCAAATTAGTCCAAAAGACTTCATGCTTCAGTAGCTACAAACTCAGTGGCTTACTGGCATGTTCATTAAATAAATAATTAAAAAACCCAAACCAAAACTCAACCTCCCTCTCCCCCCAAAAAAAGTACAAGCCCAAACAAAAAGCAAAGCCCAATGGCAACAAGAAAAACATCCCCACACCCTGCCCTGCCATTTGGAGACTGAGTCTAGGTGCTGAAGGTGAGCCCAGCTCAGGATACCCCAACAGCATTTAAGAATTTTCTGCAGCCTTGAAGTCTCTGAAAGGGATGTGTCCCGCAGAGATTTCCAGTTTGGAGGACTGGCCAAATGAACACCATAAGATTTTTGTCCCCTGATTTAACTTTTAGATAAGACCTATAAACTTTACAGCTTTACCCAGCACTTAAGGAGCTTGGCTGGAACAAAAAACTGTGGCTTATGAGCCACCATGAATTCAACCTTTTTTTTTTTCTTATTTTGATCCTTTTCTTCCTATGTTATTGCTTAAGAAGGAATGGTACTCAATGGCAAGAGAGAATTGCATATAAATTGTGAGGTTTCAAGTAGCAGCAGTAGATAGCTATTTATTATTCAAGCATTAGTAATGGTAGTTAAGCATTTAGGGGTAATAAAATGTAAATGTGCTTTCAGCATGAGACGCAGTTCTTAGAGAATTTTTTTTTTTTTAAGAAAAATTCTTGCAGTAAGGTTATGGCTAATAATATTTGCTGAATTTACCTGCTATACCAAACACCTTATACTAAACAGCAACTTAAGGAATTGTTTTTATTAACATATACAACATGGCTTAAATTGTTGTATTTCTCTACAATGTAAAACATAAAGTCTTTCCTGGAAGAATTCTCATTTCAGCCTCCTTGCTAGTGCATGTTTTAAAAGCTGGTAGATAAGTTGACCCTGTTCTTCATCTAGAGAATATATGGGCGCAGAATATAGTTTGCTGGGCTCTAAAGATTGCTCTGCTGTGAAATGGGAAGTCAGACCACAAACATGCCCCTTCAGGTTGGGATTTGATGCCTGTCCTTCAGCAGGGAGCGATAGCTGTTAATATTAGCAGGCTTTTTGGGGATGTAGGAGGTGATTTGCACGGTAGTGATGTAGGCGAGTTATTCCTCACCTGCTCTCCCATCTCTTTCCTGCATGCGTAATGCTGTGTTGGTGTCTGTGGATATGCCTAGTTAAAGCAAAAACGCAATTATAGTTTTGTAGGTAAATTTAAGTAAATAAAATGTAATTAGGAAATATTGTAGAGAAAAAAAAAAACCACAACAGACGTGGTGGATAAGCTTGAAACGCTTCTGTGAAAAGCAGGACCTGAGCGTGTGTGATCTTGGTTGGTGAAGTAGGAATGTGGAGTCTGCTGCCCGGCTGGTGTGGAGAACACGAGAAGCAGCTGCTTTTCCCGCCAGCTGACAAAGACTTTTGCCAAAAGGATGCTTTGTCATGAGCACTTTGCTTCAATACCCAAGTGACTTGGAGATGCTGGAGAGCGCTGTGTGTCCGTATCCGCTGCCCACCCCATGAACACCCCAGGAGGGGTGGGCCAGCTCCCCGTGGCGGTGCCAGCTTGTGCTGGTGGGGTCACAGAATGGGACCGAGGGGCTGAGACTGGGATTGGCGGAGCAGCTGTGCTGGGTCTGGTGTTTTCAGGAACGCAATGTGGCTGCGATCAGCCGCTACCCCTCTCCTTGTGGAGGAATACCATGAGAAAAAAAAAATCGTACCGATAACACAAAGGGTGGCAGCAAACCTCTAAGGTGGAAAGTCTGACGCTGGCTGCGGAGTGCTTTGCCGACTGGGGTTGCTATTTCCGTGTATCAGAATACTGGAGACATTAAAGAGATTTTATGGGCTAATCTATACCTTTGATTGGCTTTAATGATCTTTGCAGTCTGTTATTTATACATGGCATTATTACACAGCAAGCTTTGTAATGCATTAGGTCATTAATGCATTGGCTTTACAGCTTGTTGGTTTTGCTGCCGAGCTAAGCCCTTGTGGGCGTTTCTGGAGATGTGCCTTGCTTCTAGATGAGTCTCCTTTATTGACAAAGGCAAAAAAAAAAAAGGAAAAAAAATTGTAAAAAAAAAAAAAAGTAAGAAATCTAAAGTGGCTTGGTAAGTGAAGGGGTGGCAGCCGTCTGGTGCAGCTTTCCTTGGGACCTGATAGGAAAACATCTCGTTTGTCCCAATTCTGGCCAAGCTGGACCTTTATTGACGTGTTCCTGGAGAGGATCAATTCCCTTGCAATGGGTAACAGGACCAGACAAAAGGCATTTCTCAGTTTTACTTCCAATTCCTGGACAACGTTATGTAAAATCCCTCAGGTCATTCATTTTGTATAAAGCTTTATAGCCTCTGTGTGTGTGTGTGTGTGTGTGTTTTTAATTTTTTTCCTGGACTTCCACTATAATTCTGAGGATGGGAGGAAGGCAGGTGAGTGAAGCATCGCTTTTCCAGGCTTTCAAGTTGGATCATCACTCATCAAACCTTGATGGAGGTGGTGTCTGTGACAGGGAACCCTATAGCTGCGAGATAACACGTGTGCGTCAGAAGGAGGATGCAGAGGGAATATTGAACTCTCCTTTGCATCCCCCCTAGGTTGGAACTGCTTTTTTTTAATTTTTTTTTTTATTTTCTCAGCTCCCTTCTCTGCCATTTGTTCCCGTCTGTGTCCCTTTCCTACCTTGCACCACTGGGATGGGATTTATTGTCCTGTTAATGAACGTAGCAGCAGTTGTCTGAATTATATTTTATCATTAATTCTAAATTTCTTTTTTTGGTAAGAAAGGTACAATTCAGAGGCTACTGCTTTGGTTTGTGCTGCAGAAACTGTTCCCCCACTGCAAAGTGCGTGTTTGGTTTTTTTTTTTTTTAACACCAAAATAAACTAAGCCACCTGATGTGAGAAGGTCCTGGTGAACGATTTAATGCAAAAACTTGAGCAAAAGGCACTTCAGCTGCAAAATGTTTTAGCAAGGCAGACAAGTCTGAGTGACTGAAAAGTGGAGCTTTTTATGCCAAAGGACAGCATGTAAGTGCAGATGTGTAGCGTTTCTCCAAGATGACTGGTAAAACACATGAATTAGATGCTTTTAAGGGTCAGCCGAACAGGGTGCTGGGCTGTCTTGTTTAGACCGTGCTCTTGCCAAGAAAGGTTGGACCGGATGATCCTTGAGGCCCCTTCCAACCTGGTATTTTACGATTTAAGTATCAAGGCAAATTAATTATGGACAAGAACCCCAAGTGACGCTCAGCTGTTCAACACCAGAACTTGGTTTCATGGGTGTCTTTGCGGGGCTCAGGCTGGCAGCAGGGCCCTGCCTAGTTGTGGGGCTGGGTTTAAACGAGGGGTGCATCTCCCTTCCCCGCCCAGGCTGCCGATGCTGAGCCCGCTGCCAGCGGGTGCTGGGGCTCTGTGTTATTGGGATATTTTTCATATGGTCCAGTTAATTTCTGATGAGTTCCTGACTTGGAGATGGAGTTGTGTGCTTTAGCTCTGATTTCTACTCCCGATCCTTTTGCGGGTTTTCTGCATTTACTAAGGTGTTGCTCAGCCCGTGAAAGCAGCGGATGATTTGATAAAGGCTATTCCAGTAACAAGCATTGAGTGAAAAAGGATGATTTTTGTGTCCCCCTCTGTGGTTGGGGGGGCTGACAACACCCCCCTCTCCATAGCAGTGTTAAATTACTGATCAAATGAATGCTTTGAACTCGCAATGAGCACCCAAAAAGTCTCATAAAGGTAAATAATCGCATCTGGTTTCTTTTATATTCTCGTCTTTTAAATTAGCATGAGAAGAATTTTCTGTCAAGGACTGGAATAAGTCAGAACCTGAAATTTTCTTTTGGTGGGAAATTCTGTCATTTCAAGGCGCTTTCACCTAGAACTGGAATGAAAAGATAAAATTGTGCGAAGAAAGAAAATTACTAAAGAAAAGTATGTGAATTATTCACAACTTTTTTATTATTTCAGTAAGACCAAATTATTGCCTTCCTATAATTCTGTAGTTTTAATATAAGATATGTTATTTCAATTACTTGAAAACATATTATAATGCATTAAACATATAGAAGTGGAACAAAGCTAGTATTTCAGCATGATATAAAATTTAAACTGAAATTAATTGAAGTAACAGGTAAAATACGAGTTTTTGCATTTCGCAACATGGAGTCGCCCGTATTTCTCTTTGACTTTTTCCTGTTTGTCCAGGATGGATTTATTGCTACAGAGGGTTTCAGGAAAACAACTCCATCGAACTGTGGCCAGCAGCCCTGGTGGGTGCCCACAGTGCCTTACCCGACCTGTACAAAATGGGGCTGGAAACCAGTATTTAAAGAGATGTCCCTTCCCATAGTGGGACTAGCTGATGTATTATTATATAATACATGATATGGGCAAGCTGCAGTTCAGAAATAGCTGGAATGTTCTTAATGTCTTCAGTCTGTTTCTCCGAGAACTCAAAGCCTTGTAGGAGTTTTCTAAGTGAACTAGATGATCTTTAAGGTCCCTTCCAACCCAAACCATCCTATCGTTCTATTTCCCACCTTTCCGCTTTGGAGTTGCGTGAGGAAAGTCTATTCCTTCTGGCACAGGCGCCTTCAGCAGCCTGGCAGGGATTTTCTGGGCGTATTGCATCTGCGCTTGATCCTCTTCTACGCTGGGTTCTGAGGTGCCACGGGGGCGCCTTGGTGAGCAGCAAACCTTGAGCAGTAAAGAAACATCTGAGAGCAGAGACACTGCTCTGGCGGTGCCTGACGGGGCTGCACAGATGTCCCTTGCCGTTAGCGCTTCGGGGGTGCAAACTGAGCTCTGCTGGAGGAAGGGGGGGGCTGGAGCAGGGCAGCCAGTAGGGCCGAGCCACGGACCTGCAGTCTGAGGGACGGTCGGTCACCCACATATTATAGCACATCAGCAAGTTGTGCTACTGCAAAAGCTTTCACCCTTCTGAGAACACAACCTGATAGGCTCAAAATGCGGCGTGACTCTCAAACGGGGTGATGCTGGTTAAATAAGCGGCTCGTTGGTTACATGTTGTATCCCTGGTGACTGACTCCTGGGCAGAGCGTGCCCATCGGTATTATTACTGTTGCATGCTCAGAGTAAACATCCTCTTTTTCTTTTGTTTGTCTGCTCCAGTTTGGCTCCTGTCCCTGAAGGGTGGGAGCTGGTGGAGGCAGACCCTGGTTTCGGCAGCCTGGCCTGCAGCTCTCCCAGCCTGCACAGCCACCACTGTCCCTGGGATAATTCCTCTCTGCACCCTCTTCTGCCACGGCTTGTGTTGAAGCATCTTGTGGCAGAGTGAAGCAAAGGCAGCAGCGGCTGTAAAGCTCTGGGTTTTGACAAGATGTCTTTGGGGTGAGATTGAAGGAGGGAAGCAGGAGTGATGGGAATCCTGTGGAGAGGACCTGTTGTGTGTCCTGCAGCGGATGGTGGGTGCTCAGATGCTCCTGGAGGGGTCCTGGGGGATGTCTCAGACCTGGCTGTGGTGGGAAGGACTTGCACATAGCACAGCTCTCTACTTATCTCCATTTCTTATGCAGCTCCAATGGCTTCAACAACCAGAAATCAGGTGATGCTCAGCTGTATCCCTTGTTAGTGGTTGATTTTTTTTTTTGGTACCTCTGTGCTGAACCCACCCTGGCCCATGGGGTGCACCCATATTTCTAGATGAGATCCCAAACATGGTTCCCTTTCTTTGAGCCCGAGGCTGCCCTGTGACTGCCTCCCAAACTCTTTACTGAGTGTGTGTATGGAGCAATGCCAGAACAAATGGAAAAGCTTCAACTTCTCAGTCTGAGAGGAGCAAAAACTTTGATGGGAACATGAAATAACAGGAACGTTCCCTGTGCTCACAGCACGGCTCTCCCATCCCGGTGACCCTGAGCACTGGGGGGGTTAATGTCGCTTTCCCTCTGGTGCACAAAAATAATGGAGCAGCTTGCATTTGAGGCAGGGTCTGCCTGTCTCTCAGGCTGCGGCATGCTGGTGTTTAAGATCTTTGCTCTGATTCTTAGTATTTTATAGTCCAGAGAAGAGCTCAGTGTGGGGGGTGAAAGTGGAGGGAAGGAGCTGCTCTCGCTGGCTTGAAAATTTGTCCTTTTTGATAACGTTTCCATTGGAATAAATAAGCTTCAAAGAAACCAAAGAAGCTTTCTCCCTCCTCTGTGTCTCCTTGTAGATAATGACGGTAGTTGTGCTCAGCTGGGATGATTTTGACAGCTCTCCTTGCCTTTGAATGTCTGGCAAAGGGAGGCAAAGCATTCTTAATGGACAACTGTTGGCGGTGGCATTCGCTGCCAGAGAGAGGCAGGTCTCGCTGCCCTTCCACTCAGGACTCTGAGGAAGGAAATAGTGGAAAATATACAGAATATTCCTTCGAGGCAAGAGCCTTCTGGACTGATAGTATCTCCCCTTCTCCCTGCTGTGTACCACATGCAGTCTGTGTCGTGTGACGCATCTGAAGTGATGATGCTGGTACCACACAAACCTCCTGACACAGTGTGTGTTCCTGGTGGGGTGTAACTGGTGCCATGGGCCCGCACCGGCTGAACAGGGGGTGTAACTGGTGCCACGGGCCTGCACCGGCTGAACGTGCGAGACGCACGCGCTGCCTTTACTGCTGGAATGCAGTGAGAAATAAATCTTGTCCTGATATTCTAAAACAAAATGGTAACAGCGTCCAGGGGTTTTGTGAACTCTCCTTAGAGAGTTGTTCCGCCTTCTTTGTGCCAAGCTGGAAGCAGCTCTAATGGCTGTCTGCTCGGCAGACTGGTACCTGCAGCAGGGGAGGATGCTGGGCCCATTAAGGGGTGACTCCTTCCTGCTGGGGTGTGCTGGGACTCTGCCCTGGGTGAGCACCTTCCCAGGGTGTCCTCCTGCCCGGAGGTATTGTCTGTTGCAGAGAAATACAGTACATTAAGGGAATGCTTGTTGTAGCTGAAGCAATCTCTGGGAGCTCACTGGGGTTCCCTGAAGGGGGGACCCCCACCCCACCAGCAGTTGAGAGGCTGAGTGCTGGTGTTGGCTGGTACAGCAGAGACCTGGCGGGAGGGCAAACAGAGCTTCTCTGCTTGTGGATGAAATGAGGGGAGGAGATGGCTGGCGTTTGGCTGGCATGTAAAGCCCTGGAAGAGTCAGATGATTTAAAGAATCTTGTGGCAGGACCTTGGCTCAACCAGTCCTGGGTTTGCCATTTGGCCAGTAAGCCTCTTGCCTGGGCTCCCTAATTCTTGCCAAGATGGGCAAATCCAGAACACCAGAGCTGTTGTGAGCGTAGTGCTGTTGAGCATCTCTGCAGCACAAATAATGCGGCCATGGGGTCCTCATCCCGCTTCCTCCTGGACACAGGTGCGAGGAGCAAGGAGAGGTGCTCCTGCTTGGCAACAAGGAGGCAGCCCAGGCTCCTGTGTTTGTAGAAAGTCATTTTACAAGCCTGTTGTGCACAGATAATGAAATATTAATAAGCTGCACATGGAGTTCTGCACATATTTTTGTTTAGGTCTTTGGTAATAGGCTGCGTGTCCTCACGCTTGCTGTGTTGGTGTTAGTTAAAAGGATCCTGGGGTGGGATTGCTGCTGTGGTCTTAGGCTGCTCTGCAAAGAGATTGCTATGCTACGTACTGTCTGTGGTGGGGATCTTGCTGGCCTTGAAGGGATGAAAGAGATGTGGGGTTGGTGCAGGTGTTGCAGGAGCTCTGCCTTGCTCCGTGTCCCCCAGCCCCTGGCTGTGCTCCCGCATCCCCCCGGCGCGTGGCGTGGCTGGAACCGGGCGATGCTGCCTCGCTTCTCCTCTCTGAGGAATGGTGATGATAAACTACCTTTAAAACAAGAGAGATTTGTACGGTTTACATTTATTAAAGTTTGTAAAGCACTCCGTGCTGCCTCAGATGGATGCTGGTGCTGCTACACGGGATTATTTTACGTCTACGCCGCTTGGGAGAGCTGCTGTGATTTGCTGTTCTTCTGGCTCCTGGGGAATCTGCAAGGAGTCTTGGCTGCTTTGCAGTCCCAAATGAGATTTTTCTGCATCCTTAATGTATTGAACTCACTGTAATATAAAGAACATCATGACACTCAGGAGGTCTCATATCAGATTTCATATGAATAGCATTATGGCCAAGCTCAACTTTTGATAAGGAACTGCAACCCCCTGCTCTTGGCTCTGCCAGTGTTTGGTTTTTTATTGTTTTTATAATGAAGAGGAATAGGTTGATACAAATGCACGTTGAACGTGACCACCAGCAGGAAAAATATTACCCTGTATCTCAAGTTTTGCTCAAGATGGAGTTTTCTGGTCTGAACATGGATGCATTCAGGTTTTGGTTCCTGAATAGGACCCACACAGGAAAGGAGAGAAGCCTGAGGTCTGACTGAGTGTAGATCCAGGACTAAACACTTGCAGCTGGGCTGGCGTGGTGTTTGCAACGGCAGCCAGCGAAGGGTGGGCATCGCTGCTGTTTGGGGTTACTACCAGCGCTCTGTGTATAGAGAATGGAATTGGGTCAGGAAATTCATCAGCCCTAACGATGGATTTCCACTCACTGGTCGTTTCTGGAAAACCTCCCTCATCTTTGTTATCAACAATGATCTCACAGTTTGTGAAACGTTTGTATCTTCTATTTTAGATATAGGGAAACAACATTACGCGTTCAACAGGATTGTGTTGCACGTAGGGGGAAATGATGTTAAAAACAGAAACTACAGTGATTTAGAAAAAGGAAAAAAAGTAATAAATAGGACTGAGCCAGTATCTATCAAGACAACTTGAAAGAAGGCAGCAGGAGGAGAAGCCCTGCTTAGCATATGGCTAATGACTTGGCCAAATTGCTCTGAATTGCCTCGCGTGCGACTGAGAGCAGAATAAAGCCCAGATGTAATCTGCTCAATTCAGGCCAGAAAGGTTGCAGGATGTTTTCTTCAGAATAAAGCTTTCATCTCTGGGGTGGTTTTTTTGGTTGGAGGGTTTTTTTAGTGTTCTTTTTATTTTTTTTACACAGCAGCTTTGATGTTAGATTGCGAGCTGGAGCAGCGTTGAGTGAAGCCTGCCTGTGCCGGGGCAGCAGATCGGGTGGTCTGGAGCCCCCTCCCCTCTGGGCTGGCAGAGAGAAGCTTGCTTTATTTATTTACTTGGGTTTTTTTTTTGCAGAATCTGCATTTCCTATGGAAATGAGCTGAAATCTGCTGAGATAATTTTGTGCTTGGCTATTGATTAAGCCCATCCTGTTCCTCAGCAGGCGTTCTGTTGTCCAAATGCTTCTTTTCTTTTCTCCTCGATGATTATAACGGTGCAAATTTAATCCGTGCCCTTATCAGAAAAGAAAGGACACTTCTTTATCTAGCCATTGATTTGAGACACAGCGCTCTTGTCCAGCTGTGCCCTTCTTCTAACAGTCGCTGGTGGGTGCCTGGGATGGGCACCACAGGCGGACACAGGGCCTCGGTAGCAGCTGAGCAATGGTTTGGGTTGGTTTGTTGCTAACGAGCACATTTTGGAGTTGATTGAAATGGGTGTTAATATTGAAAGAGATGCTGTGGCGCTGATCTATGCGTGCAGACAGGTTGTATAGATCTCTGCGCTGCTGTTCCAGAGTGAAGTTAGTCTTGGATGAAATTATGAATTAATGCCAAAGCAGGGAGTGTTGAAATATTTAATATATCATTTATAATATATGTCTCATGATGATAATATACATCTCATTTTTGACACTTCCAAAACAAAGTGTTTCTTTGGCACCAAAATTATGATTTGAGAATAGAGTTAGTATATAGATATTCCTTTTAAATCAGAGGAACTAAAAGAGACATTCTGACTGCAAACAACACTTTTGTTTGTTCTCTGACAGAAGAGTAATCTAGTAGATTATCATGAGGATGAAAAAGAGCTATTTTTCTTTCAAGAACTTTTGGGTTTTCCTGCCTGAAACCCCCCTTTTGCCACAGCTCCACTTGGTTTCGTTTACTGAGTGTCCAGAGAAAGGATCTGCAGCCAGAGAGAGGATGGAAAAGGACTGAAAGGATGGAAAAGGAAAGGGCTCATTTTTCTGGGATGCAGCAGTGGAGCCGAGAGGTCCCTGTGACTTAACAGGGCCACTTTAAAATTCTGTCAAATTAATTTTCTTCCTGTTGTTAAAATGACAACCTCTGGCAATGGGATTGACTTGAAAGGCAATAAACAAGGAAATTGCATATTCTATTGCCAGTGTATTAATTTCATCTTTTGAAACATGAACTCATTTTCTGCCGTTGCCCTGGGTGGTGTCTCTGCATGTGTGCAGGGACCAGGCACTCGAAGATCTATTCCTCACCCCTGCAGGGGAGGGGAGACAGCCAAGTGAATTGATGGTCGGCATTTTGGTTGGAGACCATCCGTGGCCCCTCGATAGCCCGGTGGGACAGGGTCCCACATCGGAAAGGGCGGGAGGTGTCTGCAGTCAGGCTACTGCTACTTATCATATCAACCATTTATCCAAAATTTCTGACCTTAAACTACTGACTATTCTGCGATTTACAGCTTGGATTTTTATTGCAAGTTGTCGGTTGAAAATGTCCTTTTCAGAGAGATCATGGCACCCAGGTGCAGGATTGTTTTTGCAGTGTTATTCCCCTGAATTGTCATTCAGGAAAGACATTTGAAGGTGGTTTTCGGGCTGAAATTTAAAAGTGCCTGATTTAGAATAGAGGTTAAAAAGTATTTCTTGTAATACATGTTAAGTTTCACCGGAGAGCTGATTTCCTTCAGGTTTAATCAAGGTCATTAGAACGACACTGGGGCTGAATTTATTCATAATTTCTGTGTCTGAAGCAGAAATTGCTGCGAGGTTCTTCACGTAGACGTGCAGCAGGTGCGGAATATCTGGGCTGACGTGTCATAGAGGTTAACTGACTTACTGCAGTATAATAAATAAGTAACTTTCGATTAGACCCTGGAAAACTGTGGCCCTGGACTGTAGCTGTGTTGCGAACAAGGTGACTATATTTTGGTGCAAACGAATCTATTAACAGAGTCTTTTCCTTTTTTTTTCTTTTTTTAGACTCTTGTCACTTTTTTTCCCCCACGTTTCATGACTGATTCACTGATGCACAGGTGTTCCTGTGCTGGGGAAGGAATGGTACTTAGACCCTGATGGAATGTATGCTTTAGAAATATCTATAAAACCAGACTCCTGGCCGTCGATAGGAGAGCATCTCCACTGAAGTTAACGGAGAACGGAGTGATGCTGCTCATTAAAGAATAATAACGAAACTGTAATTTCACAAGCAGCTGGATCAGTCCCACCTGTTCAGAAAATGCAGAGTCATAAACTGATTTTTCTGTTCTGCGGGAAAGACTTTTGCACTGACTAAACAAGTGGGATGCAGCGATACGGAAACAGAGGGGTGAATAAAATGCTTCCTTTTTTGATGTTCCAGAAGCCAGATGACTATTTCAAGTGCTCCTGAATCCAGTGCTCTTCCAAGTTACATTTAGAACTGATGATTAAGCTTCCTTTAACTTTTTAATCTTGAACTGATATTGAGAAGTCTTTAAAAAGATGTTAGAGTAAAACAACGGACTTTCTAATCAATCACACAAAATTATAATATATTGGAAACTTATTATTAATAATGGACTATTATTCTTTATGCATCACGTCTTACTATCTAATCTATCTATATTAGTTACTTTTAAAAGGAATCGGGTGATAAATTACTCCATTAAAACAGAACCAAAAGACTTAAGTTCTTCAACGGGGAAAATCACGAAGGGGATTTTTACAGTGTCTTAACGGTTTTGCCAAGCACGTGCCATGCTGTTGGCTTCCTGGGAGCCGAGTGCGGCGGAGGAGGCGGTGCCTCCACCAAGGGATGGGCGTTCGCGGCAACCCTGTGTCGTGGTGGGGAGGTAACGTGAAGGCCAACTTGGTGCAGCGTGTGCATTGCCGTGCAGGTTCGTTGTTGGTTTTCAGTTTGGTGGTGATGAAATAGAAGTTGAAAAAGTGGTGTCTTGGCTTGGGGTCCCATCGGCTTCCGTCGGGTCTCTGCTGCGTTTAGTGAGTCCATGCAGGATGCGAGCTATGGGAACTTCTCTGCTTGACCCAGCGTAGGAGCTGATAAAAGGAAAAGAAAACAACAGCTCTTTCCTCAAGCTCTTCTGAGGCCTTAGAGAAAATATACAGGTGAATTTGGGTGAAGGACTGAGTTGGGACACTTACATTCCACTTTGTGCTTTGAGACACAAAGATGGGCAAATTACATTTTCTATCACTTTGGGAGTGCGTTTTGAAAAACTGAAACAGTCTGCTCGTGTGTGGTGTGTTTCTGTGGGCACCTTTCCCTGACAGGTGTGGATTTATTACACAGTTTCCTTAACGCACTTATTTTTTTTTTTTTTTCCCCTCCAGCATGCCGTGCAAGTCTCTCTTCTGGTCTCTTGAGTACGTGCCAGGCTTGGGGAGATGAAGTAGAGAGATGGGCACATGTGTGTTTGCATTTGTAATGGATAGGGAAAAAGGCTGCAAAATAGCACTTTGTTATTTTCCTGTGGGCTGATAAAGAGCAGATTTTGGGGGTTTGGGGAAGAATCCCTGTCAACTTTTGGGGTAGGTTCAAACCAAAGTGGAAGGACCTGGATCCTGTTGGGGACATGGGGTGTGTGGGGCTGTTTGAATTCTCTGGGTGTACCCCATGGCTAAAACGGTCATGATATTGACACTGTTATGTGCGGGCTTAAATTCATCCACCCTTTTCTGTTACTACAACTTATTGCTGTTGGAATAGCACCTAGAAGGTTGGGTTGGCATTGTGTGGCACTGGGCATCCCCCGGTGCATCGGGACGTGCTGCGGAAGAGCTGCCAGGTGCAGAGGGAGAATTTGGAAACTCAAACGAGTTGGGGAGAGAAAATCAAACAAACGAACAGAATGGGATTCATCTGTTTGAGTGTTTTAGCTGTGCAGTGCACATATAAGGGAAAAATCAATTTACTGAAATCCTAAATAAATAACTGATAAAGGAATACGTTCATCTCGAATTGAAAACAAAAATGGAAATGGTAAATAAATGATTGTCTGAATGGGTAAAAGTGTTAAAAGCAGCACTAGTGAAGTTGGAGGGCTAAAGGCACTGCATTTTCATATAAAATAAAATATAAAAGCAGCATAAATTGAGGATAAAGGCCTACTAGTAAGAGGCCTTTGTTTACTGATGCTTTAAACAGCTCATTTTCCCTCCTCATTTTGATTTAAAATAATCTAAAATGGTGGGGAGGGATTTTCTGGGAAGAAGCACAGTATGCAGCCTAATCTTCCATACCACAGACTTTACCAGCATTATCATAAAAATGCTGGAGGTTTTCTGGGTTTTGAACTTTTTTTTTTTTTTGTGAAAGTCTTGACAAATGAGCCCAAGTGCATTAATAATGGAACTGGAGTGATTTTCGTGCGTATAGAGGAACAGGCAGTCTATTTGAATTTTTTATTTTCATTGTCTTTGACAGCCTTTGTAATGCCTCACTGGCAATAACAAACCCTTCATCTGGGGTTTGGTTTGGCCGGGTTGGGTTTTCTCAGCACGCTGCATCATCCCGGTTCCAGCTGGCCCCGTTTTAAACTTGGGTATTGATGGCTGGAAACTTTCCTGTTGACTTTTGTGGGGAGTGAACTGAAAATAAACAGCAGCGCAGCTGCTATTCGCATGACCCTCTGCATGGAGTTATCCCATCTGATTCCCAAATGACAGTATCTCTGATTTGGCTACATTAGTCATAACTGGCGTAGTAAATCCATTGATTTTTGGGGTGTGTTGGTGGATTTACCTGCTGCCCCTGCCGAATAACAGTGTGATGCCTCAGCTGAAGATGTGATTGCCTCGAGTTAAGCTGGATCTCCACAACCACATCCCAACCGCCGAGGATGCTGCAGCCGAGGGGTTCAGTACCGCGAGTCCTCCCGCGGCTCCCCAGTGCGCCCACACTCGTGTATCTGTGCCAAGATTTGTGCAGCCTCAACGTCATTGTACTCAGCACCTGGGTGGGAGGTTAAAGCAAGATGTGTTATGCCTGTCGCTGCTCTCGTAGGTGTGTAGATGGGCTTGGGCTGTGCTTGGACGTTGTACCAATAAAGCTGCGGTTGGTAGGTGAAACCCTTAATATGGATAAAGTTAACCTGCCACGGAGGTGCTTTATTCCACTACTGTTACGGCTCGCTGCAGTATTTGGGCTCACGTACATTTTGGAGACGTGTCAGGAAATAAAATCGTTACCTTTTGTTGCCAATTAAACGTGCTGTTGTATATCTTGTGCCTAAAGTTGGTTGTGTTTTTCACTGCGATGCTGTTTCATGGGGAAAAGGAAGAAAACAGTGGAAGAAAGTTAAACTTTTGGGGTCAAAGTGCTGGTTGAGTGGTGGCTTTGAACGTTACCCCGATCTTAAATATCAGAGCGGTGCTAGTAGTAGCTGTACTTGGAGTAGCTACTAGTAGTAGCTGTACTTGGGGAAGATTAAATGCCGCAGTTGTTCTGGGTTGTGGCTGTGCAGATGGCACACAGCAGCTGCCTCTCCTCCTCCAAAGTGGAAGTTCCCAAATCCATCTTCCTGGGGTGTCACCACCGACAGCAGCTTCGGTTTCAGTGCTGCAGGTGGTATCTTGGTATTCAACTCGGCTGTGGCTCAGCTAGCTCTTTAGTAGGGGAAGATGCATTCCATCTGCTTTATTTTCTTTATTTTTGATGCCGCTGCATCATGAGATTCTATGTACACGCGTGTGGCTTTTAAAGGTTGCTGAGCATGTGAGAAGTCGGAGTAAGGAGGACCACAGACCTTCCTAAGCAAGACAAAAAGTCTGTTTGTTATTGCCTTTTTTTTTTTTTTTTTAACCAGCAACTTTGTTCCATCCAGTGCCCCCCCCCTTATATCTACTGAGGGGTTATGGTGCTTTTGGGGCGCTTCAGAGTAGGAAAATGAAGATGACACCCACATTCTCCGCTTGTGTGCGTGCCGGTGGTTCTGGTGCTGGGCTCCGTGCTCCGAGTTGTGCTGTTGGACCCCTCTGATGTTGGGTGACTGGAAAACAGACACCCTTGGAACTCCGGGGTATCACCGAGCTCTGTGACAAAATCACAACACTCTCAGCCTCCCCTTTCCTCCTCCTCTCCTGTCTGCTCCCAGGAACGCATACGAACACGTCAAAGAAACGGTTCGTTACAATAAAACATCAGACACTTGGTTTAAGTGCTATTTTTGACTTAAATCACAAAGATGTTTTTAATTTCTTCTGGCCGGGTGTTAACAGTTGTAGGAAGGACAAACAGCAAACGTGTGAGTGCTCTGAAAAGGTAAAAATTGGGAGGTAACCGTTGCATCAGTACCTGCCTGTTCTCCCTAGCAATGGCTTCTCGAGCAACTGCTCGATGTTTCGGAGATCTATGCAAACTCCCTAAAAAAGCAAATTAATGCTGGTGTGGGATGGGAAGTAACAGATTATACAGTTCACACTAACAAACTCATTCTTTCCGAAAAAGTAACTAAAAGCTGTAAAATATATTAATAGCTCCCAATAATGTATTGAAGAGTTAGTGCGTTACAACCTGACTTTTGAACCGTGTTTTCCAGTCCTGTTTTAAGAGCACAGTACTTAATTACTTACATGGTACAGAAGATAGAAGCCTAAAATATTTTTTTTTTTTTTTAATCTGATCCTGCAAATGGGGGGGCTACAGCCACAGATCTGGAGCTTCCACGTTGTCAGAGGTACTGCTTGTTATTGGGACAAAAACTGTTGCGTTAAATCTTCCTGACGTGGTCGTTTCCAGTTAAATAGGGCGTTGTGTAAGAGCCATAGACTGGTGAATCCTGCATCTTTAACTTGGTGGTTTGGCATCGTTAGGGGAGCCCCCAGTGGTGTCTGTGCCTGGGCAATGACACTGGGAAAGGAAGCTGTTCTGGAGAGCTGCCCGGAGGGACAGATGGAAAATGTGGTCTATGGAAAATTTGGGGTTTTTTTAAATTTTTTTTTGTAGGTGAGGTGAGTTCATTTCAACACTGTAATACTTCCCTAATGCCCATGTGCAGTACTACAGGAAAGCCCACACTTCTACCTATTTCGCTAGATAAAGCACAATCTCTTCTTCTCATCTTGGCTTTTAACAATAACAGCGTGTTGCAGTGGATTTCCCCCTCTAGAACAATAAATATCTTGCAGGACAGGTGGAATTTTGAGACCTTATTTTGCTGCTGCTGCATGTTTGGAACTTCTATTGAAATTAATGGCAATTGCGCTCTTGTAACCGTGTTAGGAGAGAACCCTGCGACCTTATAAATGCAGGCAATATTGTGAAGCAGCTAGCTGCCTTCAGGTGGTGAAGAGCAAACAAAACTGTGCTTTATATTAGACATCACTCATCTGTCCTTTCTCTTCTTCTATTGCACTCCGGGTCCTGATCCTATTAGCCACTTTGTCCTTTGGTAATTTACAAAAGTAGTGCTCCGCGCTGGGATCCGGGAGGTGATTTCCAGCATTGCCTCCATCAGCATCGCTCTCCTAACGGAGCCAGCATCTGCAAATAGTCGAGCTGGGGCAAATTCTTGCAGTTCCAGTGCATGCCAGAGAGTCTATTTTATTTGCTGGCTCAGATATAAATCTGCTTTTAGTGGCCTGTCTCTCTTTCTCCAGCCCTGTGGAGGCAAACTGATGATGTTTGAGGGAGGAGGAAATGCTGGGGATGGGCAGAGAGCAGGAAACGGGGTGAATGGGCATGGAATTTATCCGTGATTCTTCCCAGTTATTCTCCTCTTGGTTGCCTTGGTTAATTGAGTTTTTCCCCAGATATAACATCCTCTTCTCATTCCCATCTGCATAACTTTCAGAATGGCTGCGGAACTTCATTCCCTGTAGTCTCCAACATGACTTTAAGCTCAAAGGTGTGAGGGCAGCACAGTGAGCATCACAGCGCTTTCCTGGAGCATCCCACCAGCAGCCATTCGTTTTGATGTATGACACTCAGGTGTTTCTTGACTTTTGTTAAAGGACCTGTTTTGATTTAAAAAAATAAATTCAAGTGAGTACATGCGTATCAGAAGACGGCAACTCATACTCTCAAGTTGCTTACCTGCTCTTAAAAACATCTCCGTGTTTTTTTTCCAAATGCAGTTTTGTGGCACATTCAAATTTCCATGAGACGTAAATGCTTGGTGTTCCGCATTTCTGTTAACAGAGGAAAATTTTGCGTTACTGTAAATGGATTTGGAGATGGTCTCTTTTCCTAAACAGATCAAGGAGCCTACGTTTGCTTCCATTAACTTCTTAAAAATGCATTTTAATATTAATTATTTTCCCCCCCAAAAGCATTTTAATCCAAATGTTAGAGCACAGTACATACTTTCTGAAAAGCATAGAACTCTTTGGTTGTTTTAAAAAGATTTGAGCACCAACACTGCTTTTTTTTTTTTTCTAGTGGGGAAAAAAAAGCACCTCCCCTTATTCCCCCACCCTACTTGTGGAGAAATCAAAGGATGGGTGGTGTGAGCTGACCTTCCCCAGCTGACACAGAAAGCTGGGTTAGATTCCTGCAGAGGCTTCCTGGTCCTGCCTTCATCACAGGAAATATTTCTGGAAAACAAAACAGTCAACGTGTTCATCTCAGGTTCAAAACACTTGAAGAAAAAAAAAAAAAAGAGAACCCAAACAGAAATTCTGATTTGTTTCCACTCCATGTGCCCCTTCAATCACTGTGTGTCAAAGATGGTGTTGCTGGAGTGGCTCTTCTCTTTCCAGACTCCCAGAAGGGATGTTGAATCTTGCTGTAGCGTTAATTACTGAAGATGTCTTGGTGTCCTTTATCTGAATCTTCAAAGGGTGAAACTATTATTATAGAGAAATATCATATCACATGAAATATCACAATTGAGCGTGCAAGGCCATGGATCAGGAAGATTGCCTGAATTAACTTGACTCGGTGATGAATGGGAAGGGTAATAACTTCTCAGAAGAGCCATAGGAGGCAAGCAGTAGCTTGATTAGCAGTGATATATCATGAGTAAGGATCTAGGGAAACACAGATCCAGGAGAAAAAGAAAAAAAGTCAAAATTTGACTCCTTCGTGAAGCTGTGCTCTGGGCAAGAAACCGGCAATGAAGGTAGGGGGAAAGGGAGCTTCGTGGAAAGCGCGTGAAGGGTTTCCTGAGTGCCAGGGCCAGCAGCACGCAGCTGTGGGGGGAGCGTGCACCTGGGAAAGGAAGAACTGGGGGAGGAGGAAGAGTTCCCTGCTCTCTGCAGATCATTCCAAAATTCTCCATCCCGAGGATAACTTGTGATGAATTACGAGGCAGTGATAATCTTCCTGAAAGAGAATTCCCAGCTTTCCTCTAGCTTACCCAAAGGCAGGTCGGCGACTCCACAGAAATCAGTGGAGTTTATTTTGATTTACTGAGTTTTAAATGAAAGGATTATGCCGAAGGGCCTAGAGTCTTTAAGCTGCTGTACTTTATTGAAATCAATGAGACAGCATCACATTATACCAGCTAAGGACACGGCCTGATATATTTTGTTTCTCGGATGCAAATGCGAAATCCCTTAATGGGGACAGATATTTAGAGATCCTTCTCCGTTTGCTCTAAACTGTGTGTCTCTCCTAATTACCTCTAAATAGTCCAGGAAGGAAATTCAGCTGTTGATTGCTGGGTTTTGGATTTATTCACATTAATTTCTATTCATGACATAGTTTCAGACAGCTAGGATTCTGAAGATAATGTAACGAGAATCAACGTTTCGTAATTTGATAGCAATATTTAACAAACAAAACGTTATTTGTTAATTCATTGCTTCCTTTTTCTATTTTTCCTTAAAATACAGCTTTACCTTATTTTATTTTTAAATTTAGTAAAGTCTTCAGATCATCAAGTGTGGGTGGTTGGATTTTTTTTTTTTTTTTTTATATAGTACTATGTATGCTTAATTAAAGCCTGCTGAAGTCGACAGAAAACTTTTGCTAGATGTTGGGTGTCTCCGTAGCACGTTTGCTGCTCACCCTGATGTCCAGGGGCTGCTGAGCACTGGTGCCTGGCTGGGTGGACCACACCAACCCACACTCTAGGGACCCCGGGGATGTCAAACTTGCAAACTGCAGTAAAAAAATACAGGGTTCACTCTTCCTTCCCCAGTGCGCATTGATTTTTTTTTTTTCAATTTACATCGGGATGCTCTGTCTGTAAGGTGGGAATAACCCTGGGGTGGGAGGGGACACGCTATGAAACCCTGTTCATACAGTAGCAGGGGGGTTTGCAGGGTGGTCGTCCCCAGACCCCTCTGAGCAAGGAGGGAGTCGCAGCCTCCTGGGCTCTCTGATCTGTGCCTATGGCTTTCCTGCAGCTCCGGCCTCGTCTCGAGCACGTGGTGAAGCCCTCCTGGGTGATGTGTGCTGTAGGCGCATCACCTCTGTTCAGCGCTGATTTCTCCTGATTACATCACTGGACTCAGGGAAAAAATCACATCGCTCTTTAATAACTAAAACCTAAAAAGGGCGGGAGGAAGGAATACAAGTCTCTTAAGTGCTTCTAAGTACAGGCAACCCACAGGGTAAAGCCAATGGGTCCCTGCAGCGCTGGAAGCACTTGAATTTCCTGCAGCGGGGTGAGAGCTCCTCTGCCTAAACGTTGAGCTGGTTCAGTGCTTCTCCCCTTGTGCATCTCCAGCAGATTCCTCTTTAACAGCCAGCTCCTGATCAGGCAGAAGGTTACAAACTCTCATTTACCGAATTCTTCTTAATGCATTAACCAGTTCACTGACACAAAATTATCACTGGAACGGAACATTTACCTTTCTTCCTTGACCATGAAACTGCCAGACTGATACAAATCCTGCCTCTTCCTTATGCAAAAATCTTCTAAAGACAGAGAGCCGCTGTACTATGACAATTTTTAGGAAAGTAACCCTGCAGATTGGATGTAATGTGTGTGGGGTTTGATTTTTTTTTTTTTTAATTATTTTTGATTTTACTCATGAAGTATTCAGAAGGTCACCTAGTGTATATAAACACAGTGCTTTCCAAGATCACTTCAGGTGCTTTGGGATTAAGCTACTAGAGAATAGTCGGGTGTAAAGGGACTTAGTTTTGAAGAGCTGTGGGTGGGTGGCTGCATGGAGCCTTCTCAAGAATTTGGGCATGATGCTGGGTGTGGGCACTCGGACGTGGTGCAAGTGCTTTTGGTACAGCCCTGAAGTGGGAGAGTAACCTGTGTCATCCACTGGAAAGGGAGGCTGAACATCTGTTCTGAGGAGAATAGTTTATTGTAAAATACCTTAATGGCTAGTTCCGTGTCAAAGTTCCTTCTAGAGATGGACCCGAGCAAATACCTGAACCGCCGATACTGTTCTGTTCTCTCACCACGCCTCCCCAAATAGACTCTGCTATTACAACCTTAACTTGTTTTAAATCCTTGAGTATATGTGGGCTGGATGCTCTGAAAGCCAAATCTTTGTCCTGCCTGTCTCTGCTTGCGAGACGAGAAGTCGATCCCGCTCTGACAGCGTGCACCCAGCGCTCCTGGGTCTGCACGCGATGGCATCGCTGGAAGTGGTCGAAATCGCCATGGTCGTGGTGGGCTGCTTATGTTAGCTGCTGGAGGAGGAATTTCTCCAGGAGGTGCTGCTTTGCTTTCTCTCATTTGAGATCTATAAGCAGTCTGTGCGATTAGAAGATGAAACAGCTGTCAGCAGTCCAGAGCAACAGCTTTTTGCAAGGCAGTTGGAGCTTAAGAAACTAAAGAAACCTCTCTCCAGGATTTAAGCTCCAAAATGAGATGAGCTTTGGGAAGGTTATGCGGGAAGGAGATGCCCAGCTCAGTGTGCGAGGATTAAAAAAGAAAAAAAGTACAGCTATTGCAACTATCGCTTTAAGGAGTTCAGACAGACCTGACGAAGTAATGGACAATGTTAAGGAGTGGGTTTTATTTAATAGAACAACACTTTCTACCATGTAGAAGGCTTTTAGATCCAAAAAATTTCTTGTGGTAGAGTCCCGAGCCTTAGCCTCGCCCTGATTAAGTTCTTATTTCTCTAGTTCTTCTAAAACGCTGTGAAGTTAAAAATTCAACGTTTTTAGAGATTACAATAATGAGTGTTAGATCCTTTTCCAATTTATAGATAAAATGCCGTATTAAATGTAAGCGGTATTATGTTTCATCATGCAATTCTGGATAGCTCTCACTCGAAGATAAATCAAAGTAGGCTAAAGAGGATTTTTTTTTTTTTTTTTTTTTTTTTTTTTTGCAGGTATTTTTGGCATTCTAGTTAAAAGTGTCAAAATAAATGATTAAATTTAAATTACCCAGTAGCAGCTCTGCTACCCCCATACCAATGTAATAAGGCAAATACTAAAACCATAAGAGACAAATCCAACAGCATCCTCCTGCTGTGCCATTAACTTTCTCCCAATTGCTGAGATATTTGTGCGTCTTGCTCCGTGTCTACAATACAGAGGAGGAAAAACACGGATGATTTTAAGCCGGGGGCAGCAGCAGGGGACATGGTGGGTTGCCCCTCGAGGGGAGCAGCGGGGAAGTTGCAAGGTAAGGATTTATCTACGTCTGTCCCCAAACCAGACCCCGGCGGCTGCGAGGCGGTGACCCCGTCCTGCACGCTGCTTGCCGGCTCCTTAAGGAAATCCTCAGCAGTTACAAAGGGAAGGGGACCTGGAATGACTCGGTGGGTTATGCCTGTGTTGAATTGGCATCTCTCTTTTGAATTATATGCTTAAATATGCTTGTATGTCTGAGTGGGAGCTCTGGGCAGCGGGGAGAGGGGTAGGGTGGCGGTGCCCATCTCGTGGGGGGCAGTGAGTGGGAAGCCCATCACTAGGACATGCTCAAAGTCAACGGCCTTCATGGGCAGAGCCTGTCCAGCAGGAAATATTGAGCCCTCCGGCTTTGGTCTGATGTGCAGATCCTGGGTATGAGGAGAGGAACAAACTGTAGTTTGTTCACACTTAGAGTCTTTTGCAGAGAGCAGAAAGACCACTGGATAAATTACAAAGAGTCAACAAAAGAAAAATAAATTTAATTTTAAGCCAGTAACATGATTTTGTAGCCCTGAGTTGTAAGTTTGGATTTTATTTTTTATTTTTCTCTCTCCCCATTAATCCGAATACAACAGCAATACTGGCTACGTAAACCAGTGCTGGGCTAAATACAAACTAATTCTCCAGTGAAAGATTGTGACAAAGCTGAATGTGCAATGAGAACTGCCAGATATTCGGGCTGGCAAATAAAGAGTGAGAGCGGAGGTCAACTCCTGCTCGATGTCCCTGCTGCTGCAGAGCATCGCGTCAGCCGGGGGGTGGCAATTGGCTTCCCGTGCAGTCCGGGGGTGGCGGAGGTGATCTTCTCCGCATTTTAAACTTGACACCAGAGAGAAACATGTTGGTCTGGGGTTTCAATTACACGTGTGGAATGTAGAATTTGGTGATATTCTATGAAAATTCAATAAACGTTGAGAACAGCATCAGGGCTGATATCTGTAATTTAAAATAATGGATATCAAGAAATTGTTTCTCATTTATCTTTACTGCCGAGTTTCAGAGGCACCAAAGAGACTTCATTAGGCTTTTTTTTTTTTTTTTTAAATAGCTTCATTTATCTCAATCAATGATGGGTTCTAGAGGTGGCTGACTATTATGTTTAATAATACACAGGATGAAAAAAAAAAAAATCCCTATCCTTTCACAATTTTTGACATATGTGCAAAGGATGTATGAAATCTCTTCTCAGTGGGAGATAGAAATAGATTTTTTTTTTTTAAAAAACCCCACTTCATTATGCAAGACAAATGTATTTTTTCTTGCACAATGTGATCTATAGGAAAAAAACCCCATGTAAATCTTTGTTTTACACATATTGAAGCTTCATTAAAGGAAATTACTTTGGAAACTCAGGTTTAAGCAAATACTGCTACCTGAACACGATTTAATCTTGCAAAGGCTATCCCCAAGAGGTCTCTTCAGGAGATGCAGATTAGCCTCGACCTTTGAACAGAGGTTTTATGGAAACCTGAGAATTGGAAGTAGCTGTTTAAGTCCCTCCCAGTCCCCTTTCCCTCTCTGTGAGCGCCACTTGCCTTGGCCAGGGGTTGTTTAAGGAATATGGGTTTAACGTTATCCCCTGCCTACGTGACCTGAGCTTTGGACCCGCTTAGCTCCCTGCAGTGGCGTTTCCCGTTTCCCTCCCCTGGGCCCTGTGCTCTGCTCCAGAAAAAAAAAAAAAAAAAAAAAAAAGTTAAACTGAAATTTGGGTGCTGCATTTGGGTGTCCCAGAGAGTGGATGGGTCTCTGCAGGTATGTACCTGCTGCTCCGGGCTGTTGTGGGCTGTTTCAGCCTCGTGTTGCATCTTGACTTGATGAAAATTCTGTTTTTTTTCCTCCCCCCTCAAAGAATTTGCTTACGGGTTTGGCATAGATTAAGAAACGGTTCTGAGGAATTAAACTTACTTTTGATCTTTAACGTCCTTCCAAAAATTTGCAAAATTAAGTGATTTTTCACAGGTTACCAAAGGCAGGATGCTTGTAGTGTCTGACCAAAGGAGTGCTGAGTTCGGGAATGAGGTGAGGTGCAAAGAGTTCAATTAATGGAGAGGAGTAAAGAAAATTCATATCCAGGAAATGAAGAAGTGCAATAGATCTTACCCCTGTGGGCTCACAGACAGCGCTGCCCTCTGAAGTGCTGCTTCCTGGGCTCGGAGGAATTAAAGGAGATGTGAGTAAAATAAAAACCAAAAGTGGATTCTAAAGCAAAAGTAACAAACCTGGTGCCAAACATGGGTGGCAAGCTTGCAGCTCGCATCTGTGGCTTTGTCTGGTGATTCGAAGTGGGACAGGTACTCTGGTTGAATCAGGTTTCCTTTCGCTAAATGAAATCCTCCTCTGCTCTTGCACGTAGTGTGCTCCAAATCCCGAAGGCCACTGTACAAGCAGACTGAAAACCAAGAGTTTCTATGAAAGGGATTGTCCTTCATGGTTGGTAGAAAGGAGACTTTACCTGGCAGATTTGAATACTGAAGTCTGCCAAATGAGACGTGCTCGTCTGCTCGTGAATGTGAGGAACTTGGGAAGCTCCACTTGTGCTCTAAACTTATTTTGTTAGGACTTGGCAGGGATGAAAGTCTTGTTTGGGGTTTGTAGTGCCACCGGGGAATGGTTTAGTGGTACAAGCTCTGCTTTGAAATAACTCAGATGGCGTGATAGTGACATGTAACTAGTTCCATATATAGGCAACGGATGCAAAATATGTCTTTATTTAACTTTGATAAATTGTGGGTGAAATACAGAGGCACTGTGTAATTGCCAAGAGAGGAAAAAAAAAAATTAATTTCTGAAGAGAACTTCTGGAGTAACTCCTCCTGGGAAGGATTGGGCTGGCTCTTTCTGTGCTCCAGAAACACTTTATTTCCTCTTGCTGCAAAATCTGAATGTTTGGGAGTCCACGTTTGAACCCCAGGAATGTCAGTTAGTTAATTCAAACTTTGTGGATAATTTCTAAGCAATTTTGTGGTTGAGTGTTCACGTTTCCAAAGAGTAGAGGACAGAGTAGAGAAGACTTCAAGAGCATAAATGGAAAGAAGGCCTTTGACTTCCATTGGCATACAGGGAAATTGGGAAATTTGGTCTGTTCCTGTACGGCTCCAGTAATCCCAGCCTTTTTATCAAGAGAGGATGAGGTTGGGAAATGTTAATCCATCCCCATAGTTTGGGTGCCCTGGGATTGCCAAGGAGGTTGCAGAAGTAGGTAAGCAGATGGAGTAGGTGGGTGACAGTGAGTTTGTGGCATGTAACGCTGCTGATGCCGGTTAGGATAAATATAAGTGTGATGATTATTCAAACACTCAGAGTATAAATATCCAGATCGAAAATAGGTCTTTAAGAGATGGCCATGTGCCTTGAGGCTTCCTGCCTGACATCCTTAAATATCAGCAAAACCAATCTGATGAGGGCAGAGAGGTTTAAGCTAATGCGTAAATAAGATTAAATCAGACAGGAAATGTGTTAAAATGATGATCCTTGGAGGTTTTGCTGTATCATCTGGTGCAAATATTAAAGCTGGCAGCTCATCTTTGCATTAGGAGACAACTGAATAATTTACACATTCTGGCAAGCGTTATTCTGCAGCTGCAGAAGTGGGGAGAGAGGGGTTAATGTGACGGCAATTAATGAGTTAACTGGAGTGCAGACTCGGGGCAGGTGTGAGCTGCTTTGCAAAGTCCCATCGAACATCAGCACAGGTAACATCCAACGATTAAGTCCTCCAGATAAGAGCAAAATATTAGAGCCTCCTCCTAATTCACGCCGACAGTTTGCCTGAAACGGGACAATTGGACGTGATCTTTCTTTGCGAGTTACAGCTTACCAAAATCGGACATGATATTTCTTTCTAACTCGTTTCATTCTTAGCACAAATAAATAATAAATACCTGGGAATCTGTTCTAAAGGTATCTAAGATACAGTGTTTTCTATCAGAGTTTATTCATTTCAATTCACCCCGAAGAAAAATCCCATCGCTTTTGGTTATGTAGTTTTATTTCGTCTTCACGCTGCAGCTTGGGCACGGATCTGTGCGGGCAGTTTTCAACAGGCTGCGTGGAGCGTCATGCACAACTAGAGGCTTTCCTGGTGTATATTGTGGAACGGTCTCATTTAACTTTCTGGGCTTAAAAATACATTTTCTGTTCTTACGGTTTGTTAAAAATGGAAGACTGGTCTTCAGGTTGGTGATACGATTAACTCTCGAAACTCTCTGAAAGTCAGGGCCAAGCTCTGTTTCCAGGGGCAAAGCTTCTGTTGATTCATTGAGAGTGCTGGGGCAAAAGGATGTCGTTAGTTTTAGAGCTAATGCATTTTTATATATGCTTAAAAATGGACTCTACATTCATGCTGGATTTCTCAGGCTTCTGTCTTTGATCCTGTTCGCCTCCTTTGCTGAGTGCTATTGAGAACTACGTTTCCAAAGGTTACAGCCGCTCCTGGGATCAATAATTCTGACACAACTACGTACAAGGAACAAATAAATCTCAACTTTCCGACGTGTTGGAATGCAGGTTTCTGTGCAGGATGTGCCTGATCTCTGGATTTGCAGGAGAAGGTGGTGCGCTGGTACCAAGGTTACTCTGAAGCTACTGCCGGGGGTGTTTGCTTAATGATGAGCTCCAAGCAACAAGGGGAAAGCTTTGGTTTGTTGCTTGTGGGAAATAAAAGCTCTCAGCTGCGTACAGCGTGTGCTTGTGCTGTTGGTCAGAGGGGCTGCCCTCAGGCTGTGGGTAGGAAAATTTGTAGGGAAAAGGGTGGAAGCGGCCTGGCGGAGCAAAGCTTTCCCATGGGATGCTGGTCCCTGGAAGGCTGTGGAGATGCTCTGCAAGCGGAGTGCGGTCAAGGGCAAAACCATGAAACCAGGCAATATGCAGTTGTTTTTCCTCCTGTTTACAGTGGAATTACGTTTTGAGGAACGCGTGAGCTAGAGACACTACATTAGCTACTGTCACGTCTAATAAAGTGATCGTTATTCATCAATCACTGTCTCTGTTCAGGACGTGTTCACTGTGTATTTATACATATTTCTAAGCTAATCGTTCTTGATACAGTTGTAAACTTGTCACTTAAACTTGTAAAGTGCCTTTTATCAAATTAATCTTTTCATGTTAACATTTTCAAGGACTGGTCTGGAATTTTCTATGAATATATTTGAGCAATGCACTTTTTTTTTTTTTTTTCCCTAAAAGAAACCCCAAAATCTGCTGAATGAATCAACCATCTGACAATGTACCGGACCATCTCACCAGGATCCTGTGTGGATGTTGTGTTTCAAATGCTCTTTCGTTCTTCTTGGTGAGAAAACCCATCCCACGATGCCTCGCAGCCCTACCAAAACTGGTACAATCACTTCATACCAAGTTTGGGTCGATTTGGAGGACTATTCCTGAAAAATAACTTTATATATATATATATATATGTATGTGTGTGTATATATATATATATATATGTATGTGTGTATATATATATATTTTTTTTTTTACTATTGCTGTCTACACATACATGCTGAAGGCCACAGCTTTCATCCAGACAGTTTACCAAACCCTTGCTGAGATTTTTTTTTTTTTTTTTTTTTTTTAAATCTCATAACAAAATTTGGGCAAAGGTCTGAAATCCAACATTTCTTTCGTTTGAAAGGAACAGCCTGTTCCTTCCTGTTACAGATTATTTTTTTCCTCTCAAGGACATTTAGGACGTACAGTGTCTTGCGTGTATACTACCACGTGCGGGGTTTTTTAGCAAGATGTTACGCCTTGTTCCCACTGTGCTTGACCTCACCTGATGAAGTCTTCTGATGAAACAATAAACATGATTCGTTCTAATTCGTATAAAAATATTATTCCTTTTGAGTGATATTTATGATTTTGAAAATGAAATTCAGAGGGGAGCAGTCGGGGCTCTCCTGCTCTCCACCCCAGTGCTGTGACTTGGAGTGGCTCTGGGTACAGGAACAGACTGTTACAAGGGAACGGGACGCATTTTAAGACCTGTTGTAACTCATCTGTGGCTCTGGCAGAACATCCATCTCTGCTGAGTTCTTTCCTCTATCTGCATTAAAAATGGGAGTTTGGCTAAAATTAGAGAGCTTTCAGGCCTATTATATGAATCCTGTCAGTCTAAAATTTTGCTTGTTGGTTTTCCTTGAGATTTTTCTAATATATTCGAATTCTTTCTTCCTCTTAATTTCATAAGATTTCTTCTATATGAATAATTTTTAACTCTGAGGCTGCAGCCATTCACACGAACTGTGAATCCTGAGGAAGCTCAAGAGAAATAAATGCCATTCTCTGAAATACGTCCCACTTGACTTAATTTTCTCCTGTTGTGTTTGTGTCGCGTCCAGTGGGGCTGATTACAGCTGTCTATGTGGTATCACCGTGTAGTTGGACTAGAAGGGATTTTTAATACTGCAGTTACTAAGAGACTTTTGTGGCACTCGCTAGCGCACAAGAAAGTGAACCTGAAACACAGCTACCAGAGCTTAGACCTTCCTCCTACTCGTCTTGGTGTGAAATTTGACTTTGCTTCAATAGACTTTTGAGGCAAAATTTAAAATGAGCCGCTCACTGCAGAGGATTTTCTGTTGGGGATCTGTTCTTGAGCAGTTTCCATGCCCACATATCTAGAGGGCTGATGGTGCATGTCCCTATTCTGCTAATTAAACAAGAATCCAAACGTGTCTTTACGGTATTGTTAAAGTAACACCTGCAGGATGCTCTAAGTAAGGGCTGATCTTGCTCATGGCGGGAACGATCTGTACGCAAAGTGGTGTGGTGTTAACTAGCAGGCTGGCAGTTTTGCTGGAAGAAAGTTAAAATAATTTCAGTTGTTGATTTTTTATTTTTTTTTCCTGCAGCTTTCTGGGTTCGGGGAGACTTTTCACTGGTTCTATATGGAAAATATTACGTATCGATTCTGAAAATTGGTTTAAACAGATACGGCATCTCGGAGATGTTTAAAAAGGGCTTTACAATGAAAGTGCCATCTTTGCTCTCTATAATTTGGAGAATGCTGTGGCTTTCATGATTTCCTGTTTATCAAACGTTCCTCTTTTCCTGGTACTGAGCTACGCCCTTTTCCATGGAATTTAAGAGATGAGGTTTAGGTACATTGCAAGTGTGGCGGTATTTTTTGTTGTTTTGTTTTTGTTGGTTTTTTTTCTCCCAAATGTGTGGTATCTACAGATAAAAATAACCACAATTCACCAAAGGGCTTTATCAGTGTTCCTAAAATGGTTTGTTGTGTTTGAAAGGGGGAAACTTTGCAGTTTGAGTTTAGACATTTCTGAAAAGTTTTTCTTGTCCAGCGGTTCAAATACATCATGGCTTAGGAAACCAAAGATTTGTTTCAAGAAATGTCCGGGTGATCCCGATTTACAAGAATCGTGGCCTGTAGTGGGGTGGAGTTGTATTTGGTGAGATTCATTGAACTTTTCTAGAACTGAAAGGAAAGGATGAGAAAAGAGGGAAAAAGTGGCACTAAAATCTCAAACTGTTAACTTTATCAGTATAGGAATTCTTAAAAGTACTGCTTCGGTGTGGGGTGGGACAGAAAGGAAATAAAAAGCCAGAGGAGATTGCAGGCTTGTTACTGCTTTTTGGAATCAGGCGGGACCAGTCTCTGTCCTCCATGTGTACTCCTCTAGATGTCTGCTCAGGTTTTACTTGGTCATCTAATTGTTTTATTTTCCTATTTCACCTCAAGCTTTCCGGGAAACCTTGGTTCTCCATCCCCTAAAGGTCACAAACTCCACACCTCAGTAACGTTGCTTTTTTCACGAACTCCCGCTCCATTAACACAGTCCATAGGTTATTTCTAATCCCCAGAATTGATTTATTTAATCCTTGTAGATGCTATTTGTTACACGTTATTCTCCAGTGTTTATTCACAGCACAAACAGATGGTCAACAAAACCAATTAACCTTTCCGATCTCCCTTTCAGGCTTTCCACGGGTTTTGGGGGTTTTTTTGAGTCTATGGACAAATGAACAAAAACTATCAGGAGACTTCATGCCGGAGCGTGATGAATAGGAGAGCCGACTGGCACGCGTGCTGCGCTCGACTAAAGCTCAGCCCCCCTAGGCTTGAGCGCTGGAGGAAGACTATTGCTGACAAAACAGGTAGGAGAAAAGCACTGCCGAAAGGTGGAGTGACCTAAGTCTGTCTGTCTGCCTGTTTAATGGTGTGGAAGGTTGGGAGAGGTGACAGCTTAACCTCCTCTGGTGTTTGTTTTAATATTTTTTATTTTTTTTTTTAAACGGGATTTTAAAGATATGATTTTGAGGTTAAATGACAGGTTTTGTTGTAAGCGGTTCTTTCAGTCATCAAAGCCTTCGCTAAGTGCCATGTGAAAATGAAAATGACAAAAAAATCTGTTTTGTTAGCAATAAATATAATATATGAGTAATTATAAATTTCATCCCTGCCCTTCACTGATAAACTGGAGGACAAACCATGTAAATTTAAAACAGTATTAATTGTTTACTTTGAACTATAAATAGATATTGAGGTGGATCCTACCTCAATCTGTTTATCCATGGGATAAAACCACCACCGCATTTGTGTTGTACACGACATCCTTTGATTGTTCCATGGCCCATCGGTTTATTATCAGAGCCGGGGGCCTGTTGGATGGACACATCCCACTTGTCCTTTTGTCAAAGTCCTGATGGAAATGGACTGAAGGGACTGGGCAGGGCTTGGTAGGGCCGTCTCAGGGCTAAGAGTGGGATTTTTTTCGAGTTTCTTTAGTCTCCACAGGGTTTCCTGGTCCTACCTAGCAGATGCTCCATTGTGTAGAGAGCTGCAACTATAATATTTTACCTACAAAAGCTGCCTGTGTAATGACCACAATGATGTTTCTTACATGCCTAAGGCCACCTGGGTATCCCGTGCGGATTTTGTATGTGCTAAGCAGAGCTAGAACTTGACAAACCTACCAACATGGTGGCTATTTTATTTTATTTTATTTTATTTTATTTTATTTTATTTTATTTTATTTTATTTTATTTTATTTTATTTTATTTTATTTTATTTTATTTTA